>NC_045787.1:148902949-149238909 GCF_009873245.2 Balaenoptera musculus | reverse complement strand
AACTTTTTGGTGTACTCACTAAATGCTTTTTATATTCTTATGTATGTGTATTTTTATATTTCTTATGTAAATGAGATATCATACTGTTCTGTAACTTCTTTCATCTACTATACAAGGAACATCTCATGTCAGTGTATGCACTTCATTGCTGGATGCTATTCTGTTATACAGATGTACCTTAATTTATTTAACCAGACCTTTACTGGGGACCTTTGTTGTTGTTTCTAACTTTCCAGCATGAAATCATTCTGTGATAAAGCTCTTTTTACCTCCTCAATTCCAAAGAGCCTTGACATTTTATTAAGTTTCGGATATATACAAAAGAATATTTATAAAATAAATGTTTAAGGACAAAAAAAGTAACAAGGACATGATCACTTGTGCACCTACTGTCCCATTTAAGACATAGAACATTTAAGCCCCTATGTGTCCCTCTCCAATCCCATCCTTCCTAATCATTCTATATATACATCTGTTTGTGTATGTATATATACATATATATGTATGTATATAAGACTTTTGCATGCTTTTGAACTTCATATAATTGGAATTTACCATATGGGTCTTTCTGGGACATACTTTTTCCACTGAATAACATGTTCCTGAGATGCATCCACGTTGTTGTAAATAACTACAGTTTATTCATGTTTATTTCTGTATAGTATTCAATTATATGAATATACCAGAATTTTACTGCATTCTACTGTTGGTGAATATCTTGGTTGTTTCTAGTTTTTGCTCTTACAGATATGCTACTATGAACATCTTGTACCTACCACCCACTACATGTGTACAAGAGTTTCTCTAGGCCAAACATCAGAGAGTAGAATTGCTGAGTCAAAAGGCATGCATACCTTCAACCTAATAGATAATGCAAATTATCTTCCAAAATGGTTGAAATAAATTGACTCTCCCACAAACACTGTATAAGAATTCAGTGGTTCCACATCTCTAATTCTTGGTATTCCACATTTAAAAATTTTTGTCAAGCTGATGAGATTGAAATAATATGCCACTGTGGTTTTAATTTGCATTTCCCTGATTACAAATGAAGTTGAACATATTTTCATATGTTATTTTACCATTTGTGTTCTCTCTTCAGTGATATGCCCAGTCAAATCTTTTTCCCCTTTAAAATAAATTAGGTTGTAGTTTTCTGAATGGCTTATAGTTTTTATATGGTCTGGATACTAACCCTTTGTCATATGGGTAGAGCAAATACCCTCTCCCAGTGTGTGGCTCATCTTTTCACTTCTGTTATGGTATATCTTGATGAACAGAAGTTCTTCATTTTAATGTAATTGACTTTAATAGTAATTTACTTTACTCCCTGTGCTTTTCTGTCTCGCTTCAGAGATTCTTCTCATCCGTTAATTGAAAAGGGCACTTTCTTTTATTACTTTCAAAAAGTTTAAAAACTCTACCTAATTTTGAGTCTTTTAGACACCTAGAATTGATTTGTGGCATGTGGTGTGAGGTAGGGGTTCAGATACCTTCTTTTCTATATGAATAACCAGTTGTCTCAGCATCAGTTATTTAAAGCTCATACTTTCTCAACTGATTTTCAGTGTCCGTTCTGATACACTTGAGAATCAACTTGCCAAGTTCCACTATCCATTCCTCAATGCCCACCAGTCAAAATAAATACTTTGTTGGGATTTTAAATGTAATAAAAGAAATCTATGGATCAATTGGAAAAGCAATGACAACTTTATAATATTGAATTTTCCTACCCATAAACATAGTATCTCTTTCCATTTATTTAAATTTCCTTTGATTTCTCTCAGTCATTTTATGATTTTCTGTATACAGGTCTTACTCATATTTTGTTAAATCTCTTCCTAGGTAATTAATATTTTTGATACTACTGTAAATGGCATCTGTCTTTTTATTACACGTTCTAATTTTTTGTTGCTGGTATATAGAAATGCATTTTTAAAATATTGACCTTATAAGTATCAATTTTACTAAAAAAAATCTTAATTCTATTTTTATGTATAGGAAAATTTTTAAAGTGGGGGGAAGGGAAGAAGGAAACGGACCAGAAAAAGAATTTAAGCCATAAACCAAGAAAGCACTGATAGTTCCAAACATGTCAGACACTAAAATGACTGATATAGGATAGGCTCAAGTAGTTTATAAAACCTATAAAAAGACTACACCAGGTACGTCCCCATCTTTAATATGTATTTTTATGCGTATGTAAAAATCTTATCTCCTGCAGATGACTCCCTAGTTTCTGCTCTCTAATCATTATAAATTGTATATAAATTTTATACTATCTGATATTTCCAACACCTGATTGACTTTTTGTGGGTGATGTGAGTTGCTTGTTATTTTGTTGGGTCTCGCTCATGATGCTTTTCTTTTCTAATTGTGAATTCATATTTCTATGGGAATTCTTTGAAGCCTAGATAGAAGGGAGTTCATTTAAAAAGGATTTGCATGTGTTTCTGCCAGATGCTCATGGGTACTACTGAAGGAGGGCCACTTTAAACTAAATTCTCAGCTTGAAGGTTTTCCAGACCACCCAGGTAGTGCAACTCTGGCAACAAAACTCACACGTGAGGGCTAGCTTTACTTAGAAACTTTCAGGAAAGATTTTTCTTCTCCTTTACCAGCGCCAAATTTTAACATAAGCAAATGTCCTTGTTGTCTGCAATGGGGGCAATTTTATTTCTAGTATACCCTTTCGAGCTTTATGTAGGATTGTCTTTTATGCTGCCCTCTTTGGGCTGGACCTAGGCTTTGTCAACTATCATCCATATTTCACAAGGCTGTGAACACTGGATCTCAAGGTCCCCTGATTTGTCAAAAGTCCTCAGTGCAAAGGCCATTATCAGTGCCTGGGTCATCTCACTTGGGCCTTGCTTTGAATTCCTTTTGGCCTTACTTTATTAGAAGGTCACTGATGCATTTAAAAATATATATATTTTTATATTTTATTCATTGTTTTTAGTTATTCTCAATGGGAAGTTTGTGAAGGGCATGTAGTTTGCTAAGCACCCCCCACCTCACTTCAGCTACACCTTCTCATATCCTAGATCTTTCATTTCCAATATCTATTTCACCTCCTAAATCTCAATTTCAAATATCTTCTCTATGGCCATCATCTCCTATCTTTGGGTGCCTCTAATTTACCAGTCCCACCTTAACAATTCTCCAGCCCTATTAGGACTCCCAATTCAATCACCCCCAAATATTCACTGGCCCTTTACTCAGGTTCTTCCTCATCCACATTAGAGTCTACGCTGGGTCTCTGTGTAGCAAAATACAATAAAAATAGTGCCTTCTGTACTTGTGCCATGCTATGGTACTGACTTTGTGTTTCATCATCATAATCACTCCTTTATACACACCCTCCATGTCTTTTTTTTTTTTTTAAGTTTCATTAGGTCCCATTTGTTTATTTTTGTTTTTATTTCCATTTCTCTAGGAGGTGGATCAAAAAAGATCTTGCTGTGATTTATGTCAAAGAGTGTTCTTCCTATGTTTTCCTCTAAGAGTTTTATAGTGTCCAGTCTTACATTTAGGTCTCGAATCCATTTTGAGTTTATTTTTGTGTACGGTGTTAGGGAGTATTCTAATTTCATTCTTTTCCATGTAGCTGTCCAGTTTTCGCAGCACCACTTATTGAAGAGACTGTCTTTTCTCCATTGTATATCTTTGCCTCCTTTGTCATAGATTAGTTGACCATAGGTGCGTGGGTTTATCTCTGGGCTTTCTATCTTGTTCCATTGATCTATGTTTCTGTTTTTGTGCCAGTACCATATTGTCTTGATTACTGTAGTTTTGTAGTATAGTCTGAAGTCAGGGAGTCTGATTCCGCCAGCTCTGTTTTTTCCCCTCAAGACTGCTTTGGCTATTCGGGGTCTTTTGTGTCTCCATACAAATTTTAAGACGATTTGTTCTAGTTCCGTAAAAAATGCTATTGGTAATTTGATAGGGATTGCATTGAATCTGTAGATTGCTTTGGGTAGTATAGTCATTTTCACAATGTTGATTCTTCCAATCCAAGAACATGGTATATCTCTCCATCTGTTGGTATCATCTTTAATTTCTTTCATCAGCGTCTTATAGTTTTCTGCATACAGGTCTTTTGTCTCCCTAGGTAGGTGTATTCCTAGGTATTTTATTCTTTTTGTTGCAATGGTAAATGGGAGTGTTTCCATAATTTCTCTTTCAGATTTTTCATCATCAGTGTATAGGAATGCAAGAGATTTCTGTGCATTAATTTTGTATCCTGCAACTTTACCATAGTCATTAATTAGCTCTAGCAGTTTTCTTGTGGCAGTTTTAGGATTCTCTATGTATAGTATCATGTCATCTGCAAACAGTGACAGTTTTACTTCTTCTTTTCCAATTTGTATTCCTTTTATTTCTTTTTCTTCTCTGATTGCCGTGGCTAGGACTTCCAGAACTATGTTGAATAATAGTGGTGACAGTGGACATCCTTGTCTCGTTCCTGATCTTAGAGGAAATGCTTTCAGTTTTTCACCATTGAGAATGATGTTTGCTGTGGGTTTGTCATATATGGCCTTTATTATGTTGAGGTAGGTTCCCTCTATGCCCACTTTCTGGAGAGTTTTTATCATAAATGGGTGTTGAATTTTGTCAAAAGCTTTTTCTGCATCTATTGAGATGATCATATGGTTTTTCTTCTTCAACTTGTTAATATGGTGTATCACATTTTGCGTATATTGAAGAATCCTTGCATCCCTGGGATAAATCCCACTTGATCGTGGTGTATGATCCTTTTAATGTGTTGTTGGATTCTGTTTGCTAGTATTTTGTTGAGGATTTTTGCATCTATATTCATCAGTGCTATTGGTCTGTAATTTTCTTTTTTTGTAGTGTCTTTGTCTGGTTTGGGGATCAGGGTGATGGTGGACTCATAGAATGAGTTTGGGAGTGTTCCTTCCTCTGCAATTTTTTGGAAGAGTTTGAGAAGGATAGGTGTTAGCTCTTCTCTAAATGTTTGATAGAATTCACCTGTGAAGCCATCTGGTCCTGGACTTTTGTTTGTTGGAAGATTTTTAATCACAGTTTCAATTTCATTACTTGTGATTGTTCTGTTCATATTTTCTGTTTCTTCCTGGTTCAGTCTTGGAAGGTTATACCTTTGTAACAATTTGTCCATTTCTTCCAGGTTGTCCATTTTATTGGCATAAATTTGCTCGTAGTAGTCTCTTAGGATGCTTTGTATTTCTGCGGTGTCTGTTGTAACTTCTCCTTTTTCATTTCTGATTTTATTGACTTGAGTCCTCTCCCTCTTTTTCTTGATGAGTCTGGCTAATGGCTTATCAATTTTGTTTATCTTCTCAAAGAACCAGCTTTTAGTTTTATTGATCTTTGCTATTGTTTTCTTTGTTTCTATTTCATTTATTTCCACTCTGATCTTTATGATTTCTTTCCTTCTGCTAACTTTGGATTTTGTTTGTTCTTCTTTCTCTAGTTTCTTTCGGTGTAAGGTTAGATTGTTTACTTGAGATTTTTCTTGTTTCTTTTGTTAGGCTTGTATAGCTATAAACTTCCCTCTTAGAACTGCTTTTGCTACATCCCATAGGTTTTGGGTCGTCGTGTTTTCATTGGCATTTGCCTCTAGGTATTTTTTGATTTCCTCTTTGATTTCTTCAGTGATGTCTTGGTTATTTAGTAATGTATTGTTTAGCCTCCATGTCTTTGTGTGTTTTACGTTTTTTTCCCTGTAATTCATTTCTAATCTCATAGCATTGTGGTCAGAAAAGATGTTTGATATGATTTCAATTTTCTTAAATTTACTGAGGCTTGATTTGTGACCCAAGATGTGATCTATCCTGGAGAATGTTCCGTGTGCACTTGAGAAGAACGTGTAATCTGCTGTTTTTGGATGGAATGTCCTATAAATATGAATTAAATCTATCTGGTCTATTGTGTCATTTAAAGCTTCTGTTTCCTTATTTATTTTCATTTTGGATGATCTGTCCATTGGTGTAAGTGAGGTGTTAAAGTCCCCCACTATTGGGCTTCCCTGGTGGCGCAGTGGTTGGGAGTCCACCTGCCAGTGCAGGGGACACGGGTTCGTGTCCCGGTCCGGGAAGATCCCACATGCCGCGGAGCGGCTAGGCCCGTGAGCCACAACTACTGAGCCTGCGCGTCTGGAGCCTGTGCTCTGCAATGGGAGAGGCCGCGACAGTGAGAGGCCCGCGCACCGTGATGAAGAGTGGCCCCCGCTCGCCGCAACTGGAGAAAGCCCTCGCACAGAAACGAAGACCCAACACAGCCTAAATAAATAAATAAATAAATAAATATATTTAAAGTCCCCCACTATGATTGTGTTACTGTCAATTTCCTCTTTTATAGCTGTTAGCAGTCGCCTTATGTACTGAGGTGCTCCTATGTTGGGTGCATATATATTTATAATTGTTGTATCTTCTTCTTGGATTGATCCCTGGATCATTATGTAGTGTCCTTCCTTGTCTCTTGTAACATTCTTTATTTTAAAGTCTATTTTATCTGATATGAGTATAGCTACTCCAGCTTTCTTTTAATTTCCATTTGCATGGAATATCTTTTTCCATCCCCTCACTTTCAGTCTGTATGTGTCCCTAGGTCTAAAGTGGGTCTCTTGTAGACAGCATATATATGGGTCTTGTTTTTGTATCCATTCAGCAAGCCTGTGTCTTTTGGTTGGAGCATTTAATCCGTTCACGTTTAAGGTAATTATCGATATGTATGTTCCTATGACCATTTTCTTAATTGTTTTGGGTTTGTTTTTGTAGGTCCTTTTCTTCTCTTGTGTTTCCCACTTAAAGAAGTTCCTTTAGCATTTGTTGTAGAGCTGGTTTGGTGGTGCTGAATTCTCTTAGCTTTTGCTTGTCTGTAAAGCTTTTGATTTCTCCATCGAATCTGAATGAGATCCTTGCCGGTTGGAGTAATCTTGGTTGTAGATTCTTCCCTTTCATCACTTTAAGTATATCATGCCACTTCCTTCTGGCTTGTAGAGTTTCTGCTGAAAAGTCAGCTGTTAACATTATGGGAGTTCCCTTGTATATTATTTGTCGTTTTTCCCTTGCTGCTTCCAAGAATTTTTGTCTTTAATTTTTGCCAATTTGATTACTATGTGTCTCGACGTGTTTCTCCTTGGGTTCTCCTGTATGGGACTCACTGCTCTTCCTGGACTTGGGTGGCTATTTCCGTTCCTATGTTAGGGAAGTTTTCGACTATAATCTCCTCAAATATTTTCTCTGGTCCTTTCTCTCTCTCTTCTCCTTCTGAGACCCCTATAATGCGAATGTTGTTGTGTTTAATGTTGTCCCAGAGGTCTCTTAGGCTGTCTTCATTTGTTTTCATTCTTTTTTCTTCATTCTGTTCCGCAGCAGTGAATTCCACCATTCTGTCTTCCAGGTCACTTATCCATTCTTCTGCCTCAGTTATTCTGCTATTGATTCTTTCTAGTGTAGTTTTCATTTCAGTTATTTTATTGGTCATCTCTGTTTGTTTGTTCTTTCATTCTTCTAGGTCTTTGTTAAACATTTCTTGCATCTTCTCGATCTTTGCCTCCATTCTTTTACCAAGGTCCTGGATCATCTTCACTATCATTATTCTGAATTTTTTTTCTGGAAGGTTGCCTATCTCCACTTCATTTAGTTGTTTTTCTGGGGTTTTATCTTGTTCCTTCATCTGGTATATAGCCCTCTGCCTTTTTGTCTTGTCTATCTTTCTGTGAATGTGGTTTTTGTTCCACAGGCTGCAGGATTGTAGTTCTTCTTGCTTCTGCTCTCTGCCCTCTGGTGGAGGAGGCTGTCTAAGAGGCTTGATAGGAGGGACTGGTGGTGGGTAGAGCTGGCTGTTGCTGTGGTGGTCAGAGCTCAGTAAAACTTTAATTCACTTGACTGTTGATGGGTGGGGCTGGGTTCCCTCCCTGTTTGTTGTTTTGCCTGAGGCAACCCCACACTGGAGCCTACCTGGGCTCTTTGGTGGGGCTAATGACAGACTCTGGGAGGGCTCACGCCAAGGATTACTTCCTAGAACTTCTGCTGCCAGTGTCCTTGTCCCCATGGTGAGCCACAGCCACCCCCCGCCTCTGCAGGAGACCCTCCAACACTAGCAGGTAGGTCTGGTTCAGTCTCCCCCGGGGTCACTGCTCCTTCCCCTGGTTCCCGATGCACACACTACTTTGTGTGTGCCCTCCAAGAGTGGAGTCTCTGTTTCCCCCAGTCCTGTCGAAGTCCTGCAATCAATTCCCGCTAGGCTTCAAAGTCTGATTCTCTAGGAATTCCTCCTCCCATTGCCGGACCCCCAGGTTGGGAAGCTTGACGTGGGGCTCAGAACCTTCACTCCAGTGGGTGGACTTCTGTGGTATAAGTGTTCTACAGTCTGTGAGTCACCCACCCACCAGTTATGGGATTTGATTTTACTGTGATTGCGCCCCTCCTACAGCCTCATTGTAGCTTCTCCTTTGTCTTTGGATGTGGGGTATCTTTTTTGGTGAGTTCCAGTGTCTTCCTGTTGATGATTGTCCAGCAGTTATTTGTGATTCTGGTGTTCTCGCAAGAGGGAGTGAGAGCACGTCCTTGTACCTTCATTGCAGTTTTAAAATTTTAGGAATTTCTGACAGTTTTACAGTTCCTTGCTGTTCACAAATAGAAACATTCAAAATATATTATCCTATCTTCCTTTTTAATGTAGAATCATTCTGTTCTTTTTAATTTATTTTATTGAAGTACATTTGATTTACAATATTGTGTTAATTTCTGCTGTAAAGCAAAGTGGTTCAGTTATACATATATATATTCTTTTTCATATTCTTTTCCTTATGGTTTTTTATAGGATATTGAATATATTCAATAGTTCCCTTGTTATACAGTAGGACCTTATTGTTTATCCATTCTCTATATGATAGTTTGTATCTGCTAATCCACAACTCCCAATCCATCTCTCCCCCACATCCACTTCCCCTTGGCAACCGCAAGTCTGCAAGTCTGTTTTCTATGTCTGTGAGCCTGTTTCTGTTTCCCAGATAAGTTCATTTGTGTCATATTTTAGATTCCACATATAAGTGATATCATATGGTATTTGTCTTTCTCTTTCTGACTGACTTCACTTAGTATGATAATCTCTAGGTCCATCCATGTTGCTGCAAATGGCACTATTTCATTCCTTTTTATGGTTGAGAAGTATTCCATTGTATATATGTACCACATCTTCTTTATCCATTTGTCTGTGAATAGACATTTAGGTTACTTCCATGACTTGGCTATTGTGAATAGTGCTGCTATGATAATTGGGGTACATGTGTCTTTTTGAATTATAGTTTTGTCCAGATATATGCCCAGGAGTGGGATTACTGGATGGAATCATTATATTATTTATGCCTTCAAACTTCCATATTAGAAGCACATTAATTGCATAATACATACCCATAAAAATGGCCACAATGAAAATTGCTGACGATACTAAAAGCTGTTTAAGCCATGGAGCAACTGGATCTCTCATCCACTGCTGGTGGGAGTGCAAAATAGTACAATCACTTGAGATATCGGTGCAGTATTTTCTTTTATACTATTATATCACACAACAATTGATGCAACTTTCCCACTCAAGATAGTTGCTTTTCAGGAATAAAAACTTACATTCATGAAAAACTGCAGGTAGAAATGCTTCTTAGAAGCTCAATTTATAATTGCCAAAACCTGGATGGTACTCCAACATCCTTCACTGCATGAATGGATAATCAACAGGACCCGTTACTACAGTGGGATACCCCTCAAAAATAAATGGAACGTGGTTTTCTTCAAATCTAATTTCAATTTTAACAAGTGTAAATTTACTGTATGTATTGGAAAAGTTATAACATGTAAACAATAATAATATTGGATTGGCCGTATGTTCACTCTGTTTTTTCCGTAAGATGGCTCTAGTAGCACTTGGTTGTCTTTAACTTCATTTGAAACAGTTTTGTTAGATTGTATTGTGACAGCTGTTATATCAGTGTCCATTCAAAAAAAACTTATCAAAATTGGTGAATTTTTGTGTAGCCATTTTAATATTAAAGATGGAAGAAAAAAGCAACATTTTCGGCATATTATGCTTTAATATTTCAAGAAAGGTAAAAAAGCAACTGAAATGCAAAAAAAAGATTTGTGCAGTGTATGGAGAAGGTGTTGTGACTGATCAAACATGTCAAAAGTGGTTTGCAAAGTTTCGTGCTGGAGATTTCTTGCTGGATGATGCTCCACGGCTGGGTAGACCTGTTGAAGTTGATAG
This sequence comes from Balaenoptera musculus, assembly GCF_009873245.2. Lineage (NCBI taxonomy): Eukaryota > Metazoa > Chordata > Mammalia > Artiodactyla > Balaenopteridae > Balaenoptera > Balaenoptera musculus. The sequence goes on along the minus strand of NC_045787.1, from coordinate 149,228,661 downwards.
CGATCAAATCAAGACATTAATTGAGAACAATTAATGTTATACCACGCAGGAGATAGCCGACATACTCAAAATATCCAAATTACGTGTTGAAAATCATTTGCACCAACTTGGTTATGTTCATCACTTTGATGTTTGGGTTCCACATAAGTTAATCGAAAAAAACCTTCTTGACCGTATTTCCACATGCGATTCTCTACTTAAACATAATGAAAATGTTCCGTTTTTAAAACAAATTGTGACAGGTGATGAAAAGTGGATACTGTACAATAACATGGAATGGAAGAGATCATGGAGCAAGCGAAATGAACCAACCACACCAGAAGCCAGTCTTCATCCAAAGAAGGTGATGTTGTGCATAGGGTGGGATTGTAAGGGAGTCCGCTATTATGAGCTCCTTCTGGAAAACCAAATGATTAATTCCAAAAAGTACTGCTCCCAAGTAGACCAACTTAAAGCAGCACTTGTCGAAAATCGTCCAGAATTAGTCAACAGAAAACGCATAATCTTCCATCAGGATAACACAAGACCGCATGTTTTTTTGATGACCAGGCAAAAACTGTTACAGCTTGGCTGGGAAGTTCTGATTCATCCACCGTATTCACCAGACATTACACCTTTGGATTTCCATTTATTTCGATCTTTACAAAATTCTCTTAATGGAAAAAATTTCAATTCCCTGGAAGACTGTAAAAGGCACCTGGAACATTCTTTGCTCAAAAAGATAAAAAGTTTTGGGAAGATGGAATTATGAAGTTGCCTGAAAATGGCAGAGGGTAGTGGAACAAAAAGGTGAATACATTGTTCAATAAAGTCCTTGGTGAAAATGAAAAATGTGTCTTTTATTTTTACTTAAAAACCAAAGTCACTTTTTGGTCAACCCAATAGTAATAATAAAATCCCGAGTATCTGTATCCGTGAAATAAAGTATATTTTGTATCAAAAAAAATTACTAGGAACAAAAAAGCACATTACTTGATGATAAAAAGTCAATCCACCAAGAACATAGTGATTACAACAGAGAATCAAAATATTGGGTTGGCCAAAAAGTTCCTTTGGGTTTCTGTAAGCTCTTATAGAAAAACCCGAACGAACGGCCAACCCAATACACGAAACAAAAAAAGATATATCATGATATTGTGTATCTTAAAAAGAAAAGAAACCACATTGTACAACCTAAGTAACATAATTTGAATTTGTCAATCCTACCTTAATAAAGCTGGAAAAAAAGAGAGAGACACATCAAAACATAACATGGTTTCATTGATATATTGTTCATAGCTATGAGACAAAGCAAGTATTAAAAATGGTAAAATCTATGTTGTGAGTATGCAGGTGTTCACCTAAAATTCTTTGAGGTTTTCTGTACTTTTGAAAATATTCACGATAAAATCAAAATCTAAAAAAATAACTGACATAACTGAAAGTAAAAATAGAGTAATCCAAAATTATAACTAGGGACTTCAGTACCCCCCCTCAGGAAGTGACAGTGTTACTCAACAAAAAGTCAGCAAGAATATAGGAACACTGAGCAACTATCAAACATCAGTATTATGTTGACATTTATAGAACACTGGGTTGAAATTTATAGTACACTCCATTCAACAACATCAGAATACACGTTACTGTCAAGCCCCCATAAAACATCCACCAAAATAGAACATATTCTGGGCCATTAAAAAAGCACTCAAGAAATATAAAAGAATTGAAATCATACAGAGGATGTTCACTGACCATGATGGAACCAATTTCAAAGCAATAACATAAAAATGACTAGAAAATCTCCAAATAATTGGAAATTATTCAACACACTTATAAATAACCTATGGTAAAAATTGAAACCCTCAAAAAAATTTTTTTAAATAGACAAAAGTAATGAACATGAAAATACAGCACTTCAAAGTTTGTAGAATGGAAATAAAATAGTGCCAAGAGGGAAACTTATTGCACTATATGCTTATGTTAGAAGAGAAGAAATGTCTGAAATCAATAATCTGAGCTCCGCCTTAGGAAATTTTAAAAAGAAGAGAAGAGTAAATTTGGAGGATTGGAAGGAAGGTAATCATAAAAATAATGACAAATCAATGAATTCTAAACAAATACAACAGGGACTTCCCTGGTGGCACAATGGATAAAGACTCCGTGCTCCCAATGCAGGGAGCCCGGGTTCAATCCCTGGTCAGGGAACTAGATCCCACATGCATGCCACAGCTAAGAGTTTGCATGCTGCAACTGGGGAGCCCATGTGCTGCAACTAAGGAGCCTTGGAGCTGCAACTAAGGAGACCTGGAGCTGCAACTAAGGAGCCCACCTGCTGCAACTAAGACCCAGCAACCAAATAAATAAATATTTTTAAATAAATTAACAAATACAATAGAGAAAAGAGAACACATTATGATGAAGTAATATGACAGGAAATAAAATCCCTGATTAAGTAGAGACATACCATCTTTATCAATGGTTACAATATTGGAAAGAGCTGATTTTCACCCAAAATATTTGATTTAATGTAATATAGTTAAAACCATAATGTAATTTTTAGAAAGTAAAGATGTAGATTCTCAAATTCACAAGGAAGGGAATTTTTCAAGGAGAACTAAGACATTTTAGGTGGGGGAACATGAGAGAGAATATGGAAAATAGTAATATACCAAAATAATCTCCAGAGTTCATTATCAGAGGAAAAAACCAAAATACTGAATAAGAATACAGAGGCTCTAGAATCAATCCTTTGTTAATATAGAGGCTTACCGTTTGATAAAGTTGCCATTTCGTTTAGAATCTGCCTGCTTTGCATACCCTGTGAAACTGCACACAACATGTGATTCCATAAAAAAGATAAACCCTGTGGCTGTAAAATGCCTTAATCCCTGATGTCCTTTAGAGCTGTCTAAGCCAGAGATCCCCACGAGGCTGCTGAGTGACATCAACTAGACATGTAAGTTTCCTCACTGACCACCTCCCCTCTCTCTAGTGAGAGTTCCCTTGCCCTTCTACCCTTCTGAGTAGTGATTTCCATGCCATAACCTCTTCAAAATGTCATGCTCCCAGGTACTTCCCCTGCATGCATACTGGTCCAAGTATTGCCTAGTAAACCTTGTGTGTGCTGCTGCCACCTTGTGTGTGGTCATATCTTTTTTCTTGCTCAACCCTGAAATATTTCAAAACCCTTATGCTGGGTTGGATTGGCACGGGAACATGTGAGAAATAGGTAGTCAGGAAGAACAACTAGTCTTGGCTTGAGCCTGTTTCTTCCTCCTACCAGGGCACCTTTGAGGACACTCCTGGGCACGTTCATCCTTCAATGCCTCATTTGAGAACTTGCCTGAGGAGCAATTTGCCCACTAACATTTTTTTCCAATTTACCCAATTTTCTCATTTAATAAGACTTACTCTATGAATAATTCCTTTCAAGTATAGTTTTATTCAAGAGTATATTTCAAGCAAGCAGACAAAGCCAGATTCTGTTCTGGCGTCTTTAAGAGTCAATGACATAATAAAAAACAGCGGGGCGGGTGGGGGGGGGAGGTGAGGTTCTGAGTAGGACTAAATCAAAAGACACTAAAAAGTCAATAACCTAATTGTTATAGGAAGGTGGATTGAATCCTAGTTTGAAAAAAGCCACCTACAAAAAGGAAATATTTGAAGACAGTTGGAATACGGTAAGTCCCCTACACACAAACCTTGAAGTTGAGTACTTTCAAAGATACGAACATGGGTTCGCATGTCCAATCATGTAAGTTAGTTCACGTGTCTGGCATACATTGTCACGTGCGTGCATCCTCTACAAGTGGTTATGCTTTTGTGTACTTTACTGTACAGTACCGTATCGAGTACAGTAGCACAGCATCTTTATTTCAAGCCCAGATGTCTGGAAGCAAGTGTAAAAGCAGCGGTGATGTAGCTGGTACAGCAAAGAAGCACCAAGGGATAAAAATGAAAAAAAAAAGTGAAAATAATTGAGAGAGTGGAGGCAAAAAGATGTTTTTTATGTATTATTTGTGTGAAAAGTATTATAAATCTATTACAGTACAGTACTACATAGCCAATTGTGTTACTTGGGTACTTAGGCTAACTTTGTTGGACTTATGAACAAATTGGACTCCCCAGTGGCTTTAAGGGAAATGTTTTATAGACAAAGTGAGGAAGAGGGTCATGCTGCACAATTCTCTAATTGGTGGATGGTGAGGTAACAGGGTGGTATTTCAGGAGTTAACAGCATCAACTTTCTGGTTCCAGCCACTCTGGGGTCCATGTGTTTGTGGTCAGCATACAGTTAACTTCTTCCACCTGGTGGGAGTTTTATTATCAGAAAAACAACTCAAAGATACAGCTCAGATTATTAAATATACCCTTGAGGAGGAACTCAGGTCCTTGACTTTGCTTTCTGGCTAAACTATTATTATTTTGTCTTGCTTGACCCTTTTCCTTTGTTTCAGCATTCTCCCCCTTCTCTTATTAAATTTGCTCTTTGGAACTCCGGGAAGGCCTAGGAGACTAAAGATTTTCTACAATATAAACATCAGGTGGGGGATACAGGGGTATCCCTGTAAAGTCCCCACAGGTTCTGCTTGGTTTGATATGGACTGAATATTAGATGATACCAAAATAGTCTCAACTTTTGAAGCGTGGTATTGGTATTATGGTTACACAGGACAATGTCCTGATTCTGGGTGATTCATGCTGATATATTTAATGGTGAAGTGTCATGATATTTTCAACTTTCAAATGGTTCAGAAAAAAATTATATCTACATCTACATGCAGTCAGTTCTGCTATAATGCTTTTTTGAAAACATGGTATTTTTCTGGGTATAGATAAATTTGGAAACAATTTGAACATAATGTAAATTTTATGTTTGCTTATGTGCAATTTCATCTGCAAGGCACACGAGAGAAACTGGAGTTAACTGCAGAAAACTGCACCCAGGTGAACCTAGCTGCTCAGAAATACACAGAACACATGCGCACAGCTCAAGACACTGCCAGCTCATTCAGTGCCTCTCAGGTGTTATGAAGGATCCCCATATCCATCTGGGTTCTGACTTTCTGTGTGATTTTAGGTAACTCTCTTTCCACCTCTTCATTATAACTCACAAGTGTCAATACTTCTAATGATCACTTCTACAAGCAAAGGACAGGCCTCTTTCAAGGTAAAGTGCTCTGTTTCTTGTAGTGCTTTTGTATTTCTTAACCATTCAATATAGGTAAGATGCTGTTTTATTAGATTCCTTTTCTTTTTCAATGTCAGTGACAAGTTTTGAGTGTTGAACCCCACCCAATCCCATTTTCCCCATAAGCCCTGTGGCTTTCACTGTGTGATTATGCATAATATTGGTTAGGAACACCTATGAAAAAGTCTTGTTTAAAAGCAAACTTCCCTGAATGGGGCAAGTTCCAGCCCACTGGCTGAAACTCATTATGTTCAACCACGTGACCTTCTGCCCTGCTGTCACTCAGGGAAAGGGGGTGGGTTCTAATGAATTGTCCAATCAGGGGCGCAGCACGGGAAGGTGGGTGGGGCAACACTTAGCCGACCACATAGGGGCTCCTGGAGGTGCTCAGTGTCGCGTTTCATCTGCTCTCCCGGTTCCCAGGTGTCTCTCTGCAGCGTATATGATGCTGTGAACTGCAGAGGCGGCAGGAGTGGAAGGGAGGACCCCAGGGGGACCCCAGAAGCCAGGAAATGGTGAGTTGAGGGGCCAGGTGTCCCAGGACAGGGAGGAGGGGTTGAGTCGGAACCTGCCACTGTGGGACCCGAACCCTGCTGCGGTCAACTCCGGAGTCTGCAGACCTAAGTCCACCCGGGGCTCAGCTCAGACCTAAGCCCCCTCCAGCTCTCAGCGCGGGGGCTGGGCCAGCAGCCGAGACTTCGGGCGTCCTGTCCCACCACTGTGCGTGGTGACTTTGGTCCCGGAGCCTCTCTGGGCAGCTCTGCGCCCGCAACCCGTCTCTCCTCAGATTGTGCATTGACCTCGGGTAGAGTCTTCAGACTCTGTGTCTGGTCTTTAAGTGTGGGTGGAGCTTTAGTCTGTGAGGACCCCAGTGCCACCTTTCTCCCCAAGAGGACCCGTTTTCTCCGGAGTTTTCCAAATGTTTGGGGAAGCAGAGTCTCAAATCCACGAACCTGTCACCCTAGCCTAGCTCTTCCTAGGGCTGGCATTAAATCCATAAATTCCAGGTCCCTCCCCGCCTTCCCAAAGCCAACTGTGTCTCTAATTCACAGCATCATTATCAAATATTTGTCCTCCGTGGTGCATGTCAAACAGACGCGGTATTTTTTTTTTCCAGGGCGGAAAATTTATGCGTTCATTTATTTAGTAATAAAATCAATAGTATTATTAATGGAAATAAAAATTATTTAATGCTCACCATATATCAGGGACTGTGCATACACCTTACACAGATCTCATTTAATCCTAACACCTAATAAATATTAAGCTCACTTTTTAGAAGCAAACATTGAAGGATCCAAGAAGTTAAATTCTTACACAAGGTCCCACAGCTACTCTTTGGCAGAGGGGGATGCGGAATTTTGTCATTTTCCCACAGCCAATGAATGGCTCACGTTTAAAGGTGTAGTTTTTGGTTTGTGGATACTTTTCCACGAGAGGAAAGCAGAGAATAACCACCTGTAACTAGGCTGTATGAAATCCTTGGGTGTCTTCCCCCAGAGTCTTTCCTGGGCACAGACATCCGTATCCTATGGGAAGCCCTTGGGTGTAGCTACCCCTTGAGAAATGTTCCTGCTCCTCCATGGGTTTGTCACCCTAAAAAGTTTTATTCACTTTTTAGTCACCGTTTTACAGTAACTGTAAACTAAAGAAAGGTGAATTTCAGAAAAGTAAAATATAACATTAGTACATTGCCTGTGTTAAAATTTGTTTCCCTTTTTTCCTGCCCTTAGCGGGTGTTTCTGAAGTCTATTGCTTACTTTTGGGTGCTTTCGAATGTATCAATAATTCCAGGGCTTAGGCTTGCAGAGCAGAAGTGCTCAAGTATGATTGTTTACAAAACAGTTTCTTGCCATGGAAATAATAACCAGCATCATTATTTTCTGGAATCAATAGATACTTGTGGCTTTTCTTCTTCTTTTTTTTTTTTTAACATCTTTATTGGAGTATAATTGCTTTACAATGATGTTAGTTTCTGCTTTATAACAAAGTGAATCAGTTATACATATACATATGTTCCCATATCTCTTCCCTCTTGTGTCTCCCTCCCTCCCACCCTTCCCATCCCACCCCGCCAGGCGGTCACAAAGCACAGGGCCGATCTCCCTGTGCTATGCGGCTGCTTCCCAGTAGCTATCTATTTTACGTTTGGTAGTGTATATATGTCCATGTTGTGGCTTTTCTTGTTGAGCTAGCAGAATGCCTTACAATCTTCATTTTTTTTTCCTTCTTCATTTTCCACGAAGTGTTGTGTGGCTGTCTTTGCATTTGAAGAAACAGTCACCTCTTCCAGTTTTTACTGACTGGCTTTGGGAGAGAAACACCTTCACCATTCAACCCAGATGGATATTCTGAGCTTCTCTCAGGCTTTTTCTGTGGATGCCCACTTCGTGCCTCTTGTTCCCTCTTTTGGACAGAATTCTTAAGATTCTATGCCTTTCCTTGATCCCTCACATCCAGGCTGGGTGCTGTGTTTGCTTCCCCTGAAATGCTCACGTTTGTATGTCTTCCCAATCCCACCTAGTCAAGCTGGCTACATGTGTGTGCTTATGAGCTACAGGTGTGTGTTTACTGTGCAGTCTTGCGCTCCTCATCTGGGGGTCATGTGAGGAGCCAGACATAGGGTGTGGGTTGATGTATATGGAGCACTGGGTGTGCCCATGGGCCAGTTGGAAGTGTCTGCAGGCAGAGTATCCCAAGCAGCTGGTGTACAAGGCTCCTGATGCATTTAGCGAGCAATTAGTAGGGTCTGCAGCCCTTTTTTGGATTTCCAAGCCCTGGTTGGTGTGAGTCCTCATGACTTCCTGGTACCAGCCTTCCAGCCACTCATCCATGCTGACCCCCTTGGTATTCTTTTTTTTTTTTTTAATTAATTAATTAATTAATTTTTGGCTGCGTTGGGTCTTCTTTGCTGCACGCGGGCTTTCTCTAGTTGTGGCGAGTGGGGGCTACTCTTCATTGCGGTGCGTGAGCTTCTCATTGCGGTGGCTTCTCTTGTTGCGGAGCACGGGCTCTAGGGCACGCGGACTTCAGTAGTTGTGGCTCGCGGGCTCTAGAGCGCAGGCTCAGTAGTTGTGGCGCACGGGCTTAGTTGCTCCATGACATGTAGGATCTTCCCGGACCAGGGATCGAACCTATGTCCCCTGCATTGGCAGGTGGATTCTTAACCACTGTGCCACCAGGGAAGCCCAGTTTAGTTTTGTTTTGTTTTTTAATCCACTGTGACAGGTTTTTTTTGTTTCACTTATTGTATTTAGACCACTGATGTTTAAAGTGATTATTGATATAGCTCGATTAATATCTACCATATTTTTACCATTTTTTATTTGTGGCCCTTGTTCTTTGTTTCTCTTTTGTCTTCCACTTTTCTTCTGTCTTCTCTACCTTTTAGGGGACATTTTACTTGATTTCATTTTTTCTCTTCTCTTAGCATATCATTATAACTTTTTTTTTTTTTTTTACATTTTTAGTCATTGCCCTTGAGTTTGTAGTATACATTTACAACTAACCCAACTCCTCTCTGAAGTAATACCATAACATTTCACTGGATGTGCAAATTCTCTCCCTTGCCCCTTGTAACATTTCTGTCATTCATTTCACTCATCCAAAAGCTATAATTACTGAATATGTTGCTGCTATTATTATTTTCAACAAAATGTTATGTCAGATTAATTAAGAATAGCAAAAACAAACAATTTAATTATTACCTTCATTTGTTCCTTCTCTAACACTTAACCTTTATCATTTACCTTCTTCCTGATGAATTTCTTTTAACATTTCTTGCAAAGCAGGGGTATTGGTGACAAATTCCCTCAATTTTTTTGGAAGTCTTTATTTCTCCCTCACTTGAAAGATAATTTTGCTTGACACAAAATTCTAGTTGGGTGGTTTCTCTTTCAACACACTGTGTTTCACAAAACTCTCTTCCTGCTTGCATGGTTTCTGAAAAGAAAAGTCCAATTTACTTCTTATCCTTGTTTCTCTGTAACTAAAGTTTTTTTTTCCCTGACATTTCAAGACTTTTTTTGTTTTTGATTTTTCTTGAGTTTGAATATATATTTCTAGGTGTGCATTTTTAGGGTTTTTATCCTGTTTGGTGACCTCTGAGCTGCCTACATCTCTATTTTGGTATCCATTATTAATCTGGGGGAAAATCTCACTCATCATTGTTTTACGTATCCTGTTTATTTCTTCTGCTTCATGTATTCCCATTTTGTATATGTTACACCTTTTTTAATTGTCCCAAAGCTCTTGGATTTCTGTTCTGTCTTTTTACCCTTTTCTTATCTTTGCATTTCAGTTCAGAAAGTTCTAGTGACAGCTCCTCAAGGTTGCTGATTCTTTTTTCTCACACATTTCCACTGTAATGGTCAGGTCCCCCCCAAAAAGGAATTCTTTATTTTTGTTCTGTTCTTTTGTTTTCTTAAAAATTTCTTTGCTTTCCCTTTGGTTCTTTTTTAGAGTTTCCAGCTCTGCACATGTTACCTATCTGTTCTTGCAGGTCATCCATTATTTCCATTAGAGCACTTAGCATATGAATCATGGTTGCTTTAAATGACTGGTCTGATAATTCCAGCATATCTGCTACATCTGAATCAGGTTCTTTTGCTTGTCCTAATCCCAGAGATGTGTTGGGGTTTTTTTTTTTTTTCTCTCTTTTTTTCCCCTCCTTTTTTTGGTTATTTTTTTAGGAGATGTGTTTTTTAAGTCTTTTATTGTGCCTTTTAATCTTTTGTTGAATACCAGACATGACGTACCGTGAAAAGGAACTGAGGGTTTTAGGCCTGTAGTATGAGATTTTAGGTTTATCTGACTAGGGTTTGGAGTTGTTTATTATTTGCTGTGGCTGTCAGAGGCTAAAATATCTTCAGGTGTCCTTGCTTTTGTCTCCCATGTCATCTTTAGGAGTACTATAGAGACTTGTAAATAAGTTCTGAAACATACAGTTCTGTCAGTGTTTTATACTGTTATTAGGTGTCTTCTTGACGTGGTGGTACGTTGAGGGTGGAAAGGAAATGTTTTATAGTCCCATGATTGGGTCTCAGTATGTGACCATAGACTGTGACCTTCTATGGTATAAGAAAGATATTTGGTCTTTGTCCATGGTTCTTAGCAAAGACCTCCTAAAGCCCTTGGAATTTCCCATGTGATAGTAGCATCTTACATTCTAATGAGGCAACTGTTTCCAGACCCATAGATGATTTCATGATGGGGGATGGTTACCAGGAAGAACAAGCTATGATTAGAGGCTTAGAACTTTCAGCCCAGCCCACCCTCAAGCCCCCAGTGTTGAAAACTCCATCAAAACCCCTAAACTTTGGGATTCAGAGATATCTGGGTTGGTGAACACATCACTGTGCTGGGAGGCTGTCATGCCAGGAGAGGGCATGGAACCTTCCTACCCCTGTTCCCCTACTTTGCCCTGTGCACCCTTTCCATTTGGCTGTGCCTGACTTGTATCTTTTAAAATAAACTGATAATAATAAGTAAAGCATTTTTCTTAGTTCTAATAGTCGTTCTATCAAATGAACAAACATGAGGGGTTATAGGGAACTTCTGAATTTGTAGTCAGCCATCCAGAAATGTGTGTGGCCTGGGCCTTGCATTTGCAGCTGGCATCTGACATGGGGGCAGTCTTGTGGTGTTGCAGGAAGGGTAACCCCTTCCAGGGCCTGAGAATGGGCTCCTGTCTAACACTCGAAATGAATTGTCCAAGGAGACACACATGCTGACAAAGCGAGAGATTTCATTGGGAAGGGGCGCCCAGGTGGAGAGCAGCAGGGTAAGGGAACCCAGAAGAACTGCTCTGCCACATAGCTCAAAGTCTCACGTTTTATAGTAATGGGGTTCGTTTCTGGGTTGTCTCTGGCCGATCATTCTGACTCAGGGTCCTTCCTGGTGGCACGCCCATCGCTCAGCCAAGATGGATTCCAGTGAGAAGGATTCTGGGAGGTTGGTAAGATATATGGACTGGCATCTCTTCTCTCCTTTTGACCTTTCCCGAATTCTTACGGTTGGTGGTAGCTTGTTAGTTCTGCATTCCTTACCAGAACCTCCTGTTGTAAGATAACTCATTGCAAGTGGTTACTATCGTGTCTGGCCAGGGTGGGCAGTTATGGTCAGAGGTTCCCCCAACAACAGGACTGGGCCCTTCAACTGTGGAATCTGGTGTTAATTTTGGTTAGTGGTAGAATTGAGTTGTAAGACACCCAGTTGGAATTGGAGAGCTGGTGAAGTGGTTTCGGAAAACACACCACGTGTTTGCTTTTGGGGTTTAAACAAAACAAAACAAAACTCTCAACCTCACAACTCTTTCTGAGGTCCCTCTGTCCCTCAACTTAGGTCAAGCAGAAAGGCTAGAGGAGACTCAAGTTAGCAATTTCCCCTGTTGCCAAAAAAACCTTGGCTCTCTGTGCACTGATGCTGAACAGGAATATGGAGACAGAGTTTTTGGAGGAAAAGAAAGATAGCTTTTAATTCTTTGCCAGGCAAAGGGGAAAACACAGCAGGCTAGCGCCTCAAGAACTGTGCCCTCACTTCCCGAGGAATCAGAGGAGATCTTATAGGTGGGGCTCGAAGTCCGGGGGGTGTATGATAAGGATCGAAGTCATGAAGGTCTTGCATTTTTCTTCTTCTTGCATTATTTCAAAACAGTCACATCTGGCGTCAGGCGGCCCGACCCGGTAACTGGGCCTGTTTGTCTCTGGCTTATTGGCCTGTGACCTTCTTTCTGAAATGCAAAAAGCGACAAGGGGTGACTTGTTACAAGGGAGTGCAGGGAGCTTAAACACCAGGTGCAGGATGTAATTTACATCACACAGAGTTAGGGGGTGATAGGTGCAGGATGTAATTCACACAGTGTCAGGTAGTGATAGGTTAGCTTTGTGAAGGATGAATCTAGTTACAGACACTACAGATTAGTAACAGTTAAAATATAGCTAGGAGTGATTAACTCTTTCAGGCCTGTTGGTTTCTTCTCTAGGCTGATCACTGTTCCCTTTACTTTCCTTGTTCTCAGGAGAGGAAAAACTCCATTTCTATTTTTGCTGCAACAAATTCCCCACTGCCAGTTCATTCCCTCCATATCAGTGGAGGAAGGGAAACGGGCATCATTCTTGTCTGGCTGAGGACAAAACTTCAGTTTTGCTCCACTTGACAAACACCAGCTGTCTGGCCCAGGGGCCCATCTATCTCCTAGTTCACCCTCCCACCATGTTAGTTAGGCACTGGTAAAACAGAATCTTTTGAGGACAGGCATTGTTAAGAGCAGAATATTGTGGGCATATTTCAAAATTTCTATTTTACTGTCTCTCCAATTTTGGAGACAGCAGTCGGCCCTGTGATTAATGGTTTGATAGATCCGAGTCGTTAATTTTAAGTTTGTTTGCTTTTTTCTGGTGAGGATTATAGGAATGTCACCTTCTAAGCTCTTTACATGCCAGATGAGAATCTAGAAGTCTGACTCCATTTTTTAATGTTTGACTGCTGACAACTTTTAAAGCCTCATCCTTCCTTCTCCTGGTGCCCCACATCGGTACAAGATGACAAGAAGCCCTGGGTGCTTACTTCTTTGGTGCTGGTAAGAGATTAAATCCTTGGTAGCCCCTGCCTTTGTGTGCAAAATCTCACACTAGCCCACCTCCTAATCTCAATTAAAACAAACAAACAAACAAAAAACCTCAGGCCAAAATTTGCAGCAACATGGATGGACCTAGAGATTCTCATACTGAGTGAAGTAAGTCAGACAGAGAAAGACAAATATATTATATCGCTTATATGTGGAATCTAAAAAAATGGCACAAATGAACTTATTTATAAAACAGAAATAGAGTCACAGATGTGAAAAACAAACACAGTTACTGGGGGGAAAGGGGGGTGGGGAAGGTTAAATTGGGAGATTGGGATTGACATATACACACTAACATATATAAAATAGGGGGACTTCCCTGGTGGTCCAGTGGTGAAGACTCTCCACTTCCAATGCAGGAGGCACAGGTTCAATCCCTGGTCTGGGAACTAAGATCCCATGTGCTGTGTGGTGCGGCCAAAAAATTTTTTTAAATTAAATAAAATAGATAACTAATAGGGACCTACTATATAGCACAGGGAACCCTACTCAGGACTCTGTAATGACCTATATGGGAAAAGAATCTAAAAAAGAGTGGATATATATTTATGTATAATTGATTCACTTTGCTGTACAGCAGAAACTAACACACATTGTAAATCAACTATATTCCAATAAAAATTTAAAAAACAAAAAACAAAAAACTCAGGCCAGGCTCCTTTCCTTGTTCTGTCAAGGCACTTCCCACCTACTTAAGAGGCCTTCCCTGCCCTCCCCAGACACTTCCATTATGGAAGTAATAAACTCTTTCATACGTTCTTGGCAGTAATGTGTTGTCAATCAAACCTAGGGTAGGGACCCACCTAACACAGTAGGTTACCATAACAGTTATAGAAGGGGTAAGGTATTGTCAACTGAAAAAAAATATTCACAGCCTGAAAATTGAGAGTTGTGTTTTCTTCAGTGGACATACTGAGGACTTCAAGTCCGGGAGGCAGCATTTCAAGTAACCCTGAGAAAACTGCTCTGAGGAGGCGAGGCGGGGAGCTAGGATATATAGGAGTTTTGCAGCAAGGGGCAGGTAGTAGGAACAAAAGATTACTGTTAATAAAAGAAAACTAGGTACAGTAAGTCCCGTACATAAGAATGAGTTCTGATTCTGAGAGCACGTTTATCAGTCCAACTTGTTTGTAAGTCCAACAAAGTTAGTCTAGGTATCCAACTAACACAATCGGCTATAATAGTACTGTACTGTAATAGGTTTATAATACTTTTCACACAAATAATACATAAAAAAACAAAGAATAAATAAAACATTTTTAATCTTACAGTACAGTACCTTGAAAAGTACAGTAGTACAGTACAACAGCTGGCATACAGGGGCTGGCATCGAGTGAACAGGCAAAAAGAGTTACTGACTGGAGGAGGGAGAGGAGGTGGGAGATGGTAGAGCTGAAGGATCGTCAGCAATAGGAGGTGGAGAGCAAGCTGCAGTTTCACTCACACCTAACGTTGATGGAACGCTCATTTGCATCTTTAAAAGTTCGAAACTTGAAGGGTCGTTTGCAGGGACTTACTGTATCTCAAGTTAAGGAATTTAGCGCTTTTCTATGTACGGAAAGATGCAAGAGTCTGGGCTCACTGAAATCATTCCTTTTTTTTTTTAACATCTATATTGGAGTATAATTGCTTTACAATGGTGTGTTAGTTTCTGCTTTATAACAAAGTGAATCAGTTATACATATACATATGTTCCCATATCTCTTCCCTCTTGCATCTCCCTCCCTCCCACCCTCCCTATCCCACCCCTCTAGGTGGTCACAAAGCACCGAGCTGATCTCCCTGTGCTATGCAGTTGCTTCCCACTAGCTATCTATTTTACGCTTGGTAGTGTATATGTGTCCATGCCACTCTCTCACTTTATCACAGCTTACCCTTCCCCCTCCCCATATCCTCAAGTCCATTCTCTAGTAGGTCTGTGTCTTTATTCCCGTCTTGCCACTAGGTTCTTCATGACCTCTTTTTTTTTTTTCCCTTAGATTCCATATATATGTGTTAGCATACTATATTTGTTTTTCTCTTTCTGACTTACTTCACTCTGTATGACAGACTCTAACTCCATCCACCTCACTACAAATACCTCCATTTCGTTCCTTTTTATGGCTGAGTAATATTCCATTGTATATATGTGCCACATCTTCTTTATCCATTCATCCGATGATGGACACTTAGATTTCTTCCATGTCCTGGCTATTGTAAATAGAGCTGCAATGAACATTTTGGTACATGACACTTTTTGAATTATGGTTTTCTCAGGGTATATGCCCAGTAGTGGGATTGCTGGGTCATATGGTAGTTCTATTTTTAGTTTTTTAAGGAACCTCCATACTGTTCTCCATAGTGGCTGTATCAATTTACATTCCCACCAACAGTGCAAGAGTGTTCCCTTCTCTCCACACCCTCTCCAGCATTTATTGTTTCTAGATTTTTTGATGATGGCCATTCTGACCGGTGTGAGATGATATCTCATTGTAGTTTTGATTTGCATTTCTCTAATGATTAATGATGTTGAGCATTCTTTCATGTGTTTGTTGGCAATCTGTATATCTTCTTCGGAGAAATGTCTATTTAGGTCTTCTGCCCATTTTTGGATTGGGTTGTTTGTTTTTTTGTTATTGAGCTGCATGAGCTGCTTGTAAATCTTGCAGATTAATCCTTTGTCAGTTGCTTCATTTGCAAATATTTTCTCCCATTCTGAGGGTTGTCTTTTCGTCTTGTTTATGGTTTCCTTTGCTGTGCAAAAGCTTTTAAGTTTCATTAGGTCCCATTTGTTTATTTTTGTTTTTATTTCCATTTGTCTAGGAGCTGGGTCAAAAAGGATGTTGCTGTGATTTATGTCATAGAGTGTTCTGCCTCTGTTTTCCTCTAAGAGTTTGATAGTGTCTGGCCTTACATTTAGGTCTTTAATCCATTTTGAGTTTATTTTTGTGTATGGTGTTAGGGAGTGTTCTAATTTCATACTTTTACATGTACCTGTCCAGTTTTCCCAACACCACTTATTGAAGAGGCTGTCTTTTCTCCGCTGTATATGCTTGCCTCCTTTATCAAAGATAAGGTGACCATATGTGTGTGGGTTTATCTCTGGGCTTTCTATCCTGTTCCATTGATCTATATTTCTGTTTTTGTGCCAGTACCATACTGTCTTGATTACTGTAGCTTTGTAGTATAGTCTGAAGTCAGAGAGTCTGATTCCTCCAGCTCTGTTTTTTCCCCTCATGACTGCTTTGGCTATTTGGGGTCTTTTGTGTCTCCATACAAATTTTAAGATTTTTTGTTCTAGTTCTGTAAGAAATGCCATTGGTAATTTGATAGGGACTGCCTTGAATCTGTAGATTGCTTTGGGTAGTAGAGTCATTTTCACAATGTTGATTCTTTCAATCCAAGAACATGGTATATCTCTCCATCTATTTGTATCATCTTTAATTTCTTTCATCAGTGTCTTATAATTTTCTGCATACAGGTCTTCTGTCTCCTTAGGTAAGTTTATTCCTAGATATTTTATTCTTTTTGTTGCAATGGTAAATGGGATTGTTTTCTTAATTTCACTTTCAGATTTTTCATCATTAGTGTACAGGAATGCAAGAGATTTCTCTCCATTAATTTTGTATCCTGCTACTTTATCAAATTCATTGATTAGCTCTAGGAGTTTTCTGGTAGCATCTTTAGGATTCGCTATGTATAGTATCATGTCATCTGCAAACAGTGACAGCTTTCCTTCTTCTTTTCTGATTTGGATTCCTTTTATTTCTTTTTCTTCTCTGATTGCTGTGGCTAAAACTTCCAAAAATATATTGAATAATGGTGGTGTGAGTGGGCAACCTTGTCTTGTTCGTGATCTTAGTGGAAATGGTTTCAGTTTTTCACCATTGAGGACGATGTTGGCTGTGGGTTTGTCATATAGGGCCTTTATTATGTTGAGGAAAGTTCCCTCTATGCCTACTTTCTGCAGGGCTTTTATGATAAATGGTGTTGAATTTTGTCGAAAGCTTTCTCTGCATCGATTGAGATGATCATATGGTTTTTCTCCTTCAGTTTGTTAATATGGTGTATCACGTTGATTGATTTCCGTATATTGAAGAATCCTTGCATTCCTGGAATAAACCCCACTTGATCATGGTGTATGATCCTTTTAATGTGCTGTTGGATTCTGTTTGCTAGTATTTTGTTGAGGATTTTTGCATCTATGTTCATCAGTGATATTGGCCTGTAGTTTTCTTTCTTTGTGACATCTTTGTCTGGTTTTGGTATCAGGGTGATGGTGGCCTCGTAGAATGAGTTTGGGAGTGTTCCTCCCTCTGCAATATTTTGGAAGAGTTTGAGAAGGATAGGTGTTAGCTCTTCTCTAAATGTTTGTTAGAATTCACCTGTGAAGCCATCTGGTCCTGGGCTTTTGTTTGTTGGAAGGTTTTTAATCACAGTTTCAATTTCAGTGCTTGTGATTGGTCTGTTCATATTTTGCATTTCTTCCTGGTTCAGTCTCGGCAGGTTGTGCATTTCTAAGAATTTGTCCATTTCTTCCAGGTTGTCCATTTTATTGGCATAGAGTTGCTTTTGGTAAACTCTCATGATCGTTTGTATTTCTGCAGTGTCAGTTGTTACTTCTCCTTTTTCATTTCTAACTCTATTGATTTGAGTCTTCTCCCTTTTTTTCTTGATGAGTCTGGCTAACGGTTTATCAATTTTGTTTATCTTCTCAAAGAACCAGCTTTTAGTTTTATTGATCTTTGCTATCGTTTCCTTCATTTCTTTTTCATTTATTTCTGATCTGATCTTTATGATTTCTTTCCTTCTACTAACTTTGGGGTTTTTTTGTTCTTCTTTCTCTAATTGCTTTAGGTGCAAGGTTAGGTTGTTTATTTGAGATATTTCTTGTTTCTTAAGGTAGGATTGTATTGCTCTAAACTTCCCTCTTAGAACTGCTTTTGCTGCATCCCATAGGTTTTGGGACGTCGTGTCTCCATTGTCATTTGTTTCTAGGTATTTTTTGATTTCCCCTTTGATTTCTTCTGTGATCACTTCGTTATTAAGTAGTGTATTGTTTAGCCTCCATGTGTTTGTATTTTTTACCGATCTTTTCCTGTAATTGATATCTAGTCTCATAGCGCTGTGGTCGGAAAATATACTTGAATATGATTTCAATATTCTTAAATTTACCAAGGCTTGATTTGTGACCCAAGATAAGATCTATCCTGGAGAATGTTCCATGAGCAGTTGAGAAAAATGTGTATTCTGTTGTTTTCGGGTGGAATGTCCTATAAATATCAATTAAGTTCATCTTGTTTAATGTATCACTTAAAGCTTGAGTTCCCTTATTTATTTTCATTTTGGATGATCTGTCCATTGGTGAAAGTGGGGTGTTAAGGTCCCCTACTATGATTGTGTTACTGTCAATTGCCCCTTTTATGGCTGTTAGTATTTGCCTTATGTATTGAGGTGCTCCTATGTTGGGTGCATAAATATTAACAATTGTTAAATCTTCTTCTTGGATCAATCCCTTGATCATTATGTAGTGTCCTTGTTTGTCTCCTGTAACAGTCTTTATTTTAAAGTCTATTTTGTCTGATATGAGAATTGCTACTCCAGCTTTCTTTTGATTTCCACTTGCATGGAATATCTTTTTCCATCCCCTCACTTGCAGTCTGTATGTGTCCCTAGGTCTGAAGTGGGTCTCTTGTAGACAGCATATATATGGGTGTTGTTTCTGTATCCATTCAGCCAGTCTGTGTCTTTTGGTGGGAGCATTTAATCCATTTACATTTAAGGTAATTATCGATATGTATGTTCCTATTCCCATTTTCTTAAATGTTTTGGGTTTGTTATTGTAGGTGTTTTCCTTCTCTTGTGTTTCTTGCCTAGAGAAGTTCTTTTAGCATTTGTTGTAAAGCTGGTTTGGTGGTGCTGAACTCTCTCAGCTTTTGCTTGTCTGTAAGGGTTTTGATTTCTCCATCAAATCTGAATGAGATCCTTGCTGGGTAGAGTAATCTTGGTTGTAGGTTTTTCTCCTTCATCACTTTAAATATGTCCAGCCACTCCCTTCTGGCTTGCAGAGTTTCTGCTGAAAGAGCAGCTGTTAACCTTATGGAGATTCCCTGGTGTGTTATTTGTTGTTTTTCCCTTGCTGCTTTTAATATGTTTTCTTTATATTTAATTTTTGATAGTTTGATTAATATGTGTCTTGGCATGTTTCTCCTTGGATTTATCCTGTATGGGACTCTCTGTGCTTCCTGGACTTGATTAACTATTTCCTTTCCCATATTAGGGAAGTTTTCAACTATAATCTCTTCAAATATTTTCTCAGTCCCTTTCTTTTTCTCTTCTTCTTCTGGGACCCCTATAATTCGAATGTTGGTGCGTTTAATGTTGTCCCAGAGGTCTCTGAGACTGTCCTCAGTTCTTTTCATTCTTTTTTCTTTATTCTGCTCTGCAGTAGTTATTTCCACTATTTTATCTTCCAGGTCACTTATCCATTCTTCTGCCTCAGTTATTCTGCTGTTGATCCCTTCTAGAGTATTTTAAATTTCACTTATTGTGTTCATCGTTGTTTGGTTCCTCTTTAGTTCTTCTAGGTCCTTGTTAAATGTTTCTTGCATTTTGTCTATTCTATTTCCAAGATTTTGGATCATCTTTACTATCATTATTCTGAATTCTTTTTCAGGTAGACTGCCTATTTCCTCTTCATTTGTTAGGTCTGGTGTGTTTTTACCTTGCTCCTTCATCTTCTGTGTGTTTTTCTGTCTTCTCATTTTGCTTATCTTACTGTGTTTGGGGTCTCCTTTTTGCAGGCTGCAGGTTCGTAGTTCCTGTTGTTTTTGGTGTCTGTCCCTAGTGGCTAAGGTTGGTTCAGTGGGTTGTGTAGGCTTCCTGGTGGAGGGGACTAGTGCCTGTGTTCTGGTGGATGGGGCTGGGTCTTGTCTTTCTGGTGGGCAGGTCCACATCTGGTGGTGTGTTTTGGGGTGTCTGTGGCCTTATTATGATTTTAGGCAGCCTCTCTGCTAACAGATGGGGCTATGTTCCTGTCTTGCTAGTTGTTTGGCATAGAGCCCCCAAAACAGCGGCTCCTTTAACTCTGTCCTGTGTGAGTGAAGAACGGACGCCCTCAGGCGACCTACACGCAGAGGTGCGGCCACATCCAAAGCTGAACCCCGGGAGCTGTTCGAGCAAAGAAGAGAAAGGGAAATTTCTCCCAGTAGCCTCAGAAGCAGCAGATTAAAGTTTCACAATCAACTTGATGTACCCTGCATCTGTGGAATACCTGAATAGACAACAAATCATCCCAAATTGCGGAGGTGGACTTTGGGAGCAAGATATATTATTTTTTCCCCTTTTCCTCTTTTTGTGAGTATGTACATGTATGCTTCTGTGTGAGATTTTGTCTGTATATCTTTGCTTTCATCATTTGTCCTAGGGTTCTGTCCGTCCGTTTTTTGTTTTGTTTTGTTTTGTTTTTTACTTAAAAAATTTTTTTCTTAATAATTATTTTTTATTTTAATAACTTTATTTTATTTTATCTTACTTTATTTTATTTTATCCTCTTTCTTTCTTTCTATTTTTTCTCCCTTTTATTCTGAGTCATGTGGATGAAAGGCTCTTGGTGCTCCAGCCAGGCATCAGAGCTGTGCCTCTGAGGTGGGACAGCCAACTTCAGGACACTGGTCCACAAGAGACCTCCCAGCTCCACGTAATACCAAACGGCGAAAATCTCCCAGAGATCTCTATCTCAACACCAAGACCCAGCTTCACTTAGTGACCAGCAAGCTACAGTGCTGGACACACTATGCCAAACAACTTGAAATCATTCCTTTGATATGCATCTCAGCTGTTTGGGGCCAGTATCCTGTGTTTTCACATCCTAAGTTTCCTCCGGGCTCACCAGCTCTCTGTTGCGATGCTGCAATTGCTGATGATTGTGACATCCTTTACTTACTGATATGGCAGGCAATATTTTATTTCTCAGTATCTTTATCAATACACTTTGCTTAATTGTTCTATTGATAAATACTCCAGATTTTTACGTATCAATGCATGCCACCCTTTATTTTTAAAAGGTACATATGATGATGAATTTATGTAATCCATTTTTTCTAAATATTGGGTTGGCCAAAATGTTTGTTTTGGTTTTTCCATAAGGTGGAAAAACCCAAACGAACTTTTTGACTAACCCAATAGATACATGGCTTGTTACTGTGGATGAAAAATGCTGCCTGCCATATCCATAAACAAAGGATGTGCAGCCATCAAGTCATCACCCATCAAGCCATCCCCAACTGTGCACCCTGAGGGGATTCAGGGTGGAAAAAAGGATACTGGCCCTAGATAGTTAAGGTGCATATCAAAGGAATGTTTTCAGTGAGCCCAGATTCTCGCATCTTCCCACGTGTAGAAAAGCGCTAAATTCATTAACTTGAGATATCTGGTTTTCTTTAATTAACAGTAATCTTTTGATGTTCCACTACCTGGTTTTTATCTCAAAACTCCTGTATATCCTGGCTTCTCCCTTACCTCTTTGGAGCAGTCCCTCAGAGCTACCTGAGAGAAGCCTCCCAAGCTTGAGTCCTCAGAAAGTCCGCCAAATAAAACATAATTCTCAACTTTTATATTGGGCACTTTTTTCAGTCGATATTACTAATTTTTGCTGCCAAAACCATGAATGAAAACTCAGATTGCCACCTTACAGGGCAAACAAACATATACAAATTATGGTATTTTCCAAACTGAATTTCTTCTTCTTCTTTTTTTTTTTAATCAGTCACCAATTTTATACACATCACTGTATACATGTCAATCCCAATCGCCCAATTCAGCACACCACCATCCCCACCCCACCGCAGTTTTCCCCCCTTGGTGTCCACACGTTTGTTCTCTACATCTGTGTCTCAACTTCTGCCCTGCAAACCGGTTCATCTGTATCATTTTTCTAGGTTTCACATACATGCATTAATATACGATATTTGTTTTTCTCTTGCTGACTTACTTCACTCTGTATGACAGTCTCTAGATCCATCCATGTCTCAACAAATGACTCAATTTCGTTCCTTTTTATGGCTGAGTAATATTCCATTGTATATATGTACCACATCTTCTTTATCCATTCATCTGTCGATGGGCATTTAGGTTGCTTCCATGACCTGGCTATTGTAAATAGTGCTGCAATGAACATTGGGGTGCATGTGTCTTTTTGAATTATGGGTTTCTCTGGGTATATGCCCAGTAGTGGGATTGCTGGGTCATATGGTAATTCTATTTTTAGTTTTTTAAGGAACATCCATATTGTTCTCCATAGTGGCTGTATCAATTTACATTCCCACTAACAGTGCAAGAGGGTTCCCTTTTCTCCACACCTTCTCCAGCATTTGTTGTTTGGTGATTTTCTGATGATGCCCATTCTAACTGCTGTGAGGTGAAACCTCATTGTAGTTTTGATTTGCATTTCTCTAATAATTAGTGATGTTGAGCATGTTTTCATGTGCTTCTTGGCCATCTATATGTCTTCTTTGGGAAAATGTCTGTTTAGGTCTTCTGCCCATTTTTGGATTGGGTTGTTTGTTTCTTTAATATTGAGCTGAATGAGCTGTTTATATATATTGGAGATTAATCCTTTGTCCGTTGATTCGTTTGCAAATATTTTCTCCCATTCTGAGGGTTGTCTTTTCGTCTTGTTTATGGTTTCCTTTGCTGTGCAAAAGCTTTGAAGTTTCATTAGGTCCCATTTGTTTATTTTTGTTTTTATTTCCATTACTCTAGGAGGTGGATCAAAAAAGATATTGCTGTGATTTATGTCAAAGAGTGTTCTTCCTATGTTTTCCACTAAGAGTTTTATAGTGTCCGGTCTTACATTTAGGTCTCGAATCCATTTTGAGTTTATTTTTGTGTATGGTGTTAAGGAGTGTTCTAATTTCATTCTTTTACATGTAACTGTCCAGTTTTCCCAGCACCACTTATTGAAGAGACTGTCTTTTCTCCACTGTATATCTTTGCCTCCTTTGTCATAGATTAGTTGACCATAGGTGCATGGGTTTATCTCTGGGCTTTCTATCCTGTTCCACTGATCTATGTTTCTGTTTTTGTGCCAGTACCATACTGTCTTGATTACTGTAGCTTTTTAGTATAGTCTGAAGTCAGGGAGTCTGATTCCTCCAGCTCCGTTTTTTTCCCTCAAGACTGCTTTGGCTATTCGGGGTCTTTTGTGTCTCCATACAACTTTTAAGATGATTTGTTCTAGTTCCGTAAAAAATGCCATTGGTAATTTGATAGGGATTGCATTGAATCTGTAGATTGCTTTGGGTAGTGTAGTCATTTTCACAATATTGATTCCTCCAATCCAAGAACATGGTATATCTCTCCACCTGTTGGTATCATCTTTAATTTCTTTCATCAGTGTCTTATAGTTTTCTGCATACAGGTCTTTTGTCTCCCTAGGTAGGTTTATTCCTAGGTATTTTATTCTTTTTGTTGCAGTGGTAAATGGGAGTGTTTCCATAATTTCTCTTTCAGATTTTTCGTCATTGGTATAAAGGAATGCAAGAGATTTCTGTGCATTAATTTTGTATCCTGCAACTTTACCAAATTCATTGATTAGCTCTAGTAGTTTTCTGGTGGCATTTTTAGGATTCTCTATGTACAGTATCATGTCATCTGCAAACAGTGACAGTTTTACTTCTTCTTTTCCAATTTGTATTCCTTTTATTGCTTTTTCTTCTCTGATTGCCATGGCTAGGACTTCCAGAACTATGTTGAATAATAGTGGTGAGAGTGGACATCCTTGTCTCGTTCCTGATCTTAGAGGAAATGCTTCCAGTTTTTCACCATTGAGAATGATGTTTGCTGTGGGTTTGTCATATATGACCTTTATTATGTTGAGGAAAGTTCCCTCTATGCCCACTTTCTGGAGAGTTTTTATCATAAATGGGTGTTGAATTTTGTCAAAAGCTTTATCTGCATCTATTGAGATGATCATATGGTTTTTATTCTTCAATTTGTTAATATGGTGTATCACATTGATTGATTTGCATATATTGAAGAATCCTTGCATCCCTGGGATAAATCCCACTTGATAGTGGTGTATGATCTTTTTAATGTGTTGTTGGATTCTGTTTGCCAGTATTTTGTTGAGGATTTTTGCATCTGTATTCATCAGTGATATTGGTCTGTAATTTTCTTTTTTTGTAGTATCTTTGTCTGGTTTTGGTATCAGGGTGATGGTGGCTTCATAGAATGAGTTTGGGAGTGTTCCTTCCTCTGCAATTTTTTGGAAGAGTTTGGGAAGGATGGGTGTTAGCTCTTCTCTAAATGTTTGATAGAATTCACCTGTGAAGCCATCTGGTCCTGGACTTTTGTTTGTTGGAAGATTTTTAATCACAGTTTCAATTTCATTACTTGTGATTGGTCTGTTCGTATTTTCTATTTCTTCCTGGTTCAGTCTTGGAAGGTTATACCTTTCTAAGAATTTGTCCATTTCTTCCAGATTGTCCATTTTATTGACATAGAGTTGCTTGTAGTAGTCTCTTAGGATGCTTTGGATTTCTGCGGTGTCTGTTGTAACTTCTCCTTTTTCATTTCTAATTTTATTGATTTGAGTCCTCTCCCTCTTTTTCTTGATAAGTCTGGCTAATGGCTTATCAATTTTGTTTATCTTCTCAAAGAACCAGCTTTTAGTTTTATTGATCTTTGCTATTGTTTTCTTTGTTTCTATTTCATTTAGTTCCGCTCTGATCTTTATGATTTCTTTCCTTCTGCTAACTTTGGGTTTTGTTTGTTCTTCTTTCTCTTGTTCCTTTAGGTGTAAGGTTAGATTGTTTCCTTGAGATTTTTCTTGTTTCTTTAGGTAGGCTTGTATAGCTATAAACTTCCCTCTTAGAACTGCTTTTGCTGCATCCCATAGGTTTTGGATCGTCGTGTTTTCATTGTCATTTGTGTCTAGGTATTTTTTGATTTCCTCTTTGATTTCTTCAGTGATCTCTTGGTTATTTAGTAACGTATTGTTTAGCATTCATGTGTTTGTGTTTTTTACGTTTTTTTCCCTGTAATTGATTTCTAATTTCATAGCGTTGTGGTCAGAAAAGATGCTTGATATGATTTCAATTTTCTTAAATTTACTAAGGCTTGATTTGTGACCCACGATGTGATCTATCCTGGAGAATGTTCCGTGCGCACTTGAGAAGAAAGCGTAATCTGCTGTTTTTGGATGGAATGTCCTATAAATATCAATTAAATCTATCTGGTCTCTTGTGTCATTTAAAGCTTCTGTTTCCTTATTTATTTTCATTTTGGATGATGTGTCCATTGGTGTAAGTGAGGTGTTAAAATTCCCCCTATTATTGTGTTACTGTCAATTTCCTCTTTTATAGCTGTTAGCAGTTGCCTTATGTATTGAGGTGCTCCTATGTTGGTTGCATATATATTTACAATTGTTATATATTCTTCTTGGATTGATCCCTTGTTCATTATGTAGTGTCCTTCCTTGTCTCTTGTAATATTCTTTATTTTAAAGTCTATTTTATCTGATATGAGTTTTGCTACTCCAGCTTTCTTTTAATTTCCATTTGCATGGAATACATTTTCCTTCCCCTCACTTTCAGTCTGTATGTGTCCCTAGGTCTGAAGTGGGTCTCTTGTAGACAGCATATATATGGGTCTTGTTTCTGTATCCGTTCAGCGAGCCTGTGTCTTTTGGTTGGAGCATTTACTCCATTTACGTTTAAGGTAATTATCGATATGTATGTTCCTATGACCATTTTCTTAATTGTTTTGGGTTTGTTTTTGTAAGTCCTTTCCTTCTCTTGTGTTTCCCACTTAGAGAAGTTCCTTTAGCATTTGTTGTAGAGCTGGTTTGGTGGTGCTGAATTCTCTTAGCTTTTGCTTGTCTGTAAAGCTTTTGATTTCTCCATCGAATCTGAATGAGATCCTTGCCTGGTAGAGTAATCTTGGATGTAGGTTCTTCCCTTTCATCACTTTAAGTGTATCATGCCACTCCCTTCTGGCTTGTAGAGTTTCTGCTGAGAAATCAGCTGTTAACCTTATGGGGTTCCCTTGTATGTTATTTGTCATTTTTCCCTTGCTGCTTTCAATAATTTTTCTTTGTCTTTGATTTTTGCCAATTTGATTACTATGTGTCTCAGCATGTTTCTCCTTGGGTTTATCCTGTATGGGACTCTCTGCGTTTCCTGGACTCGGGTGGGTATTTCCTTTCCCATGTTAGGGAAGTTTTCTACTATAATCTCTTCAGATATTTTCTCTGGTCCTTTCTCTCTCTCTTCTCCTTCTGGGACCCCTATAATGTGAATGTTGTTGTGTTTAATGTTGTCCCAGAAGTCTCTTAGGCTGTCTTCATTTCTTTTCATTCTTTTTTCTTTATTCTGTTCCACAGCAGTGAATTCCACCATTCTGTCTTCCAGGTCACTTATCCGTTCTTCTGCCTCAGTTATTCTGCTCTTGATTACTTCTAGTGTAGTTTTCATTTCAGTTATTGTATTGTTCATCTCTGTTTGTTTGTTCTTTAATTCTTCTAGGTCTTTGTTAAACATTTCTTGCCTCTTCTCAATCTTTGCCTCCATTCTTTTTCCGAGGTCCTGGATCATCTTCACTATCATTATTCTGAATTCTTTTTCTGGAAGGTTGTCTATCTCCACTTCATTTAGTTGTTTTTCTGGGGTTTTATCTTGTTCCTTCATCTGGTACATAGCCCTCTGCCTTTTCATCTTGTCTGTCTTTCTGTGAGTGTTGAACAACATCATTTTAAAAAGTATTTTGGTATAGGGGCTTCCCTGGTGGCGCAGTGTTTAAGAATCCACCTGCCAGTGCAGGGGACATGGGTATGAGCCCTGGTCGGGGAAGATCCCACATGCCGCGGAGCAACTAAGCCCATATGACACAACTACTGAGCCTGCACTCTAGAGCCCATGAGCCACAACTACTGAGCCCACGTGCCACAACTACTGAAGCCCACCTAGAGCCTGTGGTCTGCAACAAGAGTAGCCACCACAATGAGAAGACCGCGCACTGCAACGATGAGTAGCCCCAGGTCACTGCAACTAGAGAAAACCCGCACGTAGCAACGAAGACCCAATGCAGCCAAAAAAACCAAAAAAAGTATTTTGGTATAAAAAAGAAGACAAAACTGAAACATTTCATAAGAGAAACTTTTAGAAAAGTTTGAAAAGGCAGGTAAGCAAATATAAAACAAAAATCATTCACAATTATAGCTCTATCAGATACATTTGGTGTATATCTTTTCAGGACTTTTTGTGTACTCATATTTGCATATAAAATATGTATTAGTTTGTTTTATCTTCATAAAAATCTTTTGAGGGATAGACAAAGCAAGTATGACATGATATCATGGAAAGTACTCAATACAGTTGTTAGCAATATTGTAGGCAAAATGTAAGCAAAAAGCCAGTAAGTGTTAATAGAGCATTTTCATTTATTAGGCTGGTACTTTATATAAAGTAGTGTAATAAGTACTTTATATAAGCTGCTACCCAGTTGTCCCAGCAGCTTTCTCTCAAACTGGGTTATTACCATCATTTTATCGTT
This sequence comes from Balaenoptera musculus, assembly GCF_009873245.2. Classification (NCBI taxonomy): domain Eukaryota; kingdom Metazoa; phylum Chordata; class Mammalia; order Artiodactyla; family Balaenopteridae; genus Balaenoptera; species Balaenoptera musculus. Next base: position 149,201,332 of record NC_045787.1, on the reverse strand, counting down.
TCAAGGAAATTAAATAACTCAAGGTTTTTCAATGACAATGTTCAGATCCATATTCGTCTAAAAGCCTATATGCCTTCTATTGCAACGAGCTACTCTCTCTGCAAGTCTTGCCATTCTCATTTTACAGATTTACATTTTACATGGCTCTGACAAGTTGACTATTGGCCTAGGTTAGCGAGAGATGGACCCAGGTGTTCAGTGTTAGATTCCTGACTTGTGCCTTCCGGGGAACAGCCACTTCCCAACTTCCCTGAAGAATGTTGCAAACCAGCTTGCTACCACTTTGTGTTGGCAGGATATTGCTCTTCAGATGCCTGGGGAGCACTTATTCTCAAGGTTTCTGAGAAAGGTCAATGAGAATAAACTTGGAAGTATTTGCAAGTATCCATCATTCTAATGTTTGCTTGTGGCTCCATTTCTGTGAATATTCCCTTGGCATTGTGACCAAATGCAAAGGGTTTGGTTCAGGTATTATTTGACCTATTAACATCCCCTCCCCAACAATATGGGTTCCTTTATTTTCTCCTCTAGATGTGTGAAAAAAAAAAGTAGGAAACTTTGCCACTGATCACTTAAACAGGAAGAGGTTCACTACTTTTAACTAAAAGAACAACCGTAGCAATAGGAAAATTATTAATATGCACATCAGTGAAGAAGGCCCGGCTTGTGGCAGCTTAGCTGATTGGCAAAGTCATGCTCCATCACCATCTTTCCTTGGCTACACAGTCCTACATGGCTTGCTGTCCAGCCCTAGAGAGCAGCTGAGAAAGAGGGTTTTGAGCTTGGGGCTCTGCCAGTGACTCGGATGCAGAACTTTATGGTATGGTTAGTTCTCTAGTTTTTCCGGTCGCATCTGGCCATTTATTAATTGGTCAGTCCAGGCATATCCTGCAGTTTCGCCTCTAAATACCAGTAAATTAGGAGGGGTGGTGAGGTCAGCAAGGGGATAGACTGGAGTTGGCCTGGAAAGGCTGTGCTGATTCTGCATGGCTGTGTTGACTGGCATTGCAACACAGGACTGAGAAACAGTTATGATTATAGTATCATGCAAAGAACAGAAGGGGTCTAATGCAACCTGTTCCTTTTTGGTTGTCTTTGTTCCTAGTTCTTTGCTGATTCCCAAAGTATGTTTGTAGCTTTGGACCTGGGAAGGATGAACTTGTTTATCACACCAAATATTAAGTTGTGAGGTATATGTGTGTACCTTGTGGGTTATTTCCTTCACCTTAACCTGTGGGGATAAGGCTGTGTGGTGGAGGTCCTGGCTGAGGGCCTTGTGTGGGCAAATGGAAGGCTATGGGAGAGAGTCCTGGCCAGAGGCAGTTACATCCAACAAGCCAGAAGCAGTTAGTTTCAAGGAGCAGGATCAACCAAAAGCAGGCTGAACTCTCTGCAGCAGGAGACTGAAGTACGGAGTACCAGAAGAGGAATCAGGAACTGGCCAATTCTGGGAGTCCCCAGAGCAGTGTGTGTGTGTGTGTGTGTGTGTGTGTGTGTGTGTGTGTGTGTGTGTGTGTGTGTGTGTGTGTGTGTGTGTGTGTGTGTGTGTGTGTGTGTGTGTGTGTGTGTGTGTGTGTGTGTGTGTGTGTGTGTGTGTGTGTGATGAGCTGGTTGGGACGTGATGTGTGGGTGGGCTCAGTTTAGAATGACTAAATGGGGTAGCCCTTAAGCTCTTTTCTGTTCAAAGATGTTTGTTTTCTACTCTCTAAGGATTTTAGTCACAGAAGGGACCATGAAATGTCTACCTTCGTTGGAAGGAGAAAAGCCCACAGGTGGAATTAAGAGGTAAGCCCTATCTTTAGAAGGAGTAGAGGGTGTACACATGGAAGTGCAGTGCACCCTCAGAAATCCCATATGTAGGTAACGTTGCATCTTCTTCCCTCCCTCCGACACTGTGCTGCACTGGAAATAAGGCGGCTTCACACTAGAGCGGAACGGGATTTGAATCCCGGCTCCAGCAGTGATTTATCTGAACTCACTTTCCTCATCCATAAAATGGGGATGATTAATCTCTTCTTGGGTCTTTAGGAGAATTAAAAGAGATAAAGGGTTTGTGAAGCATATAGCACAGCACCTGGCACATGGAGATGCTTCATACACCCCTGCCCCGTGAGGAGGAGCAGCTTCTAATGAGAACATGGGCTGCCTGCAGAGACAGGCCATGGAGTCCACCAGCTTTCTCAGCTTTAAATGCCACAGCTGAGCGAGCCAGTTCATCATTCCAGGAGTAGGTGCTGTGCAGGGAGGAGACTTATCCATCACAGCCTGGGCGTGGTGGGAGGTCCAGAGGAGAAATGTTAGATCTGCTATCTGTGGCATCTGTTGGGGCCCATGATGGATATGTGCGCCTGTGAACAAGTGGAGCAGAAACCAGGACTGTGTGTACGAACGGGGGAAGGAAGAGCAGGAAGCGGGTAAAAGCTCTTGTTAGCTGAAGTTTCTGGGAAGGGATTGGATGGAGAGGAGGTGGACGCAGTGCAAGTCTTGAATATGGAGGGTGTGACTATCGGGCAGAGGGCATGGGAGAAGGCGTGCTGGGGGTTGGAGCAAAGCCAAGGTGGCGGCAGGGTCCTGGGATGTGGAGAAGGTCAGGTGGAATGTGAGATGGGCTTGGGGAGAAACGGAAGGGAGGGTGTCTGGATAATTTCAGTTTGGACTGGTTGGTAGTATGGCTGGATGAGTAGGGCAGAGTCTGATAGACCTGGGTTGAAATCCTGGTTCTGGAAAAATTTGGCCAAATTACTTCACCACCATTATTTTTCTTATCTTTATAAAATGTACATAATAATAGTGCAACTTATGATGGCTGAGTTGACATATGTAAAGGATCTGGCACATCGTGGATGTTCAATAAATAGCAGCTGTTATTGTTATGTAGGTGTTAGTATTATATTTGTGTGCTTTATAAACTTTCTTACTTTATGAGGTTTTCATTGTCCTCTGGGTTAATCACACTGTGTACAAAAGGGAGAGTTGTCGAGTTGTCAATAAGATAGTATAGCCTTCAACAAAAAGGAGGTGGTAATTGGACAAAAGAATATTTAAAACTTATTTTTTTAAATACCCATTTATGGGGCTAAGACCCATTGTTAGCATTTAGGGACACTAACTTGAAAAATATTCAGACAATGATTACAAATTTACCAGCAGTTCATATGTTTGAATTTTTGCTCAAATGGAGCCATAAGCCATGACGCTTAAGTGCCATAGCATCCATCACCTCAGTCTTTCACCCCGTGGGAGAAGCAGGCAGAGTGTGAAAATATGCCCACCTGACCGGCAGTGCCATAGCAACAAAGTCACTGGGTAGAATTTACCTGGCTGAAACATCACCAGGTTCCTCTTCTGGTAATTAATTGTTTTTGAGAGGTGCTGCAGCTAAAGGGAACAGTGGTCATTGGAGCCACCTTGAGTTTGCTAAGAACAAGTTGCTAAACTCACCTTTTCCCTTCTTGGTAAAGTTACTAGAATACAGGTCAGGCAATGGTGCAGATACAGCACAGAATCTGTCAAAACATCTCAGGATGTCCTTGAGGACTAAAGGAGATCTGGGCAGGGCACAGGCCAATTAGTACCTGGTTATCAACTGTACCGAGGGGGGATTAAAGTCAACTTGGAGAAAAATTTCTCTCCTGAAATGAGATATCACCATGGTGTTCGGGTTGAAGATGACCAGGCCTATGATGATTTATTGGACATTTATGATAGACTGTGTCTCCAAAATGGCAGCGGAGGTGCTGTGTTCAACACACAGTAGAGGGGAGGCCCTTCTGCCCTCTTTGTATAAAGGAATCTTTGTTCCTTGATCAAATGTCTGAGATTCCTCTGAGTGCTGGGCCTGGTACAAGAGAGAGAGGGGAAAGTCAGATGGCTGTACTTTGGATCCATTTTATAGATGAAAACCGAGGTTCGGGAAGGTTAGGGAACTTGCCCAGGGTTACCCGGTCAGTATATTGGTTTGAAGGTTATGTTCTTCCACATGTTATGCCCTGCATGTGGGTCCACAATCCCAACTGTTTAGGTCCAGCCCAGTCTAGATGTATCTTCACAACCACACAAACATAAAGGTTTGGGAGTCTTTGAAGATTGTTATCCATCAACACAGGAATCCGTCTGGAGCTTCGTGGCAAAGTTGTCATGATGCTGATGGGCAGAAACCAGAGAAGAGAAGGTTTGGCTTAATGAACTGAAGGGAATAACACATGAAGGGCAAGAAGATCCATTCATTGAGTCACTCATCACCCACCCTGTGCCAGGCCTGGGCTTGGCGCTGAGGGTACAGATGTGAAGATCAGCCAGTCTCTGCCCCAGGAACCCACAGCCTGGTGTGGAGCTGGTGACAATACAGTGAGTGGTTTCACAGAACTTTCCCCAGATCTGATCTTCCCAGACCATATCCTTCTCAGCATTCAGGTCTTAGTTCAGAAGGCACTCCCCTTCCCTTAAAAAAATAACAGCTTTATTATGCACATACTGTGTGATGCTGAATGATGGCCCCCAAAGATGTCTACATCCTGATCCCTGGAACTTGTATGTTACCCTGCCTGGTAAAAATGACTTAGGGTGTGTGATTAAATTAATGATCTGGAGATGGAGAGATTATCCTGGATTATTCAGGTGGGTCCAGTGTAATAACAAGGGTCCTCACAAGAGGGAGGCAGGAGGATGAGAGAGAGAAAGGAAATGTGATGTTGGAACTAGAGGTTTAAGTGACACACTTGGAAGATGCACTAAGGGGTCAAGAGCCAGGGAATACAGGCAGACCCCAGAAGCTAGAAAAGGCAAGGAAACGGATTCCTCCCTGGGCTTCCAGAAGGAACACAGCCCTGCCAACACCTTGATTTTAGCTTTTGACCTCCAGACTGTAAAATAATAAATTGGTGTTGTTTAAAGCCACCTGGTTGTGGTAATTTGTCAAAATAGCAATAGGAAACTAATGTGCACGCCACACAATTCACTGGGTCTTCATATACTCACAAACTTGTACAACCATTACCACAATCAATTTTAGGACATTTTATCACCCTCCCCCTCAAAAAAGCTTATCCCCATTACTGGTCACTCCTCTTTTCTGCTTATAGTTGGGCATGTGGCTTTGGTTAAGTTTCCTTACTTGTATGAGCCTCAGTTTTCTCATCTGTAAATGGGATACTACCCAATTCCAAAGGATGTTGTAAGAATTCAGTGAGACCATGTGTGTAAGCATTTAGCGCAGTGCCTGCAGCCAGTGTTCAGTAGGTTGTGTTATTATTCTTGTAAGTACCAGTAAAGAGGCTGTTGCAGAAGCACAGGGGAGAGCTGAAGGAGGGGCTGGACCAGGCCAGTGGCTGAGGGGTGGAGAGGAGGGGATCTGCTTTCTCTCACATGCTCCAAGCTCTGTGATCCTCCCTCACTGGAGAACAGTTTTACCTTCTTTTTTTTTTTTTTTTTTTTTTTTTTTTTTTTAACATCTTTAAGTTTTACCTTCTTTTAGCACTTGGAATTCCATTAAAGCCAGCCTGCTGGTCCCTGTCTGGTCACTAGAGGGCAGTAGAGCCAAGGACACGTAAGGAAGGCGGCGTTGGAGCTGGTCTGTGTGTTCAGCCTTTATTCCTGTTCTGACGCCTAATTGTGTTATTTGCGTTGGACTGTCCCCTCCCTCCCTCCTTGCTCTGTGTACTTGCGGACATTTTTTTTTCCAAACACTTCACATCTCAGGGCACCTCTGAGTCCCTATGCCATCTGTGGCCTGGGATTAGTGATGGCTGAAGCCTCTTACTTTCTGACAGCTGTGTTTATTTCTCAAGGACCCAAGTGGCTGCAGAATATGGGGGCCTGTGCACCGCAGCTTAGCAGAGCCTAGGATGAACAACAGTTGCTCTTCTGCCAGTTCAAAACTTGGGGCCTGTTCCATCTTGCATTTGTCCTCTGCAACCCAGGGCATATTTATTTCACCCAAATCACACGGACTGAGGTGGTGATGGTGGGCTGTGGTGGGTGTGATTCCCTAAAGAAAATTCAAGTGAGGTCACCAGAGGGAGGAAGAATTGATGTTTATGCAAAATGCACAGATGTCCAGTACAGCTACCGCATGGGAAGAGAATAATCCACCAGTTAACAGTCCTGGCTTGACACTCCAGTTCCCAGGGATGGAATCCCAGTTCCACCGTTAACAAGTTGTGTGACCATGGTTGGGTTACTTCACTTGTCAGTGAGTCTGAGTGTCCCCATCTACAAAATGGGAGTGATGGTCCAGCATTGTGGGCTTGAACCAGTGGGAAAGCACACTGCAAAGGCACCAGGCAGGCACAGCATGTGTTACTACAAGTTGGTGTGGCATGAAGTCTGAAGTCTGTGATGCAGCAAATCAACTTCTGGGTATTTAATCAAAGGAAATGAAAAAGCTAACTCAAAAAAGGCATCTGTACCCCCATGTTCATTGCAGCATTATTTACAATAGCTAGGATATGGAAACAACGTAAGTGTTCATTGATGGATGAATAGATAAAGAAATGTGGTATATATATATATACACCATATATACAATATAATTCAGCCGTAGAAAAGAATGAAATATTGCCATTTCCACAACATGGATGGACCTTGAGGGCATTATGCTAAATGAAATAAGTCAGATAGAGGAAGACAAACACCATATGATCTCACTCATATGAGGAATCTAAAAAATAAACCCAAAACCAAGCTTATACATACAGAGGACAAATTGGTGGTTGCCAGAGGTAGGGGGTGGGGGAGTGGGCGAGATGGCTGAAGGTCAAAATGTACAAACTTTCAGTTATAAAATAAGTGAGTCCTGGAATGTAATGTACAGCATGGTGACTATACTTAGCAACAGTGTATTGCATATTTGAATGTTTCTAAGAGAGTGGATCTCAAAAGTTCATCACAAGAAAAAAAATTGTAACTATGTATGGTGACAGATGTTAATTAGACTTATTGTGGAGATTATTTTGCAATGTATACAAACATTGAATCATTACGTTGTATACCTGAAATCAATATAATGTTATATTATAACATATTATAACATAACAATACATATATATTATAAAATTATACCTAAATAAAAAAAGTAAATGAAATCTGAAGTCTCTGGATTGTTACCTGACCAGTTCCAGGGCACCTGTCCACAGACAGGCAGCCAAACTGCCCTGGGTTCAAGTTCTCAATCTGCCACTTACTAACTACGTTATTCTCCTCCATGAAGTGAAGATCAGCATTACTGCCTCCCAGGGAGAAGTGATGAGGTGATATATAGACAGTGCCTGGCACATATTGTTCTGTAACTAATGATAGATGCGTTCTCAGTACAATTATTACCCCAGAGCACACCAGGAGTCCAGGAGAGACTCTGGCAGGACAGACCACATGCTCTGTGAACAAACAACCATCCTGCTGGATAAAGGGTGCATTTGGCCGGCAGCCAAGGGCACTGGGAGGCTTTGTGCAGCCTGACACTTCCCACCTTCCTTTCAACTTGGGCTGGGTACAGCCTCACGGAGGTTCATGTTTCTCTTTTAATTAGCCTCAGGCTCTCCTCTCAGCCGGTCTTTCATTTCCACCACAGGCTTTCAGCCAGATAGCTTGAACAGAATCTCATCTGGAGTGTGTTAACTCTTCTCCCCCGTTGCTGGCAGAGATCTGGGATCAGCTCTGCATTAGGACAAGTTGTAAGTAAACACACATTTGCTCTAATGGGGCCCCTCCTCCCATCCCATAGGCTTATCTTATATTTGCACAGCTTCAAATCAGGGAACACAAGAGTGTTTGGAAAAGACCTTAGAAATCATTTAATCCAGTCTACCCATTTTACAGGAGAGTAAATTGAAGATGTTGAGTTGCTCATGTTCACACAGATAACTTGAGGATACGAATAGAGATGGAAATCAGGTCTTCTGACTCTTAGTTCTAAGCTCCACAATAACACCGTACCTCAATCTTTCACTCATTCCTTCAAAAAATATGTATTGAGCAACTAACATCTTATGCCTGGTCCTTTTGTGGGCAGTGGAGCAACAGCGATAAATAAGAAATGATCTGCTCTTATGCTTATGAACTCTTCGTCTATTTGTCCATCCATCCATCCATCCATCCATACATTCATCCAGTGCTTCTATTTGTTCATCCATCCATCTCCCTTTTTTCCTGTCCATCTCTCATTCATCCCTTCATCTTCATCCTTTTGTACATTTGTTTCTGTCCATTCATTTTGCCATTCATCTCACTATCAATTTATTGGCTAATCTATTCATCTGTTCATTTATCCCCTACCCATCCATCATCTGTTCCTGTTTCCATGAGTCTGTTTCTCTTTCGGCCCACACATTGGTCTCTTCATCCATTCACAGTTTCTTGTGTCTATATGGCTCTAGGTTTTTGGCTGGTGCTCAGGACTTAGATAAGTAAGAAGCATTTGTATTAGAGTCTTTGTATGAACATATACCTTCTTGTCTCTTGGTTAAATACCTAGGAGTAGAATAGCTAGATCATAGGGTAGACATTGGTTTAACTTTTTAAGAAACTGCTAAAATGTTTTTCAATTAGTTTTTACTCTTTTACATTTCTACCAGTTCCTCCACACCCTTCCCAACTTTTTGCATGGTCACCCTTTAAATTTTATCCATTGTAATAGGTATGGTTTTAATTTTGTTATTCCCCTAATGACAGATGCTGGTGAGCTCCTTTTCATGTGCTTATTAGCTATCCATATATCATTTTGGCAAAGTGTGTGCAAATACTTTGCCCCTTTAAAAAATTAAATTGTTTGTTTTCTTATTATTGAGTGGTATTTAAAAAATGTACATATATTCTGCATTGAAGTCCTTTATCAGATATAAACTTCGCAAATATTTTTTTCTCCAGCTGTGGTTTGTCTTTTCATTCTCTTAATAGCAGTTTTAAAAGAGCAGAGTACATTAATTTGGGTGAACTCCATTTTATTAATTTATTCTCGTATGGATCTTTATGTGTCATGTAATAATTTTTCGCCTAGCATAAGGTCACAAAGATTTTCTACTATTTTTTTTTCTATATGTCTTATTGTTTCATGTTTTACTAGGTGTATGATAGATTCTGAGGTAATTTTTTTTTAATTTCTTTTTTTTATTGGAGTATAGTTGCTTTACAATATTGTGTTAGTTTATAATGTACAGCAAAGTGAATCAGCTATACATATACATATATCCCCTGTTTTTTGGATTTCCTTCCCATTTAGGTCACCACAGAGCATTGAGTAGAGTTCCCTGTGCTATACGTTCTCATTACTTACCCATTTTGTACATAGCATCAATAGTGTATATATGTCAATTCCCATCTCCCAGTTCATCCCACCCCTCCCTTCCCCCCTGGTATCCATATGTTTGTTCTCTATGTCTGTGTCTCTATTTCTGCTTTGCAAATAAGACAATCTATACCATTTCTTTTAGATTCCACATATATGCATTAGTATATGATATTTGTTTTTCTCTTTCTGCCTTACTTCACTCTGTATGACAGTCTCTAGGTCCATCCACTTCTCTACAAATGATCCAACTTCATTCCTTTCAATGGCTGAGTAATATTCCATTGTATATATGTACCACATCTTCTTTATCCATTCCTCTGTTGATAGACATTTAGGTTGCTTCCATGTCCTGGCTGTTGTAAATAGCGCTGCAGCGAACAATGGGGTGCATGTGTCTTTTTGAATTATGGTTTTCTCTGGCTATATGCCCAGTAGTGGGATTGCTGGGTCATATGGTAGTTCTATTTTTAGTTTTGTAAGGAACCTCCACACTGTTCTCCATAGTGGCTGTATCAATTTACATTCCCACCAACAGCGCAAGAGGGTTCCCTTTTCTCCACACCCTCTCCAGCATTGTTTGCAGACTTTTTGATGATGGCCATTCTGACCAGTGTGAGGTGATACCTCACTGTAGTTTTGATTTGCATTTCTCTAATGATTAGTGATGATGAGCATCTTTTCATGTGCCTCTTGGCCATCTGTATGTCTTCTTTGGAGAAATGTCTATTTAGGCCTTCTGCCCATTTTTCGATTGGGTTTTTTGTTTTTATGATATTGAGCTGCATGAGTTGTTTGTATATTTTGGAGATTAATCCTTTGTCAGTTGCTTCATTTGCAAAATTTTCTCCCATTCTGAGGGTTGTCTTTTCGTCTTGTTTATGGTTTCCTTTGCTGTGCAAAAGCTTTGAAGTTTCATTAGGTCCCATTTGTTTATTTTTGTTTTTATTTCCATTACTCTAGGAGGTGGGTCAAAAAGGATCTTGCTGCAATTTATGTCAGAGTGTTCTGCCTATGTTTTCCTCTAAGAGTTTTATAATGTCTGGCATTACATTTAGGTTTTTAATCCATTTTGAGTTTATTTTTGTGTATGGTGTAGGGAGTATTCTAATTTCACTCTTTTACATGTAGCTGTCCAGTTTTCCCAGCATCACTTATTGAAGAGATTGTCTTTTCTCCATTGTATATTCTTGCCTCCTTTGTCATAGATTAGGTGACCATAGGTGTGTGGGTTTATCTCTGGGCTTTCTGTCCTGTACCATTGATCTATATTTCTGTTTTTGTGCCAGTACCATACTATCTTGATTACTGTAGCTTTGTAGTATAGTCTGAAGTCAGGGAGCCTGATTCCTCCAGCTCTGTTTTTCTTTTTTTTTTTTTTAATTATTTATTTACTTATTATTTATTTTTGGCTGTGCCAGGTCTTAGTCGTGGCATGTGGGATCTTCGTTGTGGCATGCGAGATCTTTAGTTGCGGCATGTGCTGTCTTTAGTTGCAGCATGTGGGATCTTAGTTGAGGCATGCGGATTTCTTCATTGTGGCATGAGGACTCTTAGGTGAGGCATGCAGACTTCTTAGTTGCAGCATGCAGACTCTTAGTTGCGGCATGCGAACTTTTAGTTGTGGCATGCATGCTGGATCTAGTTCCCCAACCAGGGATCGAACCTGGGAACCCTGCATTGGGAGCATGGAGTCTTACCCACTGGACCACCAGGGAAGTCCCCAGTTTTTCTTTTTCCAAATTGCTTTGGCTATTTGTGGTCTTTTGTGATTCCATACAAATTGTAAAGTTTTTTGTTCTACTTCTGTGAAAAATGCCACTGGTAATTTGATAGGAATTGCATTGAATCTGTAGATTGCTTTGGGTAGTAGAGTCATTTCCACAATATTGATTCTTCCAATCCAAGAACATGGTATATCTCTCCATCTGTTTGTGTCATCATTGATTTCTTTCTTTGGTGTCTTATTGTTTTCTGCATACAGGTCTTTTGCCTCCTTAGGGAGATTTATTCCTAGGTATTTTATTCTTTTCGTTGCAGTGGTAAATGGGATTGTTTCCTTAATTTCTCTTTCTCATCTTTCATTGTTAGTGTATAGGAATGCAAGAGATTTCTGTGCATTAATTTTGTATCCTGCAAATTTACCAAATTCATTAATTAGCTCTAGTAATTTTCTGGTGGCATCTTTAGAATTTTTTATGTATAGTATCATGTCATCTGTGAACAGTGACAGTTTTACTTCTTCCTTCTCAATTTGGATTCCTTTTTTTCTTTTTTCTTCTCTGATTGCTGTGGCTAGGACTTCCAAAACTACATTGAATAATAGTGGCCAGAGTGGACATACTTGTCTTGTTCCTGATCTTAGAGGAAATGGTTTCAGTTTTTCACCATTGAGAACGATGTTGGCTGTGGGTTTGTCATATATGGCCTTATTATGTTGAGGTATCTTCCCTCTATACCCACTGGCTGTAGAGTTCTTATCATAAATGGGTGTTGAATTTTATTGAAAGCTTTTTCTGCATCTGTTGAGATTATCATATGGTTTTTATCTTTCAATTTGTTAATATGGTGTATCACATTGATTGATTTGCATATATAGAAGAATCCTTGCATCACTGGGATAAATCCCACTGGATCATGGTGTATGATCCTTTTAATGTGTTGTTGGATTAGGTTTGCTAGTATTTTGTTGAGGATATTTGTGTCTATGTTCATCAGTGATACTGGCCTGTATTTTTCTTTTTTGTGATATCTTTGTCTGGTTTTGGTATCAGGGTGATGGTAGCTTCATAGAATAAGTTTGGGAGTGTTCCTCCCTCTGCAATTTTTGGAAGAGTTTGAGAAGGATAGGTGTTAGCTCTTCTCTAAATGTTTGATAGAATTCACCTGTGAAGCCATCTGGTCCTGGACTTTTGTTTGTTGGAAGATTTTTAATCACAGTTTTAATTTCATTACTTGTGATTGGCCTGTTCATATTTTCTATTTCTTCCTGGTTCAGTCTTGGAATGTTGTACCTTTCTATGAATTTGTCCATTTCTTCCAGGTTGTCCATTTTATTGGCATATAGTTGCTTGTAGTAGTCTCTTAGGATGCTTTGGATTTCTGCGGTGTCAGTTGTAACTTCTCCTTTTTCATTTCTAATTTTATTGATTTGAGTCCTCTCCCTTTTTTTCTTGATGAGTCTGGCTAAAGGTTTATCAATTTTGTTTATCCTCTCGAAGAACCAGCTTTTAGTTTTATTGATCTTTGCTATTGTTTTCTTCGTTTCTATTTCATTTATTTCTGATCTGATCTTTATGATTTCTTTCCTTCTACTAATTTTTTTTTGTTCTTTTTCTAGTTGCTTTAGGTGTAAGGTTAGGTTGTTTATTTGCAATTTCTCTTATTTCTTGAGGTAGGATTGTATGGCTATAAACTTCCCTCTTAGAACTGCTTTTGTTGTATCCCATAGGTTTTGGGTTGTTGTGTTTTCACTGTCATTTGTTTCTAGGTATTTTTTGATGTCCTCTTTAGTTTCTTCAGTGATCTCTTGGTTATTTAGTAGCATATTGTTTAGACTCCATATGTTTGTGTTTTTTACAGTTTTTTCCCTGTAATTTATTTCTAATCTCATAGCGTTGTGGTTGGGAAAGATGCTTGATATGATTGCAATTTTCTTAAATTTATTGAGGCTTAATTCATGACCCAAGATGTGATCTATCCTGGAGAATGTTCCGTGTGCACTTGAGAAGAAAGTGTATTCTGCTGCTTTCTGATGGAATGTCTTATAATATCAATTATGTCTATCTGGTCTAATGTGTCATTTAAGGCTTATGTTTCCTTATTAATTTTCTGTCTGGATGATCTATCCATTGGTGTAAGTGGAATGTTAAAGTCCCCCACTATTATTGTGTTACTGTAGATTTCCCCTTTTATGGCTGTTAGCATTTCCCTTATGTATTGAGGTGCTCCTATGTTGGGTGCATAAACATTTACAATTGTTATATCTTCTTCTTGGATTGATCCCTTGATCATTATGTAGTGTCCTTCCTTGTCTCTTGTAATAGTCTTTATTTTAAAGTCTATTTTGTCAGATATGGGTATTGCTACTCCAGCTATCTTTTGATTTCCATTTGCATGGAATACCTTTTTCCATCCCCTCACTTTCAGTCTGTATGTGTCCCTAGATCTGAAGTGGGTCTCTTGTAGACAGCATATATATGAGTCTTGTTTTTGTAAAGCCCGTTTGTGTCTTTCAGTTGGAGCATTTAATCCATTTACCTTTAAAGTACTTATAGATATATATGTTCCTATTACCATTTTCTTAATTATTTTTGGTTTGTTTTTGTCGATCTTTTTCTTCTCTTGTGTTTCCTGCCTAGAGAAATTCCTTTAGCATTTGTTGTAAAGCTGGTTTGGTGGTGCTGAATTGTCTTAGCTTTTGCTTGTCTGTAAAGCTTTTGATTTCTCCATCAAATCTGAATGAGATCCTTGCTGGGTAGTGTAATCTTGGTTGTAGGTTTTCCCCTGTCATCACTTTAAATATATCCTGCCACTCCCTTCTGGCTTGTAGAGTTTCTGCTGAAATATCAGCTGATAACATCATGGGGATTCCCTTGTATGTCATTTGTTGCTTTTCCCTTGCTGCTTTTCATATTTTTTCTTTGTATTTAATTTTTATTAGTTTGATTAATATGTGTCTCAGCATGTTTCTCCTTGGGTTTATCCTGTGTGGGACTCTCTGCACTTCCTGGACTTGATTGACTATTTCCTTTCCCCTCTTAGGGAAGTTTTTGACTATAATCTCTTCAAATATTTTCTCAGACCCTTTCTCTTTCTCTTCTTCTTCTGGGACCCCTATAATTCGAATGTTGGTGCATTTAATGTTGTCCCAGAGGTCTCTGAGACTGTCCTCATTTCTTTTCATTCTTTTTTTTATTTTTTATTCTGCTCTGTGGAAGTTATTTCTAACATTCTGTCTTCCAAGTCACTTATCTGTTCTTCTGTCTCAGTTATTCTGCTATTGATTTCTACTAGTCAATTTTTAATTTCAGTTATTGTGTTGTTCATCACTGTTTGTTTGTTCTGCAGTTCTTCTAGGTCCTCATTAAACATTTCTTGTATTTTCTCGATCCGTGCCTCCATTCTCTTTCCAAAATTTTGGATCATCTTTACTATCATTACTCTGAATTCTTTTTCAGGTAGACTACCTATTTCCTCGTCATTTATTTGGTCTTGTGGGTTTTTACCTTGCTCCTTCATCTGCAACATACTTCTCTGTCTTCTTTTTGTCTCACTTACTGTGTTTGAGGTCTCCTTTCTGCAGGCTGCAGGGTCGTTTTTCCTCTTGCTTCTGGTGGTCTGCTCCCAGTGGGTGAGGTTGGTCCAGTGGCTTGTGTAGGCTTCCTGGTGGGAGGGACTGGTGCCTGCATTCTGGTGGGTGGAGCTGGTACTTGTCCCTCTGATGGGCAGGGCCGTGTCAGGTGTTGTGTTTTGGGGTGTCTGTGAGCTTAGTACAGCTTTAGGCAGACTGTCTGCTGACGGGTGGGTTTGTGTTCCTGTCTCACTTGTTTGGCATGAGGTGTGGCAGGTGGGTGGAGCTGGGTCTTGGATTTGAGATGGAGACCTTCGGGAGAGCTGTCACTGATTAATATTCCCAGGGGCTGGGAATTCTCTGGCGATCCAGCATCCTGGACTTGTCGCTCCCACTCCAGAGGCTCAGGCCTGACCCCTGGCTGGGGATCCAAGACCCCACAAACCGCATGTCATGGCAATAAAGGGATAAAAAAGGGGCAGGGAAGAAAACAAATGAAAACAAACAGAGAAACAAATCCCAAGACCAATAGCAAAGACAGAAACAAATAGCAACAACAGCAAAAAAAAACCCAGAGAAACAAAACCCCAAATGGTAAAAGCAAAACCAACCAAACAAAAGAGAAAACAAAGAAACACACACAGAATCCCAAAAGAAACAAAAACAAAACCAAAGAAAACAAAAAGCAAGAGAACAACCAGACAAACAAAAGAACCCAGAAATGAAATCAAAAGATTAAAAACAAAACTAACAAAATACAAAACACAAAACCAAAGCAAATGCAAACTAAAGAATAAAGCAAAGAAAACAAAACAAACACACAAAAACGATTTTAAAAAAAGGAAAAAACACAGAACAACGAAAAAGCAAAGTACAAATAGAAATATAAAAAAATAAAAAATATATTGAAAAAATTTAAAAAAAGAAAATAAAACAAAAAGAAGAAACCCAAACAAACAAACAAAAAACCCCAAAACTAAATAAAATTAAAATTAAAAATAAAAATAATTAAAAAAAAACCAAACCCAACAACAGAACGAATCAGAACATAATAAAAATAATAGTAATAATAATATTTTCCTGGAGTCTCAACTGTCAGTGTTCTTGCCCCCACTGTGAGCCACAGCCCACCTCCACCTCTCCAGGAGGCCCTCTAATGCCTCTAGTTGGTCTCTGGACCAGCTGTGGGTACTGTGGGGACAGCTCAGACTCTGATCTGGCCCAACTCCTGCATGTGCTTGCCCCTGAAGTCCACAGCTGCCACAGCTAGACTGGTTTCATTTGTGGGAACACTTGTCCATTCAGATATTCCATAGACACAGGGTCTACCAAGCTGATCGCGGGGATTTAATCTGCGGCTTGTGCAGCTGATGGAAAGATTTTCGTTCCTCTTCCTTAGTCGCCCCACTCCTGGGGCTCAGCTGTGCTTTTAGCCCCACCTCTGAGTGTGGGCCACCCCCAGGAGTCTGCTCTGGAGGCTGCCCTGGAGCACTCAGGTCTGCCCAGGTGAAGACAGGGCATGGAGGCAGCACAGCTGCCTGGGTTACGGGAGCCCCAGCAGCAACAAGTGTGTGGGGAAGCCAGTGGCTGTGGGCATGAGAGATCCAGCCCTAGTGGGAGCCTATTCTAGTGCCTGGCAGCAGGCATGTGAGGGCCAACCCTGGCGGGACCCTTTCCTAGCACCTGGGGGGGCAGGGGCTGGTGTGTGAGGGAAGAGAGGCTGTAATGGCGGCTCCACCCTCTGCACATCATACAACAGTGGCACCTTGCTTCCATGGCAGTCCAGGTTTCCTCCACAGGCATTCCCGGTTGTAGATTTCCTCCCCCCCATCCCCTCAGGCTGTCTTCTTCTCACCCAACAGCAGTTTTCCTCCCAGGTTTGCTCTCCAATCCCCATGCTCCAGCTCCTGTGCACACCAGCAGACACACATCCGTCCAGGGCATGCAGGGCCGTGGCACAGACTGCCTGTGTAGTTCTCACTCTATCCTGTCTGCCACAGACCGGCCATTTCACCGTCCTCCAATAGCTTCAGATGCTTCCCTTCTGTCCCACCTGATTTCCCCATCGGTGAGGGGGTTTCCCCGGATGCGGGACCCTCTCCCTGCTTCAGCTCCCCACAGGGGCACAGGTCCTGTCCCGCTTCCTCTCCTCTTCTTTCTTCCTTCTTTCTTTCATCCTACCTGGTTATGTGGGGATCTTTATTGTCCTTTCCAGTGCCCAAGGTCTTCTGCTAGTGTTCAGCTGGTGTTCTGTGAGATTTGTTCTATCTGTAGGTGTATTCTTGATGTGTTTGTGGAGAGAGATGAACTCCACGTCCTCCTACTCCTCTGCCATCTTGAAAACCCCCAAGGTAATTATTGTATATGGTGCAAGGCATGGATCCAACATCGTTTTTTTGCATATGAATATCCAGTTGTTTTACCACCATTTGCTGAAAGACTGCTTTCTCCACTGAATTGCCTTTGTACCTTTGTTAAAATTACTTGTTAATTCCTATAGCAGTGAGCACACCTAGCACCCAGATCTTGGTTTTTAATATCATTCTTAAATAAAAGGACCCAGGGCTCCTGGGCTGGTTTTAGGACTGCAGCAGGTAATATATAAGATGAACTTAGAGCATTTTGTAGCACCAGAAAGTAAGGAGGTACTGAAAAGAGACAATCCTGTATTGATGGGGGTTTGTCCAAAGAACATAACAGCCAACTGACAGAGCTCCCAATGGACAACTTGAAAAATTTAAGCAACAGTATATAAATAAAGTAGTATTGGATTATAACCCAAAATATAAAATAAATATCCATGAGCCTATACTGATATAAATGACTGAATAAATAAATGGGGGAGAAGAGAAAAATCCCTCTTGCAGAAGAATTCCAAATAATTTATGTATCTATTCCACCTTTAAGGAAGTGGAGCATAACTCCCCACTTATTAAGTGTGGGCTGTGTAGAATGACATCTTTCTGAAGAGTATAGAAAGTTGTTGGGGGGGGGAGAATAATTTTACAGTGGAAAAAAGTGACAGACACTATCTCAGCCATGTGATCAAAGTTAACTTGAACAGATAAATCATGTAGATAGTATATACCTTTGTTAGGCTATGATGAGAATGGCACTGTATCTCTAAAGTCTTCCTTCTCCAAACACATACTCCAGTCTAATTATAAAAACGTCAGATGAATCCTAATTGAGGGATATTCTACAAAATACTCAACCAGTACTCCTCAAAATTGTCAAGGTCGTCAAAAACAGTCTGAGAGAGTGTCACAGCTAAGAGGAGTCTATGGAGACATAACAACTAAATGTAATGTGCATAGGATACTGGAGCACAAAAAGATGTTGGTTAACACTAAGAAAGTCTGAATAAACTGTGGACTTTAGTTAATAACAATGTATCAATATTGGTTCATTGATTATAACAAATATACTAATGTACGATGTTAATAGTAGGGGAAACTTGATGAGGGGCATATGAGAACTCTATGTACATCTTCTCAATTTTTCTTCTAATAATGAAGTCTATATTTAAAAATCCATTGTTTATATATGTATGGATCTCTCTATTCTGCTTTATTGCTCTATTTGCTATTTTTATAGTGATACCACATTGTTTTGATTACTACAGCTCTATAACAAGTCTTGAAATCAGATAGCATTAGCTTTCCAATTTTGTTCTTTTTCAAAGTTGTTTTGGCTATTCTAGTCTTTTTTTTTTTTTTTCCATTTCATATGCACTGTAGAATAATTTTGTCAATTTTTGCAAAAAAGCCTGCTGGATCATCATTGCTATTGCACTGATCAAATTGGGGAGAATTAACATTTTATCAACATTGGGTTTTCAAGTCCCTGCACTGTCTCTTTTTTTTAGAATCAATTTTATTTATTTATTTATTTTTGGTTGTGTTGGGTCTTCATTGCTGCATGCGGGCTTTCTCTAGTTGCGGCGAGCAGGGGCTACTCTTCTTTGCGGTGTGGGCTTCTCATTGTGGTGGCTTCTCTTGTTGAGGAGCACAGGCTCTAGGTGCATCAGCTTTAGTAGTCGTGGCACGTGGGCTCAGTAGTTGTGGCTCGTGGGCTCAGTAGTTGTGGCTTGCAGGCTCTAGAGCACAGGCTCAGTAGTTGTGGCACATGGACTTAGTTGCTCCATGGCATGTAGGATCTTCGCGGACCAGGGATCGAACCCATGTCCCCTGCATTGGCAGGTGGATTCTTAACCACTGCACCACCAGGGAAGTCCCCTTGCACTATCTCTTTATTTATTTAGCTCTTTAACTTTTCTCAGCAATATTTTGTAGTTTTCAGCATACATATCTTTCCCATCTTTTGTCAGGTTTATCCCTAAGAATTTAACATTTTTAATGCTATATAAAGAGTATTTTAATTTCAATTTCTGGTTGTTCATTGCTAGTATATAGAAATGCAGCTGAATTTTGTATATTGATCTGGTGTCCTGCAACCTTGCTAAACTCACTTATTAGTTCTAGTAGCTTTTTTGTAGGTTCCAGTAGATTTTCTACATAGACAATCATGTTGTCTGTGAATAAAGACAGTTTTACTCTTTCCTTTCCAATCTGTATGCCTTTTCTTTGTTTTCCTAGTCTTACTGTACCACCTAGAACTCCAGTACAACATTGGATATAGGGAGAGCAGACATTTTTGTCTTGTTACTGATTTAAGGGGTAAAGTATCTAGTCTTTCACCGTTAAGTGTGACATTAACTGTAGGTATCCTTAGAAGCCCTTCATCAGGTTCAGGAAGTTCTCTTCAATTTCTAGTTTGCTAAAAGTTTTTATTAGGAATAAATTTTGTATTTTGTTGAATGATTTTTCTGTGTTTATTGAGCTGACTATATGGCTTTTTTTTTTAGTTTTTTAATATGGTGAATTATACTGACTAATTTAAAATGTTAAAGCAACCCTGCATTCCTTGGATATATCTCACTTGGTCATGAAGTATTATTGTTTTAAAATATTGTTGGATTTGCTGAAATTTTATTTGGAAGTTCTTGCATTTGTATTCATAAGGGACATTGGTCTGCACTGCTCCTTTAATATCTTTGTGTGATTTGCTGTTGGTGTAATGCTTGCCTCAAAGAATGAGTTTGGAAATATTTCTTCCTCTTTAATTTTCTAGAAAAGTTTATGTAGAATTAATATTATCTCTTCCTTAGATGTTTGGTAGAATTCACCGGGGAAACCATCTGGGCCAGGAGTTTTCTTTGTGGGAAGACTTTTAGCCAAAAACTCAATTTCTTTAATAGATGGGGGCTATTCTCATTAACTAATCCTTCTTAGATGAGCTTGGGTAGATTTTGTCTTTCAGTGAATTTGACTATTTCATCTAAGTTGTCGAATTTTTTGGCATAAAGTTGTTCACAAAATTCCTTATCCTTTTAATATATATAGAGTCTTTAGGGGTATCATCTCCAGTATTCCTGATATTAGTAGTGTGTATCTTCTCTTTTTTTCCTAATTAGAATTTCTAGAGGTTTATCAGTTTAATGGATCTTCTCAAACAGCTCTTGGTTTCATTGATTTTCTCTATTGCCTTTCTGTTTTCTATTTTAGCAATTTCTGCTTTGATATTTAGTATTTATTTTCTCCTGCTTATTTTGGGTAAGCGCTTATTTTTTCTAGTCTCTTAGGTAGAATTTGAGGTCACTCATTTGAGGCTTTGCATCTTTTCTTACTAAAGGCTTTTGGTGCTATAAATTACTCCTTAAATATTGCTTTAGTAGCATCCCACAAATTTGGATATATTGTATTTTCATTCAATTTAAAAACTATCTAATTTCCATTTCTATTCCTTTATTAACCACGTGGGTTATTTAGAAGTATGTTATTTATTTTTCTAATATTTGGGGAATTCCCCTATTTATTTATTTATTTATGCTGGGTCTTAGTTGTGGCATCAGGATCTTCGTTGCGGCATGTGGGATCTTTAGTTGTGGCATGCAGACTCTTTTTAGTTGCGGCATGTGGACTTCTTCGTTGCAGCCTGTGGACTTCTTAGTTGTGGCATGTGGACTCCTAGTTGCAGCATGTGGGCTTCTTAGTTGCGGCATGTGGGCTTCTTAGTTGCAGCATGTGGGCTTCTTAGTTGTGGCATGCAAACTCTCAGTTGCAGCATGTGAACTCTTAGTTGTGGCATGCACGTGGGATCTAGTTCCCTGACCAGGGGATTGAACCTGGGTCCCCCGCATTGGGAGTGTGGAGTCTTACCCACTGGACTGCCAAGGAAGTCCCTCCCTATATTGTTTTGATAATTTATTTCTAATTTGATTCCATTGTGGTCAGAGAGCATACTTTATATATTTGAATCCTTTTAAATCTATTGAGATTTGTTTTGTGGCCCAGAATTTGGTACATTTGGTAATGTTTCTCATGCATTCTTCTGTTTTTGGGTGGAGTGTTCTAGAAATTTCAATTAGGTCAAGTTGGTTGATAGTGCTGTTTCGGTATTCTATATTTTGATCATTTTCTTTATACCTGTTTTATCAATTATTGAGAGAGGGATATTGAAATATTCAGTTATAATTGTGATTTTGGCTGTTTCTCTGGGCTGTTCCATCAGGTTTTTCTTATATATATATATATATATATATAATTAATTAATTAATTAATTAAGTTTTGGCTGAGTTGCGTCTTTGTTGCTGCACATGGGCTTTCTCTAGTTGCGGTGAGCCGGGCTACTCTTCTTTGCGATGCACAGGCTTCTCATTGACGTGGCTTCTCTTGTTGTGGAGCACAGGCTCTAGGCATGTGGGCTTCAGTAGTTGTGGCTCATGGGCTCTAGAGCACAGGCTCAGTAGTTGTGGCACATGGGCTTAGTTGCTCCATGGCATGTCAGATCTTTCTGGACCAGGGATTGAACCCGTGTCCCCTGCATTGGCAGGCGGATTCTTAACCACTGTGCCACCAGGGAAGTCCCCTTCTTATATATTTTGAAGCTCAGTTATTAGATGTGTATATATTTAAGATTACTACATTCTATTGATTAATTGGCCCCTTTATCATAGTCAAATGACCTTCTTTATTCCTGGTAATGTTCTTTGCTCTAAAAACTATGTTGTGTGATATTAAAATAATGACTCTTTTGGACTAGTGTTAGCACAATATATCTTTCTCCATCTTTTTATTTTGGTATGTATATTTGAAGTACATTTCTTATAAGCAGTATAAAATTGAGTTTTTTTTTAATCTAATCTGACAGTCTCTGCCTTTTAATTGGGATGCTTAGACTATTTACATTTAATGCGATTATTCATATGGTTAGGACTGAGTCTACCATCTTGCTACTTTTTTTCCCTATTTGTTCCATCTGTTGGTCTCGTTTTTTTTTAAATGGTTGCTTTAAGGTTTATAGTATACATTTTTAACTTATCACAGTCTACCTGCAAGTGACATTATACCATTTCGTGTATAGTATAAGAATCTTACTGTATTATAGTTCCCTTTCTTCATTCTCAGATGGTATGCTATTATTGCCATATATTTTACTTATACACATATTATAATCCCCACAGTATATTGTTATTTTTGTTTACATAGTCAACTATCTCTTAAAGATATTTAAATAATAAGAAAATAATATATTTACCTATGCAGTTGTCACTTCTGGGGCTCTTCATTCCTTTGTTAAGATCTGCATTTCCATATAGTGTCATTTTGCTTCTGTCTGAAGGACTTCCTTTAGCATTTCTTATAGTACAGATCTGCTGGTACTAAATTATTTCAGCATTTCTTAGTATGATAAAGTCTTTATTTCTCTTTGGATTTGGAAAAGTATTTATAATGGGTATAGGATTCTACATTGACAGGTTTTATTTCTTTCAGTACCCAAGGATAAGTGTCATTCTCTTCTCACTTGCATTGTTTATGATGACCAATCTGCTGTCACCTTTTTCTTTGTTTCTCTCTATAGAGTGTCCTTTTTCCCCTCTGGCTACTTTAATGTTTTTCTCTTAATTACTGATTTTGCATTTTTTATTACCATGTATCTTGGTTTAGTTTTCTTCATTACTTATGCTTGGGTTTTGTTGATCTTTCTGGATCTATAAATTTCATCGAATTTGAAAATTTTTTAGTTATTATTTTTCTGTCCTCCTTGATACTTCCTACAGGTACTCCATTTACATATATACAGTTGGCCTCCATATCTTTAGGTTCTGTGTCTATGGATTCAACCAACCATGGATTGACTGTTCAACTGTGGTTGGTTGAATATGCAGATGCTGAATTTGTGGAAATGGAGGGCCAATCAAAAGGGATTCAAGAATCCTGCAGGTGGTTCTGGAACCAATCCCCTGAGGATACTAAAGGGTGACTGTATTAGGCTCCTTGAAGTTGTCACACAGGTTACCGATGCTCTTAAATTTTTTTTACCTCTTTTTGTTTCATTTTGGATATTAAATGTTCCTATGTCTTCAAGTTCACTAATCTTTTCTTCTGTAGTGTCTAATCTGCAGTTAATCCTATCTATTGTATTTTTTTTGTCTTAGACATAGTTTTCATCTTTAGAAGTTTCATCTTTAGAAGTTCAGTTAAAAAATATCATCCATGTCTTTTCTTAACTTTTTGGGTCTATGGAGTAGTTATAGTTATAACAACTATTTGATGTTCTTGTCAGCTTATTCTGTCATTTCAGGGTCAGTGTAGGTTGATCAATTTTTCTCCTCATTATTGGCCATATTTTCCTGCTGCTTTCTATGCTGTTAATCAGATTAGATGCCAGATATTGTGAATTCTATCTTGTTTGTTGCTAGATATTTTAGTTCTCCTATAAATATTAAGCTTTGTTTGGGGATGAAGCTAAGTTACTTAGAAAAACATTGATCCTTTTAGGTCTTACTTTCAAGGTTTGTTAGGTTGGATCAGAGCAGCATTTTTTTTTTTTCTAGGGCTAATCATTCTCCATTACTGAGGCAAGACTTTTTTGCTTACACTACCCAGGGCCCCATGAATTATTAGGTTTTCTGGTCTGGTTGGTAGGATCAGGTACTCTTCTCAGCCCTCTGTGAACTCAGGCACTGTCCTCACTCTTCCTTTTAGATAATTTCTCTCTCATCTCTGGTAGTTTCCTTACACAGGTAAACTGATCAGTTCTCTGCTGAATACCCAAGGCAGACACTCCACAGATGGCTGGAGTTTTCTTTCCAGCTTTGTCCTTTCTGTTATTCTGTCTTGTGAACACTAGCTGCCTTGGTCCCCCCAGCTTCTCAACTCTGTCTCCCCACCTCCAGGAGCCTACTACTTCTCCTTGTTTTCTTCTCCCTGTACCTGGACAGTGCTCAAGGCAGTAACCTGGGGCAGTCATAGAGCTCACCTTGACTGTTTTTGGTCTTCCATGGCTCATTACCCTTATTGCCTGAGGTCCACTCTTTTGAAAACTGCTGTTTCATACTTTTTCTGTTTTTCTTTTCAGTTGTGTCAGATAGGAGGTTAACTCTGTTCCATTACTCCATCTGGCTGGAAGCAGAAGTGCCCATTACCTTTTTATTCCGTTATTTTTCTTTTAAAACTCACCTTAGAAGCAATCTTCCTCTGTAACAACCGACAGCTCCAGAAAGTGTGTTCCATCATCCTATGACTGCTTTGCTTCTCAAAGCAAGGCTATGAGGTGGCGTCAGATCATCCCCACTTTACTGGTATGGGAACCGAGCCTCAGAGAGGTGAAGGGCCTTGTCCAAAGTCACATGGTCTATAAAGAATTAAGCCTATGTCCCTACTGCACTGTGCTGCCCTTGTCATTCCCAGGAGGGGAAATAGGGCCACATGAAGAAAGGGTTGGCCTTGTTATATATTTTAAAGTATTTTGGGTGGGGAGGGAGATAAATAGGTGGACTCAGAGAGTAATATTTTCCAGGTCACAGTGCTAATGAGCCTGGTGCTTAGAGAGGGTCAGGGGTCTCAGTGAGTGGTCTTCCTATTGCACCTACCCCTGACTCACTTCTAAGGAAGGGAGTATGTCTTCTGTGTAATGCATCTGGCCAGAGAGGAGAATTGGGCTTTTTCCCAGAGCTGTGGAATTGGGGATCTAAAACCCTCAGGGAAAAGAGAAGGTTACTGGCCACTCAGTGGCAGGGTGTGTGTGGGTGAAGGGGAGGCAGGAGCACCAGACAGCTGGGGGTGGACCTGTGGAAGCTGTGGGCTGAGGGCACTGAAGTGGGGGTTGTAGGTGCAGCCGGCTCTCCACCCCTCTCCACCCATCTCCTGGCTTGTATGATTCTCCCTACTCCTCCCCCTCTTCTGAGTGAGAAATAAAGGTGGGGAATAAAATTATTAAGCCGTGAGTAGGTGAGGTGTTAGGGAGACAGCTTGCCAGGGTGGGCAGCACAGATGACTGCAGGGTGGGGAGGGAGGTGGTGGGAGGCAAATGTGCAGATCCGAGCTCTGAGAAACTGGGTGGAGGGGGCTCAGCCTGGGTGCGCAGAGTTGCAGGTGGGGACACTGGAGGGTGACACCCCAGGGACAGGTGCTTCCTGGGAAAAAGGTGATATGGTCTTTTCTTGGCCATGGGGGAGGCTTTGGAATGTTCTCGGAGAATTTCTTTAAAGTGAGATTCTTCTTAGAATCTTTTAAAGCATGGAATGGAACGGAACATGATAGTTTTCATGTATTCAGTGCTATTTTAGGCTCAGAACCCATTTCACATGCATCAACCCATTTCATATCACAATTATCCTATGAGGTAGGTCCTATTATTTATTCCCTTTCACAGGTACAGAATTCGAGGCTCAGGCAGGTGGTGGCTCACTCAAGCACCCTATACTCTGTTTTTTTTAATGAGAGAGATGTCAGGTGCTAGAGCCTCACTGAACAGAACTAATGTGAGGGGGCTTCCCTCAGCTTGACACATTTGGAGAGGGATGAGAGCAGAAAACGAAGTATTGAAGACTGACACCAAATACGGTATTAGGTACTATATCATATATATTCTGGATGTTTTGACTACCCAATAGCAACTTCCCTTCCATGGGAAGCTGGAGCTTCGATTTTTATGTGAACATTTCCAATTTTTAAATGTTGGCATCTAGTTTAAAAAACCATGTGAGCCCCAAAAATGTTCCTGACTGCAGGTGAAAGGAGTTTTTGGTAATATAGCTCCTATGGTGTGCCAGGCTCTGTGCTGGGCCAGAGGGAGCTGAGGACAAGTCAGCCTGGCCTCAGTTCTCCCAGGGCAGCCTGGTTGCAGTTTGTTGTACTGGGATTAGATCTGCATTATTCTCAAACCCCTTGGCCTGACCTGCAGAATGCTTTTTGTTTGGAAATGGAAACAATAAAGCAATTAATGGCATAATTTGTGGCACTCAGAAACTTGGGAAATGTTTCTAGGGCTTTAGTGTTCCCTGAGGGGCTTTCACTGTCTCATTTGATCCATTCTGTTAAATGAGCAATAATCCCACTTTCCGGGTGGGGCAACCAAGGCTTATAGGAAATAAGGGTCTGAGAGTCACATGAACTGGCCTGGGACCCAGGGCTCATGAGTCTGTTTCCCCCTTGCTACATGGTGGCTCAGGTAGAGACAGGGGATGGGGACTGATGTTATTTGAACACTGGGTGTTCATACTCATCTGATTGGATCTTCCCTCAACCCTGTGAGATCAGCCTCATTCTTCATAGCAGATTGTTCAAGGCAGTTGGATTACTTACCTGGCAGCTCAGGGCCACATTGTGAGTGTTCTAGCCAGCAGGGTGGGAGCTGTACCATCTTTATGATCACTGCTACTGTAGTCACAAGCCCTCTGAAGATTCACGGAAAGGGAACAGACTACCTCACAATAGGGAAAGTATCCAAGACACATTGTAAGAAGAGCATCAGGGATGGGAGATATGACCTTCTTTGGAAAATGTAACATGCAACAGTGTGCAAAGTTTACCTTGCACTGTGTTCTCCAAAGCAGAGGTTTCCATAAACATTATACTTGAACTTCACATTTTAAATATGTTTAACTATTTAAACATTGTAATAAATGCAACATGAATCCTCAGATATGTTGCATGCTCAATGTTAAAATCTGGAGATGGCCAGCATATTTTTTATATTGTTAACTCAGTTGTGTGTAGGCTTGACACTAAAGTTTCTCCTCCTATCTCTGTGTACTTAGAGAAAATCCTCAAATTCCGAAGCAAGTCTTAAAATACCAGTAGCATTTCCAACTGCTATTCTTCGTGACCTGGAATTTTCTTAGTATTTCCAAAAGAAAAAAAAAAAAAAAAAAGGACTAAATGTAGTGCTGAGGTTGAAACATGGCTGCATCTGTCATCCATAATATCTAATTTCTTTTTCTTTTTGATCTATCCAAACAATATCACTGTTCTCAATGATTGACCTTATAATAAGTACATGTTATAGAGTTTGCCACAGAGGCACCAAATTTGTGTCATTCTCCTTTTACTGGAAGAGGACAACTACATTTCCCAGAGTCCTTTGCATCTGAATTGAGCAGGTGACTGGATGCTGAGGACCATTGGGATATGGATGGAAGTGGTGTATGCTCTTTCTTCCCCTTCCATAGAGGCCAGGGCTTTATCATGGCTGAATCACAAGATTGTTGGGGGGGTGAGTCACTGGGGGGAATGGAAATCTGCTAAGAAGAGTTCCTTGACCTGCACTAACTGTGACATGAGCAAGAAACAAACCTTTGTGTGTTAAGCCACTGTAATATTGGGGTGTATTTGTTATCATAGCAAATCCTGGTCTACTCTGACTGAATCAGAATCAAACTTTTGAAATAAAATTTCTAATAAAACATAGGTCTTATCTGTTCTATAAGGGTTCCACACATTATTTATTTCAAAGAAAAACAGCTCTCCTAATCTAAAAGATTTCAAAATCAGTAATGGAACCTCATGTCTGAATCTTACAGGTGGGGAACTCAAGGACCAAATAGGAGAAATGACTTTTCTACAGTCACATGCCATGGCAGGGCTAGAATCCAGCATAAGGACATCTGTAGTTTTAACCTGTGTGAGAACGTATGGGTGAGGAAACTTCATATCTGCTGCAATTTACTTATTTATTTATTTAGGCTGTGCCGGGTCTTAGTTGCGGCATGCGGGATCTTCGCTGTGGCATACAGACTTCTTAGTCGTGGCATGCATGTGGGATCTAGTTCCCTGAACAGGGATTGAACCCAGGCCCCCTATATTGGGAGCGTGGAGTCTCACCCACTGGCCCACCAGGGAAGTCCCTGCTGCAAATATTTTGACACAGATTAATAATGCATCAATAAAGCAACTTTTTCATAACATTTTCTGGTCAGAAGCTCTCAGGGGCATTTTCTCTCTTTATCCTCTACTCCCCAGATTGTCTCTACTCTCCAGATTGTCTCAACTCCTGAGTGTTGGAGCCTGTGCTGAAGTTCATCAGATATTCCAGGCAGGGCTTGTCTAGAAGCAGAATATACTACACCAAGGATAGTTTGAGATCAAGTGGGAATAGGACACAGAGACACTCAGAGAGAAAGTCCCTGTGAAGATGTAGACAAAGATTGGAGTTATGCTACTACAAGCCAAGGAAATTTAGAAGCTACCAGAAACTGGGAGAGGCATATTCTCACCTAGAACTTGACAGGTACGTGGCCCTGCTTGATTTCGAACTTCTGGCCTCTAGGACTGTGAGAAGATAAACTTGTTTTAAGCCATAAAATTTGTGGCAGTTTGTTATGGCAGATCTCGGAAACTAATACAGGGTCCTACATAAAACACAGCTGCCTTGTCATGAAATACAGCTTTAGGAGGCCCCAAGATCACCTTCCTCAAAGAGAGCAATGCCATGTCTGAAAATATTCATGCAGATATTGACTTTGTGCTCAAAGATAAATCCTATACACACTTCTGTGGGAAAAGCACCTTGCCCTCAGCTGCCACAAAGTGGTGGGACTGGGTCTGGTTGTGTGTATGGGGGTGTGGGTATCATGGTGGAGATGACGAGAACATTCTCATTCCTCCTGCTCCTGGTTCATTCTGTCTCCCCGCCAGTAATTTTCCTTGTTTCCCACTCACTCTTCTACTGTTTTCCTCATTCTCTCATTTATCCCCAGGCATATTGTGGCTTCACCGTGAACATTCCCACCACTGATATCTGTCTGGGTCATCCTTCATGGAGCTCTCATGAGTTGAATATTTGTTCCCAAATAAAACACTATAGACATTAACGATCCTTGAGTAGCAACTACCCTTTTTCTGGGTACAAGTTTCTGGCTTCTGAACAGGTGTGGGACATCCCTGGAGGGAGCAGAATAAAGTGGGCAGTAAGCCCTGCATCATGCATACCCATGGGGAACCTACACTGACTGATCTTGCCCAAGTGCCTGTTCAGGGTGTTTTCCAGTTGCTTCTTTTCTAGGTTCTCCCTTGGGTGCCTTGATAAGTCACTCTCTGAGTCACTCACCAACTCCTTCTTTCTTCTCTCTCAAAGTCAGTCCCCAAACAGTGTGTTGGATAGCTTTGTGAGCCCCTTGATAGATGATCTTTTGGACCCTTCCTCAGAATATACTCTAGTTCCCATCACTAGCTTCTTCCTTATCTGGGCTCCTCACATAGAAACTTCCTGGATTCCCTAATCCAATCTTCCTGAAGTACGTGTTGCTTTAGCCCTTAAAAACAGAGGGCGTTGAGTGTTGATGAGACAAGGTTCCAGGCAGGAGCAGATGCTGGGCCTTGGGGTGGGGTAGGGGCTGATTCTGGGGAAACTGTGGGTATTCTTTAAACTGCATTTGGTTTTGAGGGGCAGGGGTATTAGATATTCCATTGGATAGAACAGAGATGCTAATGGGAAACAGCTACCAAAGATTGGGACTGTAGCCATCAGGGACTTGTGCCTAGCGAGGAGATTCCAGAAGACCCAGGCCCCATTTCTGTTGCACATGGTTCCCTAAACCTTTGAGAAATGGGAGCTTGTGATGACTGAGCTCAGGTTTGCCTCCAGTGCTCTAGAATAGCTGGAGGCCTGTGGTTCTTGTTCATTAGCAAGTGATTCGAAGCTATTTCCAGACTTTACAAGTAATTCCTCTTCATTTCTTTCTCCTCCCAAATTTAGAAATCCGCTATCTTTAAAACTTGGATCTTCAGATGCTCCTGAAGACAGAAAAGGTGGGGAAAAAAGATGCTGCGAGTCTCCAAATAATTGATTATCAGGTCTACCCAGAGGAAGTTGAAGTGAAAGAGGTTCTTGCTGGAGAACAGTGTGAGGAGGTGGGGAGAAACAAGTCCTTGGCAGATGCTGGTCACCATGGGAAGGCAAAACAGGCAGGTGTCAGCGGCTCATTCTTGAGAATGTTGACATAAAGAGGCCAACCAGTTGGTGCTAGCTGGAGATGAGCTCTCTGAAATGTTCGGTAGGATGGAAATCAAATCAGACTGAGGGTTGGGTGGACTCTGGCAGTGGTAAGAGTAGGGCACTTTAGAAGTGGAGGATGCCAAGTGAATGATTCAGTGGGATTCAAGGGGTGGGTCAAATTCGGTGAGATTGCTATCATGATGTGTGTGGGGTCAGGTGAAGCCATTCTTTTCTTTACTCTGTTTACGTGGAAAAACAAAAACAGAATGAACAGCTGGGAATCACACTATGCCCTCTCCAGGCAAGAGGGGATATTCACTAATAATGTGTCTTCTGCATTGAATTCATGTATTGCTGTGTTCTTTCCCTGTTATTCATTTTTACAGTGGATAAAAATATTTTCTATTGATGCTTCTTTGAAAAATTCAAATTAAAAAGTATTTTTGATATGTGTTCCTCAATGATCTTTCAGTCAGGTATCTTCTGTTTAAGAAAGGTGCTGGGCTTCCCTGGTGGCGCAGTGGTTGAGAGTCTGCCTGCTAATGCAGGGGACACGGGTTCGAGCCCTGGTCTGGGAAGATCCCACATGCCGCGGAACAACTGGGCCCGTGAGCCACAACTACTGAGCCTGCGCGTCTGGAACCTGTGCTCCGCAACAAGAGAGGCCGCGACAGTGAGAGGCCCGCGCACCGCGATGAGGAGCGGCCCCCGCTCGCCACAACTAGAGAAAGCCCTCGCACAGAAACGAAGACCCAACACAGCCAAAAATAAATAAATACATTTAAAAAACAAGAAATGCTTTCTCAATCTACATTCCCCTCCAGTGATCATCGTAACTCTTATCACATTTCATTTCCTTTAAAAAAAAAAAAAAAAAAAAAAAGGTGCTTATTTTAGTCCTAAAGATGCAGTTTGCTCCATCAGGTAGGATTCTTATCCCTGAGGCCAGAGCTGAGTTTTTGGCATCTTCTCAGAGACTTTTATAGGATCGGCATGGCTCTGCAGATTTGCCCCAACCCAAAGGCTTGGCCCAGAGACCAAGAATCCATGTGGGAAGGTAACTGAATAACAAGTATTGTAGGGCTCTGCTCTGCTGCAGGTATCCTGAACTTTAATTATAAGGTTTTTCTCTGGAGCTCTCTATACAGCCCTCTAGATTTGACTGCGGGCTTTGAATAGAAGCCCTAGTTGCCACTCTACCCCCTGGACAATCTATCCTGTTCCCCTAGAAGAATGATGTTCTAATATTTCTGGAGAATTTCCACCTGAGGTATCTGTCTCTGTAAATGATTTAATAATATGAGAAGAACAGGCAAAACAAGATCAGTCTGTTCAGGAGGCTAGGTCTAGGAATCCATAACCGGATACATTTCTCTATTTTTCACAAATGATGATAAAAATGGATTCCTCTGGAGACAGTGGAGAAACAGAAAGAGGATCCCACATCATAGATGATCTAGAAAAATGTCTCAAAAGTTAATCTTGAGCTCAATCCTGGGGCACTAAATTTCCTCAGAAAAAAGAGAGATGTCTTCATCATCTGAAGCACACGTCTGCCTCAGGCGACTGGGCACTGAGCATGCTTATTAGTAGAGTTCCAGACCTGCATCACAGAGCTCTGTATGGGACAGACACAATGGATTCTTGAGGCTGGGGGTGAGAGCACAAGAGGAGGAAGAACCCTTAGTACCTCTCCTCACACTCCAGTCTAGCAGATCCCACCACCCATCCTGGACCAACTGCATCCCCTCACCCTCCCCTGGGCTTTGTTGTTTTCCACTGCCAACCTTTCTGCGTATAATAATAATAATTACCTTAGTACAATTCTCCATTTATTCCCCATATCACCAAAGCTAGGTTCAGCTTTGATCTTACCATTTCCATTAGCCTCAAAAATCTGGAGTTTTCCCAGAAGTTTTTGTTAATTCTCAGGGATTTACATTCTCAGAATCTCTTCTATTTTCAACTCTGGCTCTGGTTTTGCTTTGCATAAAGCCATGGAACTCAGTTTCCTCCTTCAGATTTCCCCCAAAACATAGACTCTCACAAGAAAGCTTAAGTAAGCAATGTAGTCTCTACTAAAGATACTTCATGGGTGGCAAAAAGGGAGTGTGGTGCCATGGCAAAAAAATTTTTTTAATTTAAAAAATTGTGGTAAAATATATATTTACCATCTTACCCATTTGTAAGTGTTCACTTAAGTGGCCTTTAGTCACATTGTTGTGCACGCATCACCAGCACCCATCTCTAAAACTCTTTTCATCTTGCACAGCTGAAACTCTGCATCCATTAAACAATAACATCCCAATTCTCCCCTTCCCTCAGCCCCTGGCAACTGCCATTCTATGTCTGTCTGTATGAATTTCACGACTCTAGGTATTTTATATCAGTAGAATCATACAATATTTGCCTTTCTGTGACTGGCTTATTTCACTCAGTATATGTCTTCAATGTTAACCCAGCTTGTAGCATGTAGAATTTCCTTTTTAAGGCAGAATAATATTCCATTTTATGTATATACCACATTCTGTTTAGCCATTTATCCTTTGATGGACACTGGGTTGCTTCCACTTTTTGGCTACTGTGAATAATGCTACTATGAACATAGGAGTACAAATATATCTTTGAGACCCTGCTTTCAATTCTTTTGGGTATATACCCAGAAGTAGAATTGCTGGATAATATGGTAGTTCTATTTTTAACTTTTTGAAGAAATACCATACTGTTTTTCACTGTGGTTGTACCATTTTACATTCTTACCAACAATGCACAAGGTTTCCAATTTCTCTATATCCTCAAGAATAATGTTGTTTTCTGTTTTTTGTGGTAGTAGCCATCCTAATGAGTGTGAGGTGGTATCTCATTGTAGGTTTGATTTGCATTTCTCTAATGATTAGTGATGTTGCACGTATTGGCCATTTGTAAATCTTCTTTGGAGAAATGTCTATTCAAGTCCTTTGCTCATTTTTGAATTTGGTTGTTTATTTTGTTGTTGTTGAGTTTTAGGTGTTCTCCTTATGTTCTGAATATTAATCCTTCATAAGATATACAGTGTACAAAATTTCTCCCATTCTGTGTGTTGCCTTTTTACTCTGTTGATAATGTGTCTTTTGAGGCACAAAATTTAAAAATTTTCATGAGGTCCAATTTGTCTGTCTTTTCTTACTGGTGCCTTTGGTGTCATATCTAAGAAATCATTTCCAAGTTTAATGTTATGAAGACTTTGTCCTATATTTTCTTCAGAGTTATAGTTTTAGGTCTTACATATAGACCCTTGATCTATTTTGAATTAATTTTTGTATATGGTGTTAGGTAAGGGTACAACCTCATTCTTTTGCATGTAAATATCCAGTTTTCCCAGCACCATTTGTTGAAATGACTGTCCTTTCCCTACTGAATGGTCTTGGCACCCTTATCAAAAATCATTTGACCATACATGTGAGGGTTTATTTCTGGCCCCTCTAGTCTATTCCATTGGTCTACAAGTCTGTCTTTATGCCAATACTACAATGTTTTGATTTCTGTAGGCTTGTAGTAAGTTTTGAAATCAGGAAGTGTGAGCTCTCCAGTTTTGTTCTTCCTTTTTCAAGATTGTTTTGGCTATTTGGAGTCCCTTGATATTCCATATGAATTTTAGGATGGGATTTTCCATTTCTGCAAAAAACATTATTGGGATTTTGTTAGGGATTTCATTGAATTTGTAGATCACTTTGGGTAGTACTGACATCTTAAAAATATCAAATCTTTTTATTCCATGAGCATGGGATGTTTCCATTTATTTATGTCTTCTTCAATTTCTTTCAACAATGATTTGTAGTTTTCATTGTACAAGTCTTTTGCCTTGGTTAGTTCCTCAGTATTTAATCTTTTTGAAGCTATTGTAAATGGAATTTTTTTTGGTAATTTCCTTTTCAGATTGTTCATTGTTAGCACATAAAAATGCATCTGATTTTTGTGTGTTGATTTTGTATCCTGAAACTTTGCTGAGTTCACTTATTAATTCTAACAGCTTGTATGTTTGTGTGTGTGAGTGTGTGTGTGTGCGTGTGTAACCTTGAGGGTCTTCTATATATAAGATTATGTCATCTGCGAACAGCGATAATTTTACTTCTTTCTTTCCAATTTGGATGCCTTTTATTTCCTTTCCTTGCCTAAGTGCTCTGGCTAGAACTTCCAGTACTATATCTTGAATAGAAATGGTAAAGGTGGGCATCCTTGTCTTGGAAGCTTTCAGTCTTTCACCATTGAATATGATGTTTGCTGTGGGTTTTTCATAGGTGGATTTTATTATTTTGAGGTGGGTTTCCTTTTATTCTTAATTGTTGAGCACTTTTGAGAGGTGTTACATTTTGTGGAATGTTTTTTCTGCATCAACTGAGATGATTCTTGTCTTTCATTCTGTTAATCTGGTGTATTACTTGATTGCTTTTCATATGTTGAAATGAATAAGTCCCACTTCATCATGGTATATAAGCCTGTGTGTTGTGGAATTTGGTTTGCTAGTATTTTGTTGAAGACTTTTTGTCAGTGTTCATAGGATGTTTGTCTATAGTTTTCTTTTCTTGTAGTGTCTTTTTCTGGTTTGGTAGCAGAGTAATATTGGCCTCATAGAATGAGTTAGGAAGTGTTCACTCCTCTTCAGTTTTTGGAAAAATTTTGTGAAGATTGATATTATTCTTTAAATAATTGGTAGAATTTATTTTAGTGAAGTCACCAGGTCCAGGGCTTTTTTTGTTGTTGTTGTTTTTGGGAGATTTTTGATTATGGATTTAATCTCCTTATTAGTTATAGGTCTGTTCAGATTTTCTATATCTTTGCAATTTAGTCTTGGTAGGTTTTGTGTTTCTAGGAATTTGTCCATTTCATCTAGGTTATTCAATTTGTTGGTGTATAATTGCTCATAGTACTCTTTTATAATCTTTTTTATTTCCATAAAAGTGGTAGTAATATGCCTACTTTCATTTCTGATTTAATAATTTGAGTCTTCTTTCCTTTTTCTTAATTAATCTAGCTGATAGTTTGTTAATTTTGTGGATCTTTTCAAAGAACCAACTTTTGCTTTCACTGGTTTTCTCTATTATTTTTCTATTCTCTATTTCATTTATCCCTGCACTAATATTTATTATTTAATTCATTCTACTAGCTTTGGATTCAGTTTCTTCTTCTTTTTCCAGTTCCTTAAATTGTAAAGTTAGGTTTTGGACTTGAGATCTTGGTTTTTATTGTAAGGGTTTATAGTTATCATTTCCCCCGTAGCACTGCTTTTGCTGCATCTGTAAGTTTTGGTATGTTGT
Organism: Balaenoptera musculus; assembly: GCF_009873245.2. Taxonomy (NCBI): domain Eukaryota; kingdom Metazoa; phylum Chordata; class Mammalia; order Artiodactyla; family Balaenopteridae; genus Balaenoptera; species Balaenoptera musculus. Next base: position 149,166,183 of record NC_045787.1, on the reverse strand, counting down.
ATTTTTGTTTTCATTGGTCTCTATGTATTTTTAAATGTCCCTGTGATTTCTTTGACCCATTAGTTGTCTAAGAGTGTGCTGTTAATTTCCACAAATTTGTGAATTCTCCAGTTTTACTTTTTTTTTCTATAATTAAAAAAAATTTTTTTTAATCTTTATTTGTTTCTGGCTGTGTTGGATCTTTGTTACTGTGCGTGGGCTTTCTCTACTTGCGGCCAGCGGAGGCTACTCTTTGTTGCAGTGTGCGGGCTTCTCATTGCGGTGGCTTCTCTTGTGGTGGCGCACAGGCTCTAGGTGTGCAGGCTTCAGTAGTTGTGGCACGTGGGCTCAGTAGTTGTGGCTCACGGGCTCCAGAATGCAGGCTCAGTAGTTGTGGCACATGGGCTTAGTTGCTCTGCAGCATGTGGGATCTTCCTGGACCAGGGCTCGAACCTGTGTCCCCTGCATTGGCAGGCAGATTCTTAACCACTGCACCACCAGCGAAGTCCCTCCAGTTTTACTTTTGTTATTGATTTCTAACTTCATCCCATTGTGGTTAGAGGAGTCACTTTGTATGACATCTATCTTTAAAAATCAGTTGTGACTTAATTTGTGGTCTAATATATGGTCTGTCCTGGAAGATGTCCCATGTGTACTTGAGAAGAAAGTGAACGGTATTCTTGTTGAGTAGTGTTCTGTGTATGTCTGGTAGATTTAGTTGGTCAATTGTGTTGTTTAAGTCTTCTATTTCCTTATCTTTTGTCTGGTTGTTCATTTCATTATTGAGAGTGTGGTATTGAAGTCTCCAACTATTCATGGAAAACTGTCCATTTCTCCCTTCAGTTCCTTCAGTTTTTTTCTTTATATATTTTGATGGTCTGCCATTAGGTGCATAAATGTTTAATTGTTATATCTTCTAGCTGTATTCTAGCTATCTATCTTTTATTAATATAATGTCGTTCTTTGTCTCTTATAACCTTTTTAAAAAAATTTAAAGTCTATTTTGTCTGATATTAATATAACCACCTTTGCTTTCATCTGGTTATTATTTGCACGGACTATCTTTTCACATCCTTTCATTTTCAATCTATTTTTGTCTTTGGATCTAAAGTATCTTATAGACAGCATACAGTTGGCTCATGTATTTTTATCCATTTTGCCAATCTTTTTCTTTTGATTGGAGGGTTTAATCCATTTGTATTTAAAGCAATTACTTAGAAGGAGGGATTACTTCTGTCATTGTGCTATTTATTTTCTATATGCCTTATGCCTTTTTAATCTCTCATTTCCTGGATTACTGTCTTCTTTTGTGTTTAGATGATTTTTGCAATGAAAAATTTAAATTCCTTTCCAATTTTCTTTCTTTTTTTTTTTGCTTTTTTAAAAATTTTTTATTGGAGTATAGTTGCTTTACAATATTGTGTTAGTTTATAATGTACAGCAAAGTGAATCAGCTATATGTATACATATATCCCCTCTTTTTTGGATTTCCTTCTCATTTAGGTCACCATAGAGCACTGAGTAGAGTTCCCTGTGCTATGCAGTAGGTTCTCATTAGTTATCTATTTTATACATAGTAGTGTATATATGTCAATCCCAATCTCCCAAATCATCCCACACACTGCCCTTTCCCCCTTGGTATCCATACATTTGTTCTCTATGTCTGTGTCTCTATTTCTGCTTTGTAAATAAGATTGTCTACACCAATTTTTCCAGATTCCACATATATGCGTTAATATATGATATTTGTTTTAAAAGAGAGTACTTTTGGTCTGAATTATTCAGCTTGGCTATTGACGAAACTCAACTGGATAATTATACAAGTCTTCCTTTGACTAGTCCTATATTGGCTTAAGTTTTAGGTTTGGGATGTGAAATGTTGGCACTGGGAAAGTCAGTAAGCAGTCAAGCCCACCTCATCTGAAGGAGACTCTGGGGGTGCAAAACTTAAGGAGGCACTATTCTCAAGATGGGGTAAGTATACTCATCCCTGAGCATGCCTCCTTAAATTTTGTGTCCTAGTCACCTCACTTGCCTCACCCTTGTTCTGGTCCTGAAACTGATGCCCCAAAAGGCCAAGTTCACCTGACTAGTTGGCATCAGAGCTGGAACTAACATAGATCCTCTAACCCCTGATCTGGCACCTTCCCTGTATAGTGGGCTGCCTCCAGCTCTGCCTATCCTTCCGAGGAAAGACCTTCAAAGCTAAGCAGGAAGTTTTCTGCACAGCTGGGCCAGTGGTCCTCAATCTAGGTGGTACATTAGATTTCCTGAGGGAGTTTTAAATATTCTAAGTCACCCTCTCTGAGATTTTAAATCAGTTGTTCTGGGATGGGCCCTGGAAACATTTTTGTTTATTTACTTTTTTTTTTAACATCTTTATTGGCGTATAATTGCTTTACAATGGTGTGTTAGTTTCTGCTGTATAACAAAGTGAATCAGCTATATGTACACATATATCCCCATATCCCCTCCCTCTTGCGTCTCCCTCCCACCCTCCCTATCCCACCCCTCCAGGTGCTCACAAAGCACCGAGCTGATCTTTCTGTGCTATGCAGTTGCTTCCCACTAGCTATCTATTTTACATTTGGTAGTGTATATATGTCCATGCCACTCTCTCACTTCGTCCCAGCTTACCCTTCCCCCTCCCCATGTCCTCAAGTCCATTCTCTACGTCTGTGTCTTTATTACTCTCCTGCACCTAGGTTCATCAGAACCACTTTTTTTTTTTTTTTAGATTCCATATATATGTGTTAGCATATGGTATTTGCTTTTCGCTTTCTGACTTACTTCACTCTGTATGACAGACTCTAGGTCCATCCACCTCACTACAAATAACTCAATTTCGTTTCTTTTTATGGCTGAGTAATATTCCATTGTATATATGTACCACATCTTCTTTATCCATTCCTCTGCTGATGAACATTTAGGTTGCTTCCATGTCCTGGCTATTGTAAATAGTGCTGCAATGAACATTGGGGTGCACGTATCATTTGGAATTATCATTTTCTCCGGGTATATGCCCAGTAGTGGGATTGCTGGGTCATATGGTAGTTCTATTTTTAGTTTTTTAAGAACCTCCATACTGTTCTCCATAGTGGCTGTATCAATTTACATTCCCACCAACAGTGCAAGAGGGTTCCCTTTTCTCCACACCCTCTCCAGCATTTATTGTTTGGAGTTTTTTTTTTTTTTTAGAAATTAGCAGAGTCCTTCATGATTTGCTTTTTAAAAAAAATTAATTAATTAATTAATTAATTAATTTTTGGCTGTGTTGGGTCTTCATTTCTGCGCAAGGGCCCTCTCTAGTTGCGGTGAGCAGGGGCCACTCTTCATCGCGGTGCGTGGGCCCTTCACCATTGTGGCCTCTCTCGTTGCGGAGCACAGGCTCCAGACGCGCAGGCTCAGCAGTTGTGGCTCACGGGCCCAGTCACTCCGCGGCATGTGGGATCCTCCCAGACCAGGGCTCGAACCTGTGTCCCCTGCATTGGCAGGCAGACTCTCAACCATTGCGCCACCAGGGAAGCCCTGTTTGTAGATTTTTTGATGATGGCCATTCTGACTGGTGTGAGGTGATACCTCATTGTAGTTTTGATTTGCATTTCTCTAATGATTAGTGATGTTGAGCATCCTTTCATGTGTTTGTTGGCAATCTGTATATCTTCTTTGGAGAAATGTCTGTTTAAGTCTTCTGCCCATTTTTGGATTGGGTTGTTCGTGTTTTTGATATTGTGCTGCATGAGCTGCTTGTATATTTTGGAGATTAATCCTTTGTCAGTTGCTGTGTTTGCAAATATTTTCTCCCATTCTGAGGGTTGTCTTTTCGTCTTGTTTATGGTTTCCTTTGCTGTGCAAAAGCTTTTAAGTTTCATTAGGTCCCATTTGTTTATTTTTGTTTTTATTTCCATTTCTCTAGGAGGTGGGTCAAAAAGGATCTTGCTGTGATTTATGTCATAGAGTGTTCTGTGTATGTTTTCCTCTAAGAGTTTTATAGTGTCTGGCCTTACATTTAGGTCTTTAATCCATTTTGAGTTTATTTTTGTGTATGGTGTTAGGGAGTGTTCTAACTTCTTTCTTTTACATGTAGCTGTCCAGTTTGAAAGGCCTTTAAGGCAGCACTCAGACTTCTCTGAGGGAACAAATCCCACCTGTGGAAAGTACCTTCAGCCAGTGCCTGAGCGTTCCAGCCTGTCCGTTCTGATGACCTGCTCTATGGATTTCAGACTTGCCTACCTAACCCCCACAGTGGTATAAAATAATTCCTTGCAATGAATCTCTGTAATATATATTTTTCACTAGTTTGCTTCTCTGGTTAAACTGATACACACCTATACGTTGAAGATTTGCCAGAAGTGACATGCTCCTTCCTGTTTTCTTTTGCAACAGCAGCTTCTCCAAAGTCCCCCAGCAACAAAGGACTTATACTTCAAGCCCCCCTCCTTCCTTATCTACTGTTCCTTCACTGTAGGATGTCTCCCTCGGCCCCTGAAAATTCCCTCTACACATCCTGGCATTTCTGGAATTATTATTTTTGACCTGATTCTGCCCTGAATGACTCAAGTTCCTACGTCACCCATATATAAAAACATCCTGCAGAGTCTGAGCAAAGATCAGCTCCCAAAGAGAATTTCTGGGTTGCAGAAGGGACTATAACAATGGTCCATTGACTATATTTTTCAAAAAATGTGAAGATCATAATAGCATGGAAATGCTGGGGAATTTTTATAGATTCAAGGAGACTAAGCAGACATGATACAGTATAAAATCCTAGACTAGATCTTGTACTGGAGGAAGAAAAATGCTCTAAGGATATTAGTGGGTAAACTGACACAATTGAAATACAGACAGTAGATTAAATTCTATGTTACTGTTCAAATTACCAAAGCTTATAACTATGCTAGGGATAGGAAACAGAATATCCTTATTCTTCGGAAATACTTATTGAAATATTTAGGTGTAAAGAATAATGATGTATGCAACTTACTCAAACATTTAGGTAAAAGAGTAATACGTGTATGTATAGACACAGCAAATGGAACAAAATGCTAAAACCAGGTGAACCTGGGCCATGGGAATAACAGCGCTCTTACTACTCTTGCAACTTTTCTGTAAATTTGTTAGTTTTTCCAAACAAAAAGTTTAAAAAAAAATGGCCCATGCCTGTGTTCCCCTGAATTTTATCTCTTTGAGACTCTCTGACTTCAGTCTCATAGTCCCCAGAAATGTGCTATTACAACTGTCTCAGTGAAGAGCAGTGGGATACACTTATCACAACTGAGGTTCTAACATTTGTGTTTACAGAATATAGAAAAAGAACTCAGGGAAAATGAAATAAAAAACACATAACATACAAAAATACAGAATTAATACAGAAATTCAAAGAATTACATTTATAACCTAGAGGTGTCAGATACTAAGAATCAGAGTGTAGAATTTGAAGTCAGTACCTCTAATACCAGCCATGTGACCTGGAGCAGGACATTTTACCTCTTCGTTCTTCAGTGTCCTTATCTGGGACCAAGAGATATAAATTCTCAGTGTATGTAGGAAAAAAAATATGCGAGCATATGAAGAAGATTCCTGAAAATGAAAGCTAAGGAGGGAAAACTAGATACCAAATAATCTCCCACCCCAAGATGTTAGTGATGTCATCAATATTCTTTGGAGTCTAAAAAGCTTTGAAGTCTCCAAGAATTTCTAGTTTTAAAGGGGTAGGGAAGTGAATTGGGGAAAGAAAAGGGCCTCATTTCCTAAGGCCCCTCTCAGAACCTTGTGCTTTATATGTGGACTCACTTAGTATTTAGGACTTTATGACACTCTCCCATGCAGCTGGTGGAAATGTAGATTGTTAGAACTTCTTCAGGTGTTTTGGCAATATTTATTCAAATAAAAAAGTGCATATGTGCACAATGAAGTTTGTATAGGGATGTTCACTGCAGTATTGTCCTAAAAGCAAATCATGGACACAAAATGTCCACCAAAGGAATCAGTCAAATAAACTATTATGCATCTATCTATATCATTAAAGACTGCATCCATGAAAAGAATGAGACATATGCATATACTCATAAGAAATGATTTCTTACAGGTGTCTACCATAGAAAACAAGTTATGTAAGGAATGCTACCATTTTGAGGGGTGGGGTAGGATACACACACACCTATCTACCTCTCCCAAGGTGCTTATTTACACTTAAACTATCTCTGGAAGGCCACAAAAGAAATTTAACAATATATTTTGGAAGGTATGGGTGTGAAGGGTGGGGAATAGTCTAAAGGGCATGACACAGGCAGACATTTACTTTTCACTCTGTATCTATTTTTGCATATATAATCATGTGAATATAGCCCCTTCTAAAAACAAAGAATTTGTATATTTAAAAACATCCCCAAACCCCTTCTCAACACCTCCACCTCTCTTTCCTCCCCTCCCCTCCCTTTCCCCCTCCCCTCCCCCCACCTCCTCTTCCCCCTACCTCCTCCTCCCCCCCTCCTTCTTCCTCCCGCCCCCACAAACTCCTAGCCCTTTACCCGGGACAAGTTCCCCAGCTGGTCCTTCTCCAGCAAGAAATTGAGAGGCTTCAGCTCTAAGAGAGGTGGCTGACAGGTGGGGAGCAACCCTAGAAAAAAGGTGTTTCTGACTGACGGCGAACTGAGGTTTAGAAGAATTGCGCTGGTTTATTTCTTCGATTAAACAGGGATACAAATATATATACCAAGTAGTAGGTAAGGGGAAAATAAAGACCCTAAAAACCTCCTAACCGTTATTTGTAAAGGAAACTTAAAGTGGAACCATGACAATTTGAAAAGGCAAAGGCGGGCGCGCGCTGCAGGCTGGGACTTGTAGTCCCTTCTGGGTGGTCCACAGTGCGGCTGCGCGGAATAGTGGGCGCTCTCCCGCGCGCATGCGTGCGGCGGCGGCGGCGGCAGGGTGAAGTGCAGCTCCGCGGAGTCAACCCAGCCGGTGTCCGGGAGCTCGGCATGGCGATCCCCGCGGCGTCCATGGGGCCCTCGGCGCTGGGCCAGAGCGGTCCTGGCTCGATGGCTCCCTGGTGCTCAGTGACCAGCGGCCCGACGCGCTACGTGCTCGGGATGCAGGAGCTGTTCCGCGGCCACAGCAAGACGCGCGAGTTCCCGGCGCACAGCGCCAAGGTGCACTCGGTGGCCTGGAGCTGCGACGGGCGTCGCCTGGCCTCGGGGTCCTTCGACAAGACGGCCAGCGTCTTCCTGCTGGAGAAGGACCGGTTGGTGAGCCGCTAGGACCCGGCCCAGGCTAGGGAGAAGGGCTGTGGTAAAGCGAGGTGTGGTGGCAAGGAGAGAACGGGGGTGAGAGTGTGGAGGTGAGGAGAGGGGAGGAGGGTGAAGCGATGTGGAGATGAGGGGTGTGTGTGATGCGAGACAGAGGAGTGTGAGGGTGAGGCCGGGGGTGAACGGGCTGGGGTGGTAGGGGGTGAAGATGGGGGTGGTGGAGAGGAGGACTGGTGGTTAGGGGAGGTGTCGGTGTGTAGGGAGTGTAGTAGTAAGGAGGTGTGAAGGTGAGCGGGGAGTGGCGGTGCGGGGATAGTGAAGACCGGGGGTGAGGAGGATGGATGGATGGGCGGTGAGGAGGGTGGTGGGGGTGTGGGAGAGTGGTAGGTGGAATTGTGTGGTGGTGAGGGGTGGCTAGGGGCAGTGGTAGTGGGCTCACTGTGGTGGTAAGGAGGGCCTCTCTGAAAATGATAGGGCCTCCGTGGCAATGAGCAGGTGGGTTGGGACCCCTTGGTGGCAGAGTAAGGGTAGAAAACCAGAAAGAAGGAGGAAGGCCAGGGAGAGCAAAAGAGTAAGGGCATTGATGTGGAACCCATCCTCAGAACAGTTCAGACTGACTGGGGAGGAAGGGGGGGAGGATATTGGAAAGAGTTTGGGGGAAGAGGCTTGGAAGGACTCGACTCTCTAATTACCCAAACTTTTGTTGGTCACAAGATAGCTCGGTTTAAATAAGGTTAAGAAGTTACATGGGGAGGCAGGTACATATGGGAGAAGTGACATCTGTATTCTGTTCTTTCAGGTCAAAGAAAACAATTATCGGGGGCATGGGGATAGTGTGGACCAGCTCTGTTGGCATCCAAGTAATCCTGATCTCTTTGTCACTGCATCTGGAGACAAAACCATTCGCATCTGGGATGTGAGGACTACAAAATGCATTGCCACTGTGAACACTAAAGGTGACTATTCAGAGAGTGGGCAGTAGGAAGATAAGCTACTTATAGTCATTCAACAAGCATTTTTCAAGTATCTTCTCTGTTCATGACCCTGTAGGTATGGGACATCCTGAGCTGAATAAGACAGTTTCCAGCTCCAAGGATCTTAGGGTTTAGTGCAAGGAGAGAGACATATGTATAAAAAAAAAACTAATGTAATATGACGTGGTCATCCTATAATAGTGAGGTCTACAAAGTGAATACCCAGAATGGAAATGCTTAAGTCTGCCTGGGGGAGATAGGGAGGGCCTCACAGAATTTGAGCAAACTCTTAGGGTAGCCATATAGATTTAGTGGTCAGGGTGCATTGGGTGGGCAGCTCTAGCAGGGAACAGCATGTGCAAAGGAATGGAGAATTTGGGAAACTGCTGATAGGCTAGAATGGCTGATCTTGGAATAAATGGCTTTGATGGTCTGGGAGAAAGTGACCTGGAAGTTGTGCAGTACATTTACAGTGTTCTTCACCATGTATTACCTTATAAACCTTGAGGCCCTTTATTAAATTTTATTGACTAAGATGTTATTGATTATAAGATGCATCAGTATTTTATGCACCATTAGGAAAGAAAATAAAGTTTTATTTATCATATAGTCATGATACACCGAAAATTTTGAGATGTATCCTCATGCATTCTAAGATACATTATAGGTAATAAAGTGTGAAAAATATGCATCTTAGAATCAATAAAGTTGATGAAATTTTTAATTGATGTTTTCAATGTGGGCTACTGGACTTTGTTGGCAAGACTTGTACCTGGAGGTGGAATGATGTGGTTTCCCCAACTAGACAACTGGTGATATGTGAGTGATTTGGGTGGTATATGGATGAACATTAAAAACTGATTGTGTATATATTTTAATGCCTACTAGAAAAAAAGAACTAGCCCATAGAATTTATCGCTAAAGTGAAGCTATTTAAGTAAAAATTTTGGGGGGGTCAATTTTAATAAAAATCTTGAATGAAGAAAAGTATAGCTGTTACATGGATAGTACAAAAATTGTGAAAATGGCATGTGAATGACTGGCGTTTGGGAAGTGCTTGTGTAAGAGAGTTAGAGGCTTTGGTGTCAAGTCTGGGTTTAGATCTTGGCTCTGTTACTTAACAGCTTTGACACCTTGGCTCATTTCTTTTCCATTTTTTCATCTAAAATGGGGTTAAAAAGTGTCCCTTAAAGAAACGTGAAAACTAAAGGGGGAAATTTGTAGATGAATGTGCTGGACTCCCAGTTGATCTGTAAGTGGTAGTTCCCTTCTGTTGACGAGGACCTTAGTGAATGAGCTCTGGCGATAGCTCTAGTTTTTCTATGATAACAAAATAAACTTCTGGAGGATTATGGGCTAACAGTATCTTGCTGATTATATGTGGGTTCCCAGGGGAGAACATCAATATCTGCTGGAGTCCCGATGGGCAGACCATTGCTGTAGGCAACAAGGATGATGTGGTGACGTTCATTGATGCCAAGACACACCGTTCCAAAGCGGAGGAGCAGTTCAAATTTGAGGTCAATGAAATCTCCTGGAACAATGACAATAACATGTTCTTCCTGACAAATGGCAATGGTTGTATCAACATACTCAGGTGAGGGGGTTCTAGCTTAAGGGACTGTCATATTTTTGCAGTGGGTGTTGTGGTGGATACCAAGGTGAATTAGATTTGAGTCTGTCCTGAAGGACCCAAAAGGACTAATACAGTTGACCTTTGAACAACACGGATTTGAACTGCTCAGGTCCACTTATATGTGGATTTTTTCAAGAGTAAATATTACAGTCCTACCTGATCGGGGTTGGTTGAATCTGGGTTGTGGAACCTCGGATACGGAGGACCAACTAAGTTATATGTAGATTTTTGACTGTGCAGAGAATTGGTACCCCTAACCTTCTTGTTCAAGGTTCAACTGTAGTAATAAAGAATTCTAACCTCTCTTGAGCACCTTTGAGCTAGGCACCTTATATTTTACTGAGTCCTCAGAGAAATCCTAGGGAGTCGATGGTGTGCTTCCCATTTCACAGATGAGGATCAGGGACTCAGAGTCACTAGTCATCTGGTGAGCACTAGAAATGGATGCATTTGGAATTATAGCTAATTCGTACCCTTAAAGTCTCCACTTAAATATCACTTCCCCTCCAGGGAAGCCATCTTCACCCCCAAGGTTAGAAGCTTATTTTGTGTACTTCCTGTTGGAAGCATTTCTCATTCTACATTATAATTGCATGTTTACTTCTCTGTATCTTCTATTAGACTGTAAATTCCATGAAGGTAGGGACTGTATTTAACTTGTTTACTGTTGAATCCCTAGTGCCTAGACCAGTATCTGCTACACAAAATTAGGATCTCAGTGAATATTCTCAAAATGAATGAAACTGTGGAATTGAAATTGAGATCTGTCTGATTCTGTTCTTTCTGTTATCTTGGGTGAGCAATGCAAGGCAGAGTGAAATAGGCTCTGTGTGAGAGGCTGGGAGTTTGCTGTAGAATCCCAAGGAAGGAAACTTATATTGATTGTGGGAGTTGGGGTTTGAACGAGGCAGCTTCTGAGCTTGACCTTGAAAGATTAGTTGAATTTTAAGAATCAGCAAAAGGGAACTGCACAATGGACAAAACAAGTGAGAATGAGCATGATTTATTTAGAGAGTAGTTGGTAGATCAGGGTTGCTGGGAGTGGTGGCAGATAAGGTGTCTGAAGAGAGACGTCCTGAAATGGGAAGATAGAGTTGAAGTATAATTTGAGACCAGGTTATTTGGGTCTGGAATTCTATGCATAGCAACTTGAACTTTATTCTGTAGGCAGTGTATTTTGTTTTTTGTTTTTAAGCTTTTTTATTAGAAAATAAAACAGATATAGAAAACCACGAAATATAAATGTATAGCTTAATGAACTATTATATGCTTAACACCTGTGTAACCCCACCAGGTCAAGACATAGTACTTTGCTGGCCACCTCAGAAGTCTTGCCATGGGCTTTGTCCTTCTTAATCAAAACTCCCTCCCCCAAAAACACTGTCTTGATTTTTATAATATTTCTTTGTAGTTTTAGCTACCAAGTGTGCATCTCTAGATACTCTAATTTTGCCCACTTAAAAAAGTTTGATATGCCTTTTAAGTCAGCTAAACTACAGCGTCCCCCTCCATCCCTTTCTTTTACTTAGAACTTAGCTGTTGAAAAAGCAGGCTGTTAACCTGTGGAGCTTGTCCCAGTCTGGGTTTTGCTGATTCCAAATGCTTGCTTATTTGTTGGAATTTAAGAGGCATTTCCTCTCATCTGTTTGGTTACCCAGGAATATAGTTCATTTAGAGAAGGAAGGATAATGCTTGATTCTTTCCCTTTGTCATTAGGTAATGAATTAGTTCTCTATCACCTCCAAAGATGATCAGCTAGGGTTTTTTAAATAAAAAAGAATCATTATGGACTCATGGATTTAAGCATGGTAGAAGTGTTTCAGTCTATCGTAATCATTCCTTATTGAAGCTCAAATTATCTTATTTTTGGCAACTGGGATCCTCTTCAGGTTGGTCCCTGAGTCTTTTTTTTTTTTTAACTTTGCGTTTATTTATTTATTTATTTATTTATTTATTTATGGCTGTGCTGGATCTTCGTTTCTGCGCGAGGGCTTTCTCTAGTTGCGGCAAGTGGGGGCCACTCTTCATCGCGGTGTGCGGGCCTCTCACTATCGCGGCCTCTCTTGTTGCGGAGCACAGGCTCCAGACACGCAGGCTCAGTAATTGTGGCTCACGGGCCCAGTTGCTCCGCGGCATGTGGGATCTTCCCAGACCAGGGCTCGAACCCGTGTCCCCTGCATTGGCAGGCAGATTCTCAACCACTGCGCCCCCAGGGAAGCCCTCTTTTTTTTTTTTTTTACATAGTCCTATTAGTCTTCAGTTTCCTGCTCTCTAGTATGACAAGGTATGCCAGGTTCATCTTGTGTTTTTCCTGCCTCAAATCTTTAATCAGAAAATTCTCTGAGAATTCCTGGATTCTTTTACTAGAAAATAATATTGGAGCTAGGAATGTCCATATTGTTGGGTTGACCGTTTCTAGACCTTTCCAGTGGACAGAGCTAAGAAGTATATGTACTGTATATACCTTAAAGATAAAATACTTTGTGAATTCATACTGGTAACTTCCAGTTAAAATCTCTTTCCTTCCAAACTGAGTGTTCTGGTTCTCAGAGATGCAGGGGATTATAGAATTTGAATATCCCATGGTTGCTTATTACCTTCATCCCTTGTTACACATACAGACATTTCAGAGTAACAATACTACCACCACCACCACCAATCTGATTGCTTAAAATAGTAAATTTTGCTTTTTGAATATGCTTTCCTCATTCTTCCTCCATTAAAAAAAAATAGTTAATACTATATATTGTCAGATTATACAGCTATTACATATTATACCTTAAACATATATAGTTTCTACAAGAAACTACATTATTTATTGCTCATTACCAGCCTGGTAAGTCTGGTACATCTCTAGTCACTGATTGTCAAAACTCACTTTCCAGTTTTGATTCCTTAGGAAGAGTTCAGGGGAACAAGGTTCCCTGAGTTCATACTTATTATAGCTTATATACTTCTAAAACTTTAAGATACTTTATTATATTGTGCTTATTATTTGAACTTTTTATAATTAATAGTTTTGCTAGATATAAAAATTTCAATTCATATATTCTTGCTGGTGTATCTTAAGTATGTTACTCCATTTTCTTTTCACATAAAGGGTTACTGTCAAAAGTCTGATGACAATCTAATTTAAAGTCCAGTAATTTTACTACCATACGTCTTCATGTTGGTTAGTCTGGGTTCATATTCTCAAGTATGTGGTGTTTCAGTATATTGTTTGACATCTTTTTATTTCAGGAAAGTTGTTTTGAAATTCCAGTCTTTGATATTTGTTCTGTTGTCTTACTTTCATTTTCTTCTTTAGTGTCTCCTCTTACCGTCTTAGTACCACAGTCCTCTTCCCCCCAGTTTGATTGCTGTCTGTCTTGTTTCTCAGCTACCCAGAGCTGAAGCCTGTGCAGTCTATCAACGCCCATCCATCCAACTGCATCTGTATCAAGTTTGACCCCATGGGGAAGTATTTTGCTACAGGAAGCGCAGATGCTTTGGTCAGCCTCTGGGATGTAGATGAGTTAGTGTGTGTTCGGTGCTTTTCCAGGTAAGCAACTGTGCCAGCACTTTCCTTGTTGGATAAATTCATTTTATGTCATGTTGGGTGAAACTGGGCCCTCCTCTCACTGGGTTATTTTAATGTCTCCTCTGTCTACTCTTTTATAGGCTGGATTGGCCTGTGAGGACCCTCAGTTTTAGCCATGATGGGAAAATGCTGGCATCTGCATCGGAAGATCATTTCATTGACATTGCTGAAGTAGAGACAGGTAACTACACCCTCACTACCTTAATGAGACTCCTCTGTCTTTCATTTCTGGCCATCAGGACTTCTCCTGTCATGTGTTTTTCATCTCTGCTCATTACTACTTTGCCAGCATTAGCATAAATGGGTATTAGCATAAATGCCAGCATTAGCACAAACTCCTTAAGGCAAGTTTGTTTATTATGACTATTGTAGTCAGGTAATGGAGGGAGCAAAGAGTTAGGAAAGAAAGGGGCAGGTCTGAAAGAGAGTGATTAAAGGAAATATTTTGCATTTTATTCAGTTTTAATTCTTCCATTATAACAAAATTTTTAAAATACAGAAAGGGAGAAGAATGAATAAATGGATGGATGGATGGATGAAAGAATGAATGAATGATCCCACCATTTAAATACAACCTCTTTTAGCATTATGGGATATTTCTATCTTTTGCCTGTATGTGGACTTAAAAAATACATATATACATTTTATAATTTAAGAAATTATCAAAATAGATGTGGTTTGTTTTAAAAAGCAACAAAACAGAACTTGAAAATAGAAAAATGAGAGGTGAGTATTCATTTTACAAAAGAATTTCTCCAGATTTATTTTTTAACGTAGCTTTATTGTTTTTGGAAATACATGATACTTTATTAAAAGAATTCAAACTATATAGAAAACTTCAAAGAAAGTAAAAAGCTTGGCATTCCACGATTTAAAGAGTGCCACTCTTGATGGCATTTTGGTGAGCATTGTCAGCCATCCAGACATGCAGCTCCTTCATGTCCCCTCGTGTTCATGTGATGCAGGCATGCTCTCCTGCTGCTCCGGGGCCCTCCCTCCTCACCTGCAGGATCTTACAGCTTCTTCCATGGCGATGGCTGTTGAGCTCTACTGCTGTTTTTAATGGGGTTTAGAATTCCATTGGCTCTACCAGTATATACCTAAGCTGCCCCACTCTTAGATGGCTTCTGGTCTTTACACCATTATAAATGATACTGTGATGAGTATCATCTTACTTATGTAGTCATCCTTTTGGGTAAACCATTGAATTGGGATTGCTGAGTCCAAACTGCTCACATCTTGTCAGGAACCAAACTTCCTTACAGGAGGGTTATTGCAGCGTTTACTCTCAGCAGCAACGCATGCATGGAGTTAAAGGCCGAAAGGGAAATGGAAGGGGAGTAGCGGCCTCCAACACCATTTTTTATGTCTGTGTAACACAGAAATTTGCTCAGAGATGTAGCTATAGATTGCCAGATCCTAGCATTATGAGGAGCGGTTAACTATCCCTGAAATAGATTACTTAAAAAAAAAAAAAAACTATATACAAAGCAGAAACAGACTCACAGACATAGAAAACAATCTTATGGTTTACTAAAGGGGAATGGGAGTCGGGGGAGGGATAAATTAGGAGTACGGGATTAACAGATACAAACTACTCTATGTAAAATAAATAAGCAACAAGGATTCACTGTATACTGCAGGGAACTATATTCAATATCTCGTAATAACCTGTAATGGAAAGTGATCTGAAAAAAAAAGAAAAAACAAAACCAAATCACTTTGCTGTACATGCTGTACACCTGAAACTAACACAGTATTGTAAATCAACTATACTTCAATAAAAAAATCTTTTTCTTTATACACATACACACACATGTATATATGCATATGTGTGTGTGTGTATATATATATATATATATAAAAACAGCTTTATTCAAATACAATTCACATACCATATAGTTGACCAGTTTGAAGTGTATAATTCAGTGTATCATGCATTTTTAAATCAGCACTACCCTGTGAACATTTTACTACATTAATCTTAACTCGTAAGGTTGAAAAAAAGTTAAGCAGGACTAAAAAAAATGGCTTTGGAAAAATTATGTTTAATTTCCACAAGTAGTAAGGAAAAAGTTTTGGAAAAAGAAATCTATTTGCAAGTCATTGTGGTTTAGTGGAAAGATCTGTGGCTTTGGAAACAGGCTGACTTCCTGTGCTGGCTCTGCTGTTTCCCTTTTTTTTTTCCCTGCTGCTTCCTTGAGGTGTGACTTAGCTGTTCAGTCACCTGTTTCTTTATAAAATGGGGTTTAAAATCATTACTTGCCTTGCTGGATTGTCATTATACTTTATTAAGATAAAGTATAATCCATCTGATTCATAAGGGGTGCTGAACAAACAGCTGCTGTTGCTGTTTCTTCAGGAAGGGTAGAATCGGGTTCAGAGCACAGGCTCTTAAGTTAACTGGCCTGCGTTCACCATCCTGCTCTGCCACCCACTGCCTCGTGACCCCTCTGCGCCTCAGTGTTCTCTGCAAAATGGGGTAGTAATTGTACTTATCCTATAGGGTTATTAAGCAGATTAAATGATTTAATGTAGGTAAGTACTTAATGAGTATGGTCTCTTATTATTAATGTATTGATTGGTTTCTCTATATTGATTTTTATAGGAGACAAGATGTGGGAGGTACAGTGTGAGTCCCCCACCTTCACCGTGGCTTGGCACCCCAAAAGGCCTCTGCTGGCATTTGCCTGTGATGACAAAGATGGCAAATATGACAGCAGTCGGGAAGCTGGAACTGTGAAACTTTTTGGGCTTCCTAATGATTCCTGATAGGAGGACCTGATGTATGGAGAAGGCCCAGGCAGAGGCTTCCATTGTATAGTTAATTTGGTCTGTTCTCTTGGAGTTGGTGGGCACCTAAAGTATTTATAAATTGGTATAAACTATACAAGTCTTTTGTCAGGCTGCCCATTCCGGTTTCCTTCATATTTGTTATGGTAGCTGTTCCCGTTCCTTGCCCCCTGCAGGAGGGCTCTGCAGTGATGACACCAGCATACCTTGTCCTGTGGGGACCTCCTGTCTTTCTGCTTTTGGGGATATGGTGGACTTTGTTGGGCTTGCTTCTGCTTGCCACCTCGTTTGAAGGGGTGGGTGAGGAAGGGTGAGATGGGGATGGAGATTTTTTATAATAAAAAAGAAATACATTTACTGTTGAGAATTGAGCATTTAATAAAACTGACTTTTTAATTATGGGACTTCTAGGACTTTAAAAATTATGGTAACATTATCATTATTATTTTCTTATGTTTTTTAAAAATTTAATTTTATTTAATTTTTTATACAGCAGGTTCTTATTAGTTATCCATTTTATACATATTAGTGTATACATGTCAGTCCCAATCTCCACTTCATCACAAGACCACCCCCCGCCACTTTCCCCCCTTGGTGTCCATACGTTTGTTCTCTACATCTGTGTCTCAATTTCTACCCTGCAAACTGGTTCATCTGTACCATTTTTCTAGGTTCCACATATATGCGTTAATATACGATATTTGTTTTTCTCTTTCTGACTTACTTCACTCTGTATGACAGTCTCTAGATCCATCCAGGTCTCTACAAATCACGCAATTTCATTCCTTTTTATGGCTGAGTAATATTCCATTGTATATATGTACCACATCTTCTTTATCCATTCGTCTGTCGATGGGCATTTAGGTTGCTTCCATGTCCTGGCTATTGTAAATAGTGCTGCAATGAACATTGGGGTGCATGTGTCTTTTTGAATTATGCTTTTCTCTGGCTATATGCCCAGTAGTGGGATTACTGGGTTGTATGATAATTCTATTTGTAGTTTTTTAAGGAACCTCCATACTGTTCTCCATAGTGGCTGTATCCATTTACATTCCCACCAACAGTGCAAGAGGGTTCCCTTTTCTCCACACCCTCTCCAGCATTTGTGGTTTTTAGATTTTCGGATGATGCCCATTCTAACTGGTGTGAGGTGATACCTCATTGTAGTTTTGATTTGCATTTCTCCAGTAATTAGTGATGTTGAGCAGCTTTTCATGTGCGTCTTGGCCATCTGTATATCTTCTTTGGAGAAATGTCTGTTTAGGTCTTCTGCCCATTTTTGGATTGGGTTGTTTGTTTTTTTAGTATTGAGCTGCATGGGCTGTTTATATATTTTGGAGATTAATCCTTTGTCCGTTGATTCGTTTGCAAATATTTTCTCCCATTCTGAGAGTTGTCTTTTCGTCTTGTTTGTAGTTTCCTTTGCTTTGCAAAAGCTTTGAAGTTTCATTAAGTCCCATTTGTTTATTTTTGTTTTTATTTCCATTACTCTAGGAGGTGGATCAAAAAAGATCTTGCTGTGATTTATGTCAAAGAGAGTTCTTCCTATGTTTTCCTCTAAGAGTTTTATAGTGTCCGGTCTTACATTTAGGTCTCGAATCCATTTTGAGTTTATTTTTGTGTATGGTGTTAGGGAGTGTTCTAATTTCATTCTTTTACGTGTAGCTGTCCAGTTTTCCCAGCACCACTTATTGAAGAGACTGTCTTTTCTCCATTGTATATCCTTGCCTCCTTTGTCATAGATTAGTTGACCATAGGTGCGTGGGTTTATCTCTGGGCTTTCTATCCTGTTCCATTGATCTATATTTCTGTTTTTGTGCCACTACCATATTGTCTTGATTACTGTAGCTTTGTAGTATAGTCTGAAGTCAGGGAGTCTGATTCCTCCAGCTCCGTTTTTTCCCTCAAGACCGCTTTAGCTATTCGGGGTCTTTTGTGTCTCCATACAGATTTTAAGATTTTTTGTTCTAGTTCTGTAAAAAATGCCATTGGTAATTTGATAGGGATTGCATTGAATCTGTAGATTGCTTTGTGTAGTATAGTCATTTTCACAATATTGATTCTTCCAATCCAAGAACATGGTATATCTCTCCAGCTGTTGGTATCATCTTTAATTTCTTTCATCAGTGTCTTATAGTTTTCTGCATACAGATCTTTTTTCTCCTTAGGTAGGTTTATTCCTAGGTATTTTATTCTTTTTGTTGTAATGGTGAATGGGAGTGTTTCCTTAATTTCTCTTTCAGAATTTTCATCATTAGTGTATAGGAATGCAAGAGATTTCTGTGCATTAATTTTGTAAAGTTTAACAAAATCATTGATTAGCTCTAGTAGTTTTCTGGTGGCATATTTAGGATGCTCTATGTATAGTATCATGTCATCTGCAAACAGTGACAGTTGTTTTACTTCTTCTTTTCCAATTTGTATTCCTTTTTTTTTGAATTTTATTTTATTTATTTTTTTATACAGCAGGTTCTTATTAGTCATCAATTTTATACACATCAGTGTATGCATGTCAATCCCAATCGCCCAATTCATCACACCACCACCACCACCCCCCCGCAAATTTGTATTCCTTTTATTTCTTTTTCTTCTCTGACTGCCATGGCTAGGACTTCCAAAACTATGTTGAATAATAGTGGTGAGAGTGGACATCCTTGTCTTGTTCCTGATCTTAGAGGAAATGCTTTCAGTTTTTCACCATTGAGAATGTTTGCTGTGGGCTTGTCGTATATGGCCTTTATTATGTTGAGGTAGGTTCCCTCTATGCCCACTTTCTGGAGAGTTTTTATCATAAATGGGTGTTGAATTTTGTCAAAAGCTTTTTCTGCATCTATTGAGATGATCATACGGTTTTTCTTCTTCAATTTGTTAATATGGTGTATCACACTGATTGATTTGCGTATATTGAAGAATCCTTGCATCCCTGGGATAATGGTGTATCAAATCCCACTTGATCATGGTGTATGATCCTTTTAATGTGTTGTTGGATTCTGTTTGCTAGTATTCTGTTGAGGATTTTTGCATCTATATTCATCAGTGATATTGGTCTGTAATTTTCTTTTTTTGTAGTATCTTTTTCTGGTTTTGGTATCAGGGTGATGGTGGCCTCAGAATGAGTTTGGGAGTGTTCCTTCCTCTGCAATTTTTGGAAGAGTTTGAGAAGGATGGGTGTTAGCTCTTCTCTAAATGTTTGATAGAATTCACCTGTGAAGCCATCTGGTCCTGGACTTTTGTTTGTTGGAAGATTTTTAATCACAGTTTCAATTTCAGTGCTTGTGATTGGTCTGTTCATATTTTCTATTTCTTCCTGGTTCAGTCTTGGAAGGTTATACCTTTCTAAGAATTTGTCCAGTTCTTCCAGGTTGTCCATTTTGTTGACATAGAGTTGCTTGTAGTAGTCTCTTAGAATGCTTTGGATTTCTGCAGTGTCTGTTGGAACTTCTCCTTTTTCATTTCTAATTTTATTGATTTGAGTCCTCTCCCTCTTTTTCTTGATGAGTCTGGCTAATGGCTTATCAGTTTTGTTTATCTTCTCAAAGAACCAGCTTTTAGTTTTATTGATCTTTGCTATTGTTTTCTTTGTTTCTGTTTCATTTATTTCCGCTCTGATCTTTATGATTTCTTTCCTTCTACTAACTTTGGGCTTTGTTTGTTCTTCGTTCTCTAGTTCTTTTAGGTGTAAAGTTAGATTGTTTATTTGAGGTGTTTGTTGTTTCTTGAGGTAGGCTTGTATAGCTATAAACTTCCTTCTTAGAACTGCTTTTGCTGCATCCCATAGGTTTTGGATTGTTGTGTTTTCATTGTCATTTGTCTCTAGGTATATTTTGATTTCCTCTTTGATTTCTTCAGTGATCTCTTAGCTATTTAGTAACGTATTGTTTAGCCTCCATGTGTTTGTGTTTTTTATGTTTTTTTCCCTGTAATTGATTTCTAATCTCATAGCGTTGTGGTCAGAAAAGATGCTTGATATGATTTCAATTTTCTTAAATTTACTGAGGCTTGATTTGTGACCCAAGATGTGATCTATCCTGGAGAATGTTGCGTGCACACTTGAGAAGAAAGTGTAATCTGCTGTTTTTGGGTGGAATGTCCTATAAATATCAATTAAACCTATCTAGTCTGTTGTGTCATTTTAAGGTTGTGTTTCCTTATTAATTTTCTGTTTGGATGATCTGTCCATTGGTGTAAGTGAGGTGTTAAAGTTCCCCACTGTTATCGTGTTACTGTCGATTTCCTCTTTTATAGCTGTTAGCAGTTGCCTTATGTATTGAGGTGCTCCTATGTTGGGTGCATATATATTTATAATTGTTATATCTTCTTCTTGGATAGATCCCTTGTTCATTATGTAGTGTCTTTCCTTGTCTCTTGTAACATTCTTTATTTTAAAGTCTATTTTATCTGATATGAGTATTGCTACTTCAGCTTTCTTTTTGTTTGCATTTGCGTGGAATATCTTTTTCCATCCCCTCACTTTCAGTCTGTATGTGTCCCTAGGTCTGAAGTGGGTCTCTTGTAGACAGCATATATATGGGTCTTGTTTTTGTATCCATTCAGCCAGCCTGTGTCTTTTGGTTGGAGCATTTAATCCATTCACGTTTAAGGTAATTATCGATACGTATGTTCCTATGACCATTTTCTTAATTGTTTTGAGTTTGTTTTTGTAGGTCCTTTTCTTCTCTTGTGTTTCCCACTTAGAGAAGTTCCTTTAGCATTTGTTGTAGAGCTGGTTTGGTGGTGCTGAATTCTCTAGCTTTTGCTTGTCTGTAAAGCTTTTGATTTCTCCATCGAATCTGAATGAGATCCTTGCCAGGTAGAGTAATGTTGGTTGTAGGTTCTTCCCTTTCATCACTTTAAATATGTCATGCCACTCCCTTCTGGCTTGTAGAGTTTCTGCTGAGAAATCAGCTGTTAACCTTATGGGAGTTCCCTTGTATGTTATTTGTCGTTTTTCCCTTGCTGCTTTCAATAATTTTTCTTTGTCTTTAATTTTTGCCAGTTTGATTACTATGCGTCTTGGCATGTTTCTCCTTGGGTTTATCCTGTATGGGACTCTCTGCGCTTTCTGGACTTGGGTGGCTATTTCCTTTCCCATGTTAGGGAAGTTTTCGACTATAATGTCTTCAAATATTTTCTCGGATCCTTTATCTCTTCTCCTTCTGGAACCCCTATAATGCGAATGTTGTTGCATTTAATATTGTCCCAGAGGTCTCTTCAGGTGTCTTCATTTCTTTTCATTCTTTTTTCTTTATTCTGTTCCACAGCAGTGAATTCCACCATTCTGTCTTCCAGGTCACTTATCCGTTCTTCTGCCTCAGTTATTCTGCTATTGATTCCTTCTAGTATAGTTTTCATTTCAGTTATTGTATTGTTCATCTCTGTTTGTTTGTTCTTTAATTCTTCTAGGTCTTTGTTAAACATTCTTGCCTCTTCTCGATCTTTGCCTCCATTCTTTTTCCGAGGTCCTGGATCATCTTCATATCATTATTCTGAGTTCTTTTTCTGGAGGGTTGCCTATCTCCACTTCATTTAGTTGTTTTTCTGGGGTTTTCTTTTGTTCCTTCATCTGGTACATAGCCCTCTGCCTTTTCATATTGTCTTATCTTTCTGTGAATGTGGTTTTTGTTCCATAGGCTGCATGATTGTAGTTCTTCTTGCTTCTGCTGTCTGCCCTCTGGTGGATCTTTCTTATGTTATTATAAGGAGGTGTTGTAGTTCTGCATTTTAAAAAAAATTTCAGATAGAATTTAAAGGTTGTAATTCTATCATTTAATGTCCTAACCAAGAACTCTGTGAAATGCAGCATGAAATGTATGGACAGTAGCACTTTGATGACTCTAAGTCATCAGTTGTTTATGTTACATGTGCCTGGCCTCATTCTACAAAGATCTGTAGGCCACAACTTTATAATAAACATTGAGAAAAGTAGTAAAATATAAATAAATACAAAATCAGGATAGGACATATAAATTAGAATAGGAAGTCAAGACGGGGAATTAAAATAGAAATATGCAAAGAATAAGGACCTAATTGAATGACGGAACTAAAATTCTGGCTCTGTACTCCCTAGTGGCTAAGTGGAGAAGGGGCTAAGTCAGGTAATTCTTATTAAAATAAGCACATGGCAGCTCCTCAGGGAAGGCAAAGCTTTTATTAGCTCTGACCTCCAAAAGAAATGGCTCATATAGGGGGTTGTTACCTGTGAGCAATATCTTAATTTCATTGTATTTTAATGTATTTCGGCATTAAAAAGGAAAAACCAAATCAAAATATACCTCAGTAACTGATATTTGTAGAAAATTTTGGAAAAAGCAGTTCAGCAGAAAGAGCTCATATTCCTAACACCAGGAGGTAATCATTTTTGTGCTAATAAGCATTTTTGTGTATATCTTTCTAGGAATTTTCCTGTGCTCTTATTTTTATATAAAAACATGTTTATCTTTATAGAAGTCTTGAAGAGTAGACAAATCAAGTATGACAAGATAGGGACTTCCCTGGCAGTCCAGTGGTTAAGACTTCTTCCAATGTAGGGGGTGTGGGTTTGATCCCTGGTCCGGGAGCCAAGATCCCACATGCCTCAGGGCCAAAAAACCAAAACATAAAAAAAACAGAAGCAATATTGTAACAAATTCAATAAAGACTTTAAAAATGGTCCACATCAAAAAAAAAAAAAAAAAGTATGACTAGATAAAGCATACAAGGTACTCAGCACCATGTTTGGCAGTATATAAAACACTAACTCAATAAGTGTTTTTAATTTTTGGATATTCCCTGTGTGTTTGGTACTATAATGAGCACTTCACTCAATTTTTGCAATAGCCTTCTGAGGTTGGGTATTATTACCATTTTACTACCTCAGGGAGTAAAACTCAGTGTTACTCATTAAGTGACCATATTGAGATCTAGGTTTGCTTAAAGGCCCATATGCCTTCAATTGCAATGGCTATTCTATTTCCATTTGCCCTTCCCATTTTACAGATGAGTAAACCTTGGCTCTAAGCAGTTAACTCTTGGCCCAGGTTAGTGAGTGATCGATTGAGCCCCATCAGCAGGCTCAGTAGTGTTTCCTGCAGCCCAGAACAGCCTCTGCTTCCACCTTCCCTGTAGAATGGTCTTTTTAGTTGCAAACCAACTTGCCACCTCATTATGTAAGAAGTTCAGTGTTGTTCATGTCACTGGGAGTAAACTTTAGCGCATTGTTTCTTGTTTTTGCAATTATCTGTCATTCCTGTGGTTGCTGCTGTGTTTCTCTGTGTATCCCCACTTAGCGCTGGAACCACGTGATACGGGTTTGGTCTAGATCCTTGGTATTTGATCAGTTCTCTCTTCCACCCATGTGGATTTTTCCCTCTGGGTTTGTGTAAAGTAATGATCCGCTCAACTTACCACTTGTACACGAAAGGGTTTGATGCTTTCAGCTAGTGGGACACTTGTGGCAACAGGAAGACGCATCTCCGTGAGGGAAGAACTTCAGCTTATGGCAGACATCACTGACTGTCATGGCCTAGCTGACATCTCTGTGCCTCAGCTTCAGAGCTGTGGAGGGGCTCAGAAGTCTGGTGCCTCCTGGAAAAATGACATATTGTCCCAGATCTGGGATCCCTATGGTTCGAGTGAATTTTCTAGTTAGGGAAGGAAGAATGCCACACAGAATCGTATGTGATGATTCGGTCAGTCCAGGCATGTGATATAGTTACTACACTAGCAAGCCAGAAGTGAAGGGTGACATCAGCTCAGAGCTAGACTTTGGTTGGCAGGGAAAGTTGGATTTGCTGTGCTGGTGACCCATTGCTGAGTTGACTAGAATGACAGATCAGGTTAAGATTATGGTGTCTCTTTGCTGAGATCCTGGATTCCGTACAGCATGAGATGCAGGGAAGGATGAAACCTACCAAGTGTTAAGCTTGTGTGAGGTGTATGTGTGTGCCTTGAGGGTTGTTCCCTCCACCCTAATATGTTAGGGTAAGGCTGTGCAGAAGTGGTGGGTTGTGTGATGGGCTGTGTGTGTGTGTGTGGGGGGGGGGAATGGGGAGGTTCCTGGCAGAGTGTTGGGAGGCTAGAGCAGGGAGTCCTGGTTAGACCCAAGGAGCAGGCAGGCGAAGGCAGGAACAGGCTGTGCTTTCCATGCTCAGGAGACTGAGGTGTGGAGTACCAGAGGGTGGATCAGGAAGAGGCTGATTCTAGGAGTTCCCAGAGGTGTGTGTGTGTGTGAGATGGGCTGGTTGGGGTGTAATATGTGGGGGGGGGGCTTAGTTGAGAAAGACCAGGAATGGCTTCCTGGTCATTCCCCTTACACCCTTAAGCCCTTTTCTCTTCAGAGGTGTTTGTTTTCTACTCTCCAAGGATTTTAGTCGCGAAAGGGACCATGAAATGTCTACCTTCGTTGGAAGGAGAAAAGCCCACAGGTGGAATTAAGAGGTAAGCCCTATCTTTAGAAGGAGTAGAGGGCGTAGACATGGAAGTGCGGTGCGCCCTCAGGAATCCCACATGTAGGTAACGTTGCACCTTCTTTCCTCCCTCTGACACTGTGCTGCACTGGAAATAAGGCGGCTTCACACTTGAGCAGAATGGGATTTGAATCCCGGCTCCAGCAGTGATTGATCTGAACTCACTTTCCTTATCCATAAAGTGGGGATGATTAATCCTCTTCTCCTTGGGTCTTTAGGAGAATTAAAAGAGATAAAGGGTTTGTGAAGCATATAGCACAGCACCTGGCACATGGAGATGCTTCATACATCCCTGCCCTGTGAGGAGGAGCAGCTTCTAATGAGAACATGGGCTGCCTGCAGAGACAGGCCATGGAGTCCACCAGCTTTCTCAGCTTTAAATGCCACAGCTGAGCGAGCCAGTTCATCATTCCAGGAGTAGGTGCTGTGCAGGGAGGAGACTTATCCATCACAGCCTGGGCGTGGTGGGAGGTCCAGAGGAGAAATGTTAGATCTGCTATCTGTGGCATCTGTTGGGGCCCATGATGGATATGTGCACCTGTGAACAAGTGGAGCAGAAGCCAGGACTGTGTGTACGAACGGGGGAAGGAAGAGCAGGAAGCGGGTAAAAGCTCTTGTTAGCTGAAGTTTCTGGGAAGGGATTGGATGGAGAGGAGGTGGACGCAGTGCAAGTCTTGAATATGGAGGGTGTGACTATCGGGCAGAGGGCATGGGAGAAGGCGTGCTGGGGGTTGGAGCAAAGCCAAGGTGGCGGCAGGGTCCTGGGATGTGGAGAAGGTCAGGTGGAATGTGAGATGGGCTTGGGGAGAAAAGGGAGGAAGGGTGTGACTCTCTGGGTGATGTCAGTTTGGACCGGTTGGTAGTGTGGTCTTGGTGTGTAGGGCAGAGTCTGATAGACCTGGGTGGAAATCCTTGTTCTGCCACCACTAACTGGGAGACTTTGGTCAAATTGCTTCACCTCCATAGCTTCGGTTTACTTATCTTTGTAATGTCCATAATGGCAGTACAGCTTATGAAGGGGTAAATGAATTAGCATGTGTCAAATGCCTGGCACATTGTGGATGTTCAGTAAGTAGCTACTGTTGTTATGTAGGTGTTAATACCACATCTGTGTGCTATATAAACCCTCGTACCTAACAAAGCTTTCCTTGTCTCCTAAGCTTGTCACATTTTGTGCAAAAAAGTGGAGGTTGGATGGGCTGGAATTTGGAGAAAATGAATATTTAACACATTTAAAAATACCCATTTTGGGTGACTTCCCTGGTGGTGCAGTGGTTAAGAGTCTGCACTGCCAGTGCAGGGGGCCTGGGTTCAATCCCTGGTCTGGGAACTAGATCCCACATGCATGCCACAACTAAGAGTTTGCGTGCCACAACTAAGGAGCTTGTGAGCCGCAACTGGGGAGCCCGCCTGCCACAACTAAGACCCACAACCAAAGGAAAAAAAAATACCCATTTTGAACTAAGACCCTTTGTTAATGTTTAGGGACACTAAACTGAGAAGTATTCAGCCAGTGATTGCAAACTTACTAGCAGTTCACATGTTTGAAATTGTTGCTGACATGGAACCACAAGCTGTTGACCTTCAAGGAATCCAGCATTTTTGTCTTTCATCCTTTAGGGAGAAGCAGGCAGAGCGTGAAAGCATGCTCATCTGACCAGCAGTGTCATAGCACAAAGTCACTGGGTAGAACTTGCCCTGACTGGAATGCAGTCGGACATCACTGGGGTCGCCATGGATTTGCCAGGAACAAGTTGCTAAACTCATCTTGTTTCCCTTTTCCTTCTTGGTAAAGTTACCACAATACAAGTCAGGCAATGGCACAGATACAGCAAAGAATCTGTCAAAATATCTCAGGATGTCCTTGAGGACCAAAGGAGACAGGGCAGGGCACAGGCCAATTTGTACCTGGTCATCAACTGTACCCAGAGTGGGGATTAAAGTCAACTTGGAGAAAAGTTTCTCTCCTGAAATGAGATATCACCATGGTGTTCGGGTTGAAGATGACCAGGCCTATGATGATTTACTGGATGTTTATGATAGACTGTGTCTCCAAAATGGCAGCTGAGGTGCTGTGTTCAACATGTAGTAGAGGGGAGGCCCTCTTGTTCACTTTGTAGCAAGGAATCTTTGTTGGATTGACCAAATGTCTGAGCTTCTTCTGAGTGCTGGGCCTTGTACAAGGGAGTAGGAAAAATCAGACAACTGTACCTTGGACCCATTTTTACAGAAGAAAACTGAGGTTCAGGGAGGTTAGGGAACTTGGGTTAGGCCCAGGGTCACTCGGTCAGTATCTTAATTTGAAGCCCATATTCTTCCACTGTGTTATATCCTGCATATGGGTCCAGAATCCCAAGTGTTTAGGTTCAGCCCAGTCTAGATGTACCTTCACAACAACACAGATGTAAAGTTTGGGATTCTTTGAAGATTGTTATCAACATTGGGATCCGTCTAGAGCTTCGTCGCATAGTTGTCATGATGCTGATGGGCAGAAACCAGAGAAGACAAGGTTTGGCTTAATGAACTGAAGGGAATAACACATGAAGGACAAGAAGATTCATTCATTGAGTCACTCATCACCCACCCTGTGCCAGGCCTGGGCTTGGCGCTGAGGGTACAGCCTGTTAAAACACACATTCCTAGCTCCCATCTCCAGAGTTTTTAGTTTCCTATAAGGGGTCAGGGTTCTGAGAATTTGAGTTTCTAACATTCCTAGGGGATACTGCTGCTGCTATTGAAGCCATTATATATAATATATATATGTAGGGCCTGGCCCAGGGTGCTGCTGAGTTTAAACTTTAGATCTTCCACATGTAGTTGGCCATATGGCCTTGCCCAAGTTCTCTAACCCGTGTGAGCCTCAATTTCCTCATCTGTAAATGGGATGCTACCCAATTCCAAAGGTGGTTGTAAGAATTGAGTGAGACAATGTATGCAAGTACTTAGCACGGTGCCTGCAGTCAGCGTTCAGTAGGTTGTTTTATTATTTTTATTAATACCAGTGAGGAGGCTGTTGCAGAAGCACAGGGGAGAGCTGAAGGAGGGGCTAGACCAGGCCAGTGGCTGAGGGGTGGAGAGGAGGAGTTCTTTCAGAGGCTCTAAGCCCTGTGTTCTAGGACTTGGCTCTAGGTTAAAACCTGCCTGCTGGCCCCTGTCTGGCCACTAGAGGGCAGTGGAGCCAAGGCTGCACAAGGACGGCAGAAGGGTGGCGTGGATCTGTGCATGCAGCCTTTATTCCTATCCTGAAGCCTAATTGTGTATTTGCACTGCACTGTCTCCTGCCTCCTTGCTCTGTGTACTTGCTGACGTTTTTGGAAAACACTTTGCATCGCAGGGCACCTCTCAGAGGCTGCTTGTCTTGTGGCCTGGGATTAGCCATGGCTGAAGCATCCCACATTCTGGCAGCTGTGTTTATTTCTCAAGGGCACAGGCAGAGCAGAACATGGAGGGCTGTGCCCTGCAGCTCAGCAGAGCCTAGTTTGAACCACCGCTGCTCTTCTGCCAGTTCAAAACTTGGGGCCTGTTCCATCTTGGTTTCCTCCCCTGCTCCCCAGCCCTTGCCTGCAACCTTTGATCCTGTGGGTGGAGAAATAAAGGGAATTCCAAATCTTTAATCCATTTTGAAGGCTGGTAAACAGCACTGGTTGAATCATTTCAGAGAAGTGTGGGTGCTCTTTCAAGGTCATAGAATGTAGCGAGGGAAGGAAAAATACTGGAAGCACATTTATAATATTTGAAGGTGTACTTTGTGCCAAGCCCTGTCCATTGATGAATTGCTTTATTCCACGAGGATCACAAAAGGTACCAGTGACAGCAGCCTGCACTTACTGACTGTGAGCCAGGCCCTGTGCTAACCGATTTTCACGTATTAGCTCTTTCAACCCTAATAACTGCCCATGAGGTGTTATTCATTCTGAAGAAACTGAGACTTGGAGAGCTTACAATAGGGTACATGGGGCCAAAGATTGGTGCTGGTGGAAATT
This sequence comes from Balaenoptera musculus, assembly GCF_009873245.2. Lineage (NCBI taxonomy): Eukaryota > Metazoa > Chordata > Mammalia > Artiodactyla > Balaenopteridae > Balaenoptera > Balaenoptera musculus. The sequence continues at coordinate 149,137,547 of NC_045787.1, read as the reverse complement.
GAAACCAGTGTGTCTAACTCCAAAATCCAAGCTCTTTCTGTCAGCAGTATCGGGCATTGTCAATTCTCCTTTTAACCCAGCTCTTTCCAGAAGTTGGGTATATAGACCTTAGGAAGGAGAAGGCCAGGCTTATGACAAAACAGCCTTTTAAGTACTCATGACCCCACAGCATAGTGGACCAGTTAGGAGCATGGATTTGGGACCAGATTGCCTGAGTTCAGATCCTGGCTCTGCCACCTACCACCACTGTGAGCTTGATTGGGCAAGTTCTTTGACATCTGAGTCTTAGTTTCCTCATTTGTAAAATGGGTATAATAATAATAGCTACCATACTAGCTTGCTCTGAGGGTTAAATGAATTAATACATGTAAGTGCTTAGATCATTGCCTGGCACAAAGTAATAGCTCAGTAAGTGTTGGCTCTTATTATCATCATCATTTTTAACCATCATGCTGTAGTCACCTCTGTATTCTCAGTGCCTGGCATATACTAGGGGTCGGCAAATGTTTATTGAACGAAATGAGCCCTTGGATTGAGAAAAATATTTTCTGAGCCCTGGAGGGTGCCAGGTGCTGGCTTGATACGTAAATGACTCCATTTTGAACCCTGTCCTCAGGACTTCTCAGTGGAATAGGAGAGGTCAGGGTGCTAATTTACTGCACAAGGCAGATTCCATGGAATCATGGAAGTCCTGATGGAGATGAGAGCATCTTCGGAGTGGGGAGGAGGCTGGGGGCCAGTTTCAGAGGAGTCAGGCTTTGAATTAGGCCTTGAAAGATGGTGGAGGAGAAGGATGGAAGGGTGGGGTTGGCTGGAGAATTCAGGCTTCTTGGGCCCAATATGCGTCCAACTTCAACAAAGGACCATTGAATCAAGTTGGAGTTTCATTCATCCAACAAGTATTCATCAGGCATGGTTGGAATCGGGCACTGAGATACAGTGATGGCTTTCAGACAGTCTCTGCCCTCAAGTGACCTGGGTCTAATGGGTGAACAGCCAAGGAAACAAGTGATGAATATTTAGTCTGATGACGGACCAGTATTGACTTGGAGGCTCTTAGGCGTGAGTGAAAGACACTCGGCTCCGCTTTAAGTAGAAAAGAAAGTCTCATTGGACATCTTTGGTCATATGTATTCACTGTGGCCAGGGGGATCATCTGTCCACCCTGCATGGGGTGGAGAGGGTACAGGGCATATCAGTGCTGCCCAAATCATGTGGACTGAGGTGGTGATGGTGGGCTGTGGTGGGTGTGATTCCCCAAAGAAAATTCAGATGAAGTCAACAGAGGGAGGAAGAATCGATGTTTATGCAAAATGCACAGATGTCCAGTACAGCTACCGCATGGGAACAGAATAATCCACCAGTTAACAGTCCTGGCTTCACACTCCAGTTCCCAGGGATGGAATCCCAGTTCCACCATTTACAAGTTGTGTGACCATGACTGTGTCACTTCACTTGTCAGTCTGAGTCTCAATGTCCCCATCTACAAAATGGGAGTGATGGTCTAGCATTGTGGGCTTGAACCAGTGGGAAAGCACACTGCAAAGGCACCAGGCAGGCACCAGCACGTGTCACTGCAACTTGGTGTGGCATGAAGTCTGAAGTCTGTGATCCAGCAAATCAACTTCTGGGTATTTAATCAAAGGAAATGAAAAAGCTAACTCAAAAAGGCACCTGTACCCCAATGTTCATTGCAGCATTTTGTACAATAGCCAAGATATGGAAACAACCTAAGTGTTCACTGATGGATGGATAAAGAAATGTGGTGTATATATACACCATATATACAATATAATTCAGCCATAGAAAAGAATGAAATATTGCCATTTCCACAACATGGATGGACCTTGAGGGCATTATGCTAAATGAAATAAGTCAGATAGAGGAAGACAAACACTGTATGATCTCACTTATATGAGGAATCTAAAAAATAAACCCGAAACCAAGCTTATAGATACAGAGAACAAATTGGTGGTTGCCAGAGGTAGGGGGTGGGGGAGTGGGAGAGATGGTTGAAAGTCAAAATGTACAAACTTTCAGTTATAAAATAAGTGAGTCCTGGAATGTAATGTACAGCATGGTGACTATACTTAGCAACAGTGTATTGCATATTTGAATGTTTCTAAGAGAGTGGATCTCAAAAGTTCATCACAAGAAAAAAATTATAACTATGTATGGTGGCAGATGTTAACTAGACTTATTGTGAAGATCAATTTGCAATGTATACAAATATTGAATCATTATGTTTTACACCTGAAATCAATACAATGTTATATGTCAATTATACCTTAATTAAAAAAGTAAATGAAATCTGAAGTCTCTGGATTGTTACCTGACCAGTTCCAGGACACCTGTCCACAGACAGGCAGCCAAACTGCCCTGGGTTCAAGTCTTCAATCTGCCACTTACTAACTACGTTATTCTCCTCCATGAAGTGAAGATTAGCGTTCCTGCCTCCCAGTGTTACTGGGAGAAGTGATGAGGTGATATATAGACAGTGCCTGGCACATATTGTTCTGTAACTAATGATAGATGCGTTCTCAGTACAATTATTACCCCAGAGCACACCAGGAGTCCAGGAGAGACTCTGGCAGGACAGACCACATGCTCTGTGAACAAACAACCATCCTGCTGGATAAAGGGTGCATTTGGCCGGCAGCCAAGGGCACTGGGAGGCTTTGTGCAGCCTGGCCCTTCCTGCCTTCCTTTCAACTTGGGCTGGGTACAGCCTCACGGAGGTTCATGTTTCTCTTTTAATTAGCCTCAGGTTCTCCTCTCAGCCAGTCTTTCATTTCCACCACAGGCTTTCAGCCAGATAGCTTGAACAGAATCTCATCTGGAGTGTGTTAACTCTTCTCCCCCGTTGCTGGCAGAGATCTGGGATCAGCTCTGCATTAGGACAAGTTGTAAGTAAACACACATTTGCTCTAATGGGGCCCCTCCTCCCATCCCATAGGCTTATCTTATATTTGCGCAGCTTCAAATCAGGGAACACAAAAGTGTTTGGAAAAGACCTTAGAAATCATTTAATCCAGTCTACCCATTTTACAGGAGAGTAAATTGAAGATGTTAAGTTGCTCATCTTCACATAGGTAACTTCAAGCTAAGAATACAGATGGAAATCAGGTCTTCTGACTCTTAGTCCAAAACTTTTGCCACAATAACCTGGTCCTTCAATCATTCATTCTCTCCTTCAGTAACATATATTGAGTATCTATTACTAAAATCCAGACCCTATATTCTGGACACTGTGAAAATGAGTTGAATAAGAAACAATCTCTGCCCTTGAACTGCTTATGATCTCTTCATCCATCCATCCATCCATCCATCCATCCATCCATCCATCCATGCATCCTCTATTTATCTTTCCATCAGTCTACTTCTCTCTCCATCCATCCATGAATACATCTTCTTATTTCTTTATCCATACATTTAGCCATCAATGCCTCTATAAAGCCCCAAGTCCTGGGCTGGTGCTAGGGACCAAAATAAGTAAAAATTTTGCTCTTGAGGCTTTCACCTATTGTGGAGGAAGATACATAAAAAGCTGCCTCTAAGGTATGTTTAAAGGGCTCTGTTTGTACACAAAAGGAGACGTTCTGTTCTGCCTCTTATTTCTGAGAAGGCATCATTCTGAGGGTGAAAACAGAGCTGCACTTTGGATAGGAGTCTCCAATAGGGAAGACAGGAAAGAAGCTTCTGGGCCGAGGGAACAACAGTGGCAAAGGCATGGGGATGCCTGGAGGGTTTAGGAGGGAGAGGAATTGCATTTTATTTGATGACTCCTTCTAGGAGTGAACTGGCTGACTAACAGTCAAGAGAGGATGTCAAAGCTTCTTTTAAAAGGACCTTGAATACCATACCTGGAGCCAGAATGTCACCCTTTGGGCATTTGGAGACCACTGCAGTTTTGTTTTTTGTTTTGTTTTTTGCATATGGATATCCAGTAGTTACAGCACCACTTGTTGAGAAGGCTATATTTTCTCCACTGCATTTCCTTTGCACATTTGTCAAAAACCCATATATGCGTGGGCCAATTTCTCAGCTCTCTCTTCTGTTCCTCTGATCTATGTGGCTACTTTGATGCTGATACTACACTGTCCTGATTAATATAGGTTTATAATCATTCTTGAAATCAGGTGGTCTTAGCCCTCCAACTTTGTTCTTCTTTTTCAGAGTTGCGTGTGTGGATTCTGGCTCCTTTTCATTTCCCATATGAATTTCAGAACCAGCTAGGCTGTTTGTACAAAAAGCTTTCTGATATTTTGATGTGGATTGTGTTGAATATATGGATCAATTTGGGGAGAATTGACATGTTAATAATATTGAGTACTCTGACCCAACAACAAGGTATACAGCTAGGTTTACTATTTTTCCCTTTAGTACTTTAAATATGTTACCCCGTAGTCTGTCTTCATGCCTGCATTGTTACTGATGAGAAGTCTGCATTATTCTTATCTTTGTTTTTCTATATGCAACATGCTTTTTCTCTCTCTGTTTTCAGATTTTCTCTTGTTTACTGGTTTTGAGCAATTTTATTATGATGTGTCCTGGTGTACTTTTCCTGCTGTTTCTAGTTCTTGGCGTTTGTTGAGCTTCTTGAATCTGTGGGCTTATATTCTCATCAAATTTAGAACATTTTGGATGTCATTTCTTTAACTATTTTTCTGTCCACCCCCTTCTTCACAAACTCCAACTGCATATATATTAGGGCCTTTTCAGTTGTTCCATAGTTTACTAGTACTTTTTTAATTATTGAAATTTATTTTTTCTCTGTGTGTTTAATTTCAGGCATATTTGCTTCTGCGATAACTAATTCGCTGTTAATCCCACCCAGTATATTTTTCATCTCAGACATTATAATTTTCATCTCTAAAAATTCCCTAAAAATTGGGGTTGTTTGAAAAATATATCTTCCATGGCTCCAGTTAACTTTTTGGAATATAGACTGTTTTAAATATATAATATAATATATTATAATGTAGTATTATATCAAAATATATATTATAATGCAATATATTATAATATAATATATTAAAATATATTAATTGTTTTAATGTCTTTGCTAATTCTAACAGCTGTGTCAATTCTAGGTTGGTTTTAATTGATTTTTCTCCTTATTTTGGGTCATATTTTCCTGCCTCTTTTCATGCCTATTAACCTCTTGTTAGATGTCAAACACTGTGAAGTTTACCTTGTTGGTTGCTGGCTATATTAGTATTTCTAAAAATATTCTTGAGCTTTACTTTGGAAAGCAGCTAAATTAGTAGTTTATTTTTTGTTATCTTGCTTTCAAGATTTGCTAATGGGAGCAGAGCGTGTAGAGTGAAGGGTTCATCGTTCCTCATTATGAAGGCAAGACTGTGAGTGTTCTACCCAAGCTCTGTAGTCTGGCTGGTAGGAACAGGTCCTCCCAGCCCCATGTGAGGACCAGGACCTGTCCCTCTAATCCTCTGGATGTGCTTTCCTGGGCCTCAGGTAGTTTCCTCATGGTCTTGCATGCACTGCTCTGTACTCTACTAAAGGCTCCAGAGACGTCCAGAGTTCTCTTTCTGGGTTCTCTCTCCTCTCGGGTATTCTGCACTGCATACTGAAGACACCCTAGTCTCTCCCAGCTCTCAGCTTTGTCTCCTCAACTCAAGTTGTTTACCAACCTCTGCCTTCCTTCCCACTCTCCGCACCAGAGCCTGAATTCTCTCTCCAGGCAGTGAGGTAGGGCAATTGTAAGGCTCACTTCATTTGTTTTCTACCTCTCACAGGAATCATTACCCCTTGTTGCCTTACGCCCACTGTCTTGAAAACTGTTGCTCCATGTTTTTTGTTTTTCAGGGGGTTTTATTTTTTGGTTGTGTCAGATGCGATAGTAAATCTGTTCCGTTCTTCATCTTGCTGGAAGCAGAAGTGTCCTTTACCTTTTTATTCTATTATGTTTCTTTCAAAACCCTCCTTTGAAGCAACCTTCCTTTGTAACAACCAACAGCTTGACAAAGTGTGTTCCCATCATCCTATGATTGCTTTGTTCCTCAAAGCAAGCCTGTGAGGTGGGTGTCAGATCATCCCCATTTTACAGATAAGGGAACCGAGCCTCAGAGAGGTGAAGAAACTTGTCCAAAGTCACGCAGTCTATAAAGGATTAAGCCACATCCCCACTACACTGTGCTGCCCTTGTAGTTCCCAGGAGGGGAAAGAGACACATGAAGTAAGGCTTGGTATTGTTATATTTTTAAAAGTATTTTGGAGGAAGAGGGAATAAATAGGTGGTCTCAAGGTCACAGGACTAAAGAGCCTGGAGCAGGAGAGGGTCACGGGTTTCAGTGTGTGGTTTTCCTACTGCACCCTCCCCCAACCCACTTCAGAGAATGGGAATGTGTCTTCCAGCTAATGCATCCTGCCAGACAGAATTGGGCTTTTTGCTGGAGTTGAGGGTCTGGAATTTAGCCTGACTTTATGAGCAACCTTGGGAAGTGGAGGGGGAGGGGAAAGAGGTGGGGACTGGAGAGTACTTGTTACTCGGTGTGAGGGTGATGGGAGAGGGGTGGGGAGAAAGAGGGGGGCACCAGAGGGCCAGAGGGTGGGCTTATGGGAGCTGTGGGTAGAGGACAGGGCACCAGGGGGCAGGGGCTAGTTCCAGCCAGTTCCTAAGGTCTCCTGCCTTGTGTGATTATCCCTGCTCCCACCTTCCTAACTGAGTGAGAAATAAAGGTGGGGAATAAAATAATGAAGCCGTGAGTAGGTGAGGTGTTAGGGAGACAGCTTGCCAGGGTGGGCAGCACAGATGACTGGAGGGTGGGGAGGGAGGTGGTGGGAGGCAAATGTGCAAATCCGAGCTCTGAGAAACTGGGTGGAGGGGGCTCAGCCTGGGTGTGCAGAGTTGCAGGTGGGGACACTGGAGGGTGACACCCCAGCGACAGGTGCTTCCTGGGGAAAAAGTGATACGGTCTTTTCCTGGCCATGGGGGAGGCTTTGGAACATTCTTGGACAAATTATTTTTAGTGAGATTCCCTTTTGACTGTTTTTTTTAAAAGTATGGAATGGAACGTAATAGTTACCATTTATTAAGTGCCTATTGTATGCTCAGAAGTGTTTTACATGCATCAACTCAGTTCATATCATACACAGTTACTTTCTGAGATAGGGACTATTACTAACCCCAGCTGGCAGGTGAGAAATCTGAGTCTTAGGGACATGGTGGCACACCCAAAACACCTTCTGCTCTGATCTGTTTATTCTAAATGAGAGAGATGTACATGGGGAGCCAGAACCTGCTTAGACAGAACTCACCCAAGGGTTTTTGTTTTGTTTTTTTCCGAGATCTGCTCTTCAGTTTGGCAAATTTGGAGCAGGATAGGGGTGGGGGTTGGGAAAGAAATAAGCTATTACAGGCACACTGCCAAAGAGGAAAGGAAACCTCATGTACGTTGTCACAACAACCCTGCCTTGTAATTACCATTGAGAGGACTCCTATCATCTTGTCTACTCAAGCAGGTGCCGTAAATCTAGCACCCTCCCTGGCTGGGGTGGGTGTTTGTTGCCAGGCATGTATCCCATCTCTCTGCCCACAGTGATTGTGCCAGGCATGAGTATGTGACCCAAACCGGGGCGATCACTTCTTTTCCTGGGATTTAAAAAAAACTGGAGCTGACAGCCCTGTTTACCCCCTTAGCATAGTGTAACTATTATCTGAAAGACACATTCTTCACCCTGAGAACTGAAAGAATTAGACAGACATGCAGATAGAAACAAAGGAAAATAGGAGGTCCTAATGACATTTCTCCCTTTCTCTGTTCCCAAAGCCCTGATTTTCATTTAGAGAGCTATGTAGTTCTGGAAACACTGAGTGCCCCCACCCCATGACTCCAGAGGGGGCCACTTGGCCTGGGTTAGGCCACTCAGCACATTCCATTCCCCCACTATAGAAATTGCCAGAGATGGGCAGTACCAAAGCTGGTTCAGTCAGAATGAATTAAGGACCTTAACTAAATGCTGGGGCACAGTTTCTCTTTCCTGTTGGATAAGAACTAGGAAGCATATAGCTTCCTAGTGAGTGTCCATCTTGGGCTCAGCAAGTAAGCCAGTCCTGGGACGAGGTTGACAATTATGGAGGAGGTATGAGCAAAGACTCTGGATCTAGTTAGTGGATCAGTTCCTCCCTGAAGCCAACCCTCCCTATGGATTCTATAGATTGGGGAGCCATAAGTCTCCTCAGTGGTTTAAGGTGTCACCACAAGATTCTCAACTGACAAGTTACTCTTGGTGCTACTTGAATCCTGGTTCCAGTCAACTCAGAAGCTTGTTCCATGGATTCTTCCCTGGCCACTGTCTTCTTAGATGAACAATTATACTTCTTATTTTGCTTCTTTCTTAAAAAATTAAATTATTTAAAAACATTTTAAATAGAAACTTAAAAACATATACAAAAGTAGACAGAATAGTATAATGCATGTATTCTCAACCAGGATGAAGAGGAGGGTCAAAAGGTGGCAAAAATTCGTTCTTAGGGAGGGGATGAATAAATCTGAACTATTGCAATGTGTGGTCCTCCAAAGGGCCATGCACATAAACAGATACACAGTATATCCTTGATACTGAAATTTCAGGGGTGGAGGAGTGATTAGAAAATAATGTCTAAAAAGGCTTTTAGGGGGATGATAATGAAAAACTAGGTTGATAAACACAGGCATAATGAACCATTATTTGGCTTTGATAGTTGTCAACTCATGGCTAATCTTGTTTCAATTATTCCCCTCCTGTAATATTTTGAAACAAATCTCAGACATCATGTGATTTTATCCATAAGTATTTCAGTATGAATCTCTAAGAGACTCTAAAAAATGTAACCACATTATTATTATACTTTAAAAATTAAAAATACTTTCTTAATATCATGAAATATCCAGTCAGTGTTCACATTTCTAATTGGATATCTGCATCAGGTCCAAATCAGGATTATTATAATTAGTTGGTAGATCTCTTTGGTTTATTTAACATAAGGTTCCTTGTGGTTCTCTTTCTTTTTTCTTGCAATTTATTAGTTGAAGAAACTGGGCAATTTACTTATAGAGTTTTTCACAATCTGGATTTTGTGGATTGTGTTCTTCTGGTGTCATTTAATATGTTCCACTGTGACTTAATTTGTTAATCAGTTTGAGGTATGTTTTTTATATAGTAAACTGCACAATTTAATGTATGTAATTCTGTAAGCTTTGACATATGTATATACCCTTGAAACTATTATCACAATCAAGATAGTGAACATATATCCATTGTCCCCAAAGGATATATGGGGACATATATATGTCCTCTTGACCCTTTGTAATCACTCCCTCTTAGATGTCTCCCTCTCCCAAGCAATACCATTCTGATTTATGTCTCTGTAATTTAGCTTGTACATTCTAGAGCTTTAGATAGATAGAATCATATAGTATGTACTCTTTTGTCTGGCTTCTTTCACACAACATAGTTATTTTGAGATTCATATATGTTGTTGCTTATATAGAAGGTTCATTTCCTTTTATTGTTGAATAGTGTGCCATTACATGGGTATATCACTATTTGTTTGTGGATGGCTTGTTAATGGCCATTTGCATTGTTTCCAGTTATTGGCTATGACAAGCAAAGCTGCTGTGAACATTTGTGTATATGCCTTTGTATGGATATATATATATTTCTTTTTCTCTTGAGTGGAAACAACTTTGAGTGGAATGGCTGGATCATATGGTAAGTGTATGTTTAACTTCGCCAGCTTGAGAGTTCCAGTTCCTCCACATCTCCATCAACACTTGTTATAGTCAGTCTTTTTAGTTTAAGCCATTCTAAAGCGTGTCTCATTGTGGTTTTAATTAGCATTTCTCTAATGACTTATGATGTAGAGCATCTCTTCATGTGCTTACTTGTCATCTGTGTATCTTCTTTGGTGAAGAGTCTGTTCAAATGTCTTGCCCATGTTTTTAAAAATTGAGCTGTTTTCTTATTGTTGAGTTTTGAGGGTCCTTTATTAAATATATCTTTACAAATATTTTCTCCCTGAGTATGTATGGCTTGTTGTTTCATTTTCTTAAAAGTGTCTTTCAAAGAGCAGAAATGTTTACTTTTGATGCAGTTCAATTTACCAATTTGTTATTTTATAGATCATGCTTTTGATGTCAGATCTAAGAAGTCTTTGTGTAACTCAAGGCCACAAGGATTTTTTCCTATGTTTTCTTCTAGATGTTTTTCAGTTTCAGGGTTTACATTTAGATTTATGATCCATTTTTGTTAATTTTTTTTTGATAGGTAAGAAGTGGATTTATTTAGAGAGATACACATTCCATAGAAGAATGCAGTCCATCTCAAAAGGCAAGAGTGGCCTCAGGGCCTGGGCTCATCTGGGAAAGTGAGAGCGGCCAAGGGAGAAATACACTCCACAGACAGAGTGTGGGCCATCTCAGAGGTGAGAGGCCTGAGTTAATTTTTGTAGATGGTGACAAGCATAGGTACAAGTTTGTTTTTTTGCATATGGATATCAAGTTGCTCCAGCACCATTTGTTGAGAAGGCTGTCTTTTCTCCACTGCGTTCTTTGCATCTTTGTCAAAAACCCATATATGTGTGGGTCAATTTCTCAACTCTGTCCTCTGTTTTATTGATCTTTGTGGCTACCTTCATGCTGATACCCCACAGTCTTGATTAATGTAGCTTTATAACAATTCTTGAAATCAGGTGGTCTTAGCTCTCCAACTTTGTTCTTCCTTTTCAGGTGTGTGTGTGTGTGTGTGTGTGTGTGTGTGTGTGTGTGTGTGTGTGTGTGTGTATGTGAATTCTAGCTCCTTTACATTTCCATATGACTTTTAGAATTACCTTAACCAAATTTGTACAAAAACCTTCCTGATGTTTTTACTTGGATTGTGTTGAATATGTGGATCAAACTGGGGAGAATTGACATGTTAAAATATTGAGTGTTCTGACCCAGTAACAAGGTGTACCATTCCATTTACTATGGTCTTTTAAAGGTTCTTCAGCAATGTTTCAGTTTTTGGTGTACAGGTCTTGTACACCTTTGGTCAGAATTTCCCCTAAGTATCTCACATTTTTATGCTATTTTATTTTTTATTTTCTTAGATTTGATTTTTTTATTGTGGTAACATACACATAATATAGAATCTACCATTTTAAACTTTTTATGTGGGATTATGTACATTCACAATGTTGTGTAACCATCACCACTATTGATTTCAAGAACTTATTCATTATCCCAGATAGGAATTATTTACTCATTAAATAATAACTCCACATAAGCTATTTTAAATGGTATTTAAAATTTTTGATTGTTTCTGGTATATAGAAATACAATTGCTTTAGTATATTAATTTAGTATCCTGCAACTTTGCCTAAATCACTCATTAGTTCTAGTACATTTTTTGCAGATTTCCTTGAATTTTCCACATAGATAAATAAAGACAGTTTTACTTCTTCCTCTCCAATCTGGATGTTCTTTATGTATTTTTCTTGCTTTATTGCACGGCTACAAGCTCCACAACAGTGTTTAATAGATGTAGTGAGAGCAGATACCCTTCTTTTATTCCTGATCTTGGGAGGAAAGCATTCAGTCTTTCACAATTAAGTGTGATGTTAGTTGTAGTTTCTTGCAGATGCTTTTTATTAGATTGAGTAAATTTCTTTACATTCCTACTTTTCTGAGAGTTTTTTTTTTTAAATGACCATTGTAATTCTAAAACTCTTCTCAGATCTACTCTTTTTTTTTTAAACTTTGGGTTTATTTATATATTTATTTATTTATGGCTGTGTTGGGTCTTTGTTTCTGTGCGAGGGCTTTCTCTAGTTGCAGCAAGTGGGGGCCATTCTTCATCACAGTGCACGGGCCTCTCATTATCGCGGCCTCTCTTGTTGCAGAGCACAGACTCCAGATGCACAGGCTCAGTAGTTGTGGAGCACGGGCCTAGTTGCTCCGCGGCATGTGGGATCTTCCCAGACCAGGGCTCGAACCCATGTCCCCTGCATTGGCAGTCAGATGCTCAACCACTGCGCCACCAGGGAAGCCCTCTGAGAGTTTTTTAAAAATAAGAAATGGGTATTGAATATTTTCGAATGCTTTTCGTATCTATGTAAATGACCTATGGTTTCCCTTTTTTAGTTTGTTAATATTGTGAATTACATTGATTGGTTTTTCAAGCATTAAACCAACCTTGAACTCCTGGCATAAAATCCATTTGGTTATAATATATTATCCATTTAGTATATTGTTAGATTAAAATTGCTAAAATTTGTTTAGACTTTTAAAAAACCTGTGTTTATGAGTGTTATCAGTCTATAGTTTTCTTTTCTCATAATGTCTTTTTCTGGTCTTGGTGTCTGGTAATGCTTGCTTCATGGAATGAATTGGAAAACATTGATCTTGTTCAATTTTTGGAAAGGTTTGTATAGAACTGTATTTTTTTCCCCTTAAATGTTTGATAACATTCACAAGTGAAGCCCTGTGGACCTAGGGTTTTCTTTGTGGGAAGTTTTTAACTACAGTTTCAATTTCTAAACTATATTGGGAGCTAGTCTCTTAACTGTTTTTTTGAGTTTTTGTGGTTGTGTTCTTCAGTGAATTTGTCTATTTCATTTAAGTTTTCAGATTTATTGCCGTAAAATGTTCATAATATTCTCCTATCATTTCAATATTTATAGAATCTATAATAATCTCACCTTTCTCCTTTTTGACTTTGGTAATTTTTTAAATTTATTTTTTCCCTAATCCATCTGGCTAGAAGTTATCAATTTTGTTGATCTCAAACAACTAGTTTTTTCTTTTATCATTTTTCTCTATTCTTTTTCCATTTTGTAGTTCATTGATTTCCACTCTTTATTATTTCATTTCTTCTGCTTATTTTGGGTTTAATTTCTCTTCTTATTCTAATTTTATACTAGGGGAAGTTGAACTCACTGATTTAAAGCCTTTTTTATTTCCTAACATAGTCATTTAGTGCTATAAATTTCCCACCAAATATTGCTTAAATATTGCTTTAGCAGACTTGCACAGATTTTGATATGTTGTATTTTCATTTTCATTCAGTTCAAAATACTTTCTAAAGTCTTTTCAATTTCTTCTTTGATCCTTGGGTTACTTAGAAGTGGGATATTTAGTTTCCAAATATTTGGGGTTTTTCCAGAGATCTTTTTATAACTGATTTTTAATTTAATTCTATTTTGGTGACAAGACACACTTTTTATAGCTTGATTCCTTTTAAATTTATTGAGACTTGTTTTATGGCCCAGAATGTGGTCTATCTTGGTAAATGTTCCATGTGCACTTAAGAAGAATGTGTATTCTCCTGTTTTTTGGATGGAATGTTCTGTAAATATCAATCAGGTCAAGTTGTTAGTGTTGTTCAAGTCTTCTATATTCTTGCTGATTTTCAATCTAGCTGTTCCATTAATTATTGAGGGATTTACAATTTCTGACTAAGATTGTACATTTGTTTATTTCTCCTTGCAGTGCTATCAGTTTTCATTTTATGTATTTTAAAACTCTGATATTAGGTGCATAACTGTTTGAGGTGGTTATGTTCTTTTGATTAATTGGCTCCTTTATTATGAAATGGTATTTTGCTCTTGTAATATTCTTTGCTATGAAATCCACTTTGTCTAATATTAAATATAGTCTAATATTAATATAGCCACTTCAGCTATCTTTTGACCATGTGTTAGCATGCTATATCTTTTCCTATCTTTTTACTCTTAATTAATTGGTATCTTCATATTTATTCATTTATTTATTTTTTAAAACATCTTTATTGGAGTATAATTGCTTTACAATGGTGTGTCAGTTTCTGCTTTATAACAAAGTGAATCAGTTATGCATATACATATGTCCCCATATCTCTTCCCTCTTGCATCTCCCTCCCTCCCACCCTCCCTATCTCACCCCTCTAGGTGGTCACAAAACACTGAGCTGATCTCCCTGTGCTATGCAGCTGCTTCCCACTAGCTATCTATTTTATGTTTGGTAGTGTATATATGTCCATGCCACTCTCTCACTTTGTCCCAGCTTATCCTTCCCCCTCCCCGTATCCTCAAGTCCATTCTCTAGTAGGTCTGCGTCTTTATTCCTGTCTTGCCCCTAGGTTCTTCAAGACCATTTTTTTTTTTTAGATTCCATATATATGTGTTAGCATATGGTATTTGTTTTTCTCTTTCTGACTTACTTCACTCTGTATGACAGACTCTAGGTCCATCCACCTCACTACAAATAACTCAATTTCGTTTCTTTTTATGGCTGAGTAATATTCCATTGTATATATGTGCCACATCTTCTTTATCCATTCATCTGTTGATGGACACTTAGGTTGCTTCCATGTCCTGGCTTTTGTAAATAGAGCTGCAATGAACATTTTGGTACATGGCTCTTTTTGAATTATGGTTTTCTCAGGGTATATGCCCAGTAGTGGGATTGCTGGGTCATATGGTAGTTCTATTTGTAGTTTTTTAAGGAACCTCCATACTGTTCTCCATAGTGGCTGTATCAATTTACATTCCCACCAACAGAGCAAGAGGGTTCCCTGTTCTCCACACCCTCTCCAGCATTATTGTTTGTAGATTTTTTGATGATGGCCATTCTGACTGGTGTGAGATGATATCTCATTGTAGTTTTGATTTGCATTTCTCTAATGATTACCGATGTTGAGCATTCTGTGTTTGTTGGCAATCTGTATATCTTCTTTGGAGAAATGTCTATTTAGGTCTTCTGCCCATTTGTGGATTGGGTTTTTTGTTTTTTTGTTATTGAGCTGCATGAGCTGCTTGTAAATTTTGGAGATTAATCCTTTGTCAGTTGCTTCATTTGCAAATATTTTCTCCCATTCTGAGGGTTGTTTTTTCGTCATGTTTATGGTTTCCTTTGCTGTGCAAAAGCTTTTAAGTTTCATTAGGTCCCATTTGTTTATTTTTGTTTTTATTTCCATTTCTCTAAGAAGTGGGTCAAAAAGGATCTTGCTGTGATTTATGTCATAGAGTGTTCTGCCTATGTTTTCCTCTAAGAGTTTTATAGTGTCTGGCCTTACATTTAGGTCTCCAATCCATTTTGAGTTTATTTTTGTGTATGGTGTTACGGAGTGTTCTAATTTCATTCTTTTACATGTAGCTGTCCAGTTTTCCCAGCACCACTTATTGAAGAGGCTGTCTTTTCTCCACTGTATATTCTTGCATCCTTTATGAAAGATAAGGTGACCATATGTGCGTGGGTTCATCTCTGGGCTTTCTATCCTGTTCCATTGATCTATGTTTCTGTTTTTGTGCCAGTACCATACTGTCTTTTTTTTTTTTTTTTTTCATTTTGCATTTTTTTTTCACAACTCACACACACAGACTGTATTTTATTTTTACAAGAGATAAGTAAACTGACACCAAGCACTGTAAAGGGATGACCACAACAAAAGCAACAAAGATTGCAATTACCAAACACGAAACACACTCATACTATGTCATAATATTGACATTCAGTCCAGTAATCCTCCACTGTAACAGCTCCTTTACTTTGCAGTGAAAATTGGTTTGTATATTTTTTGCCTCTGAGTCCTTGTGGGAATTTCTTTTTTTTTTATTCAAACAGAAAGTCACAAAAATTAAAATCATCCTCATCAGTTCACTCAGTCCCATGTAATTAATTTTTTTTTCCATCTTGATCTTTTGTTAGCACTTTTATGAATTCATCAGTTTTCCATTAGAGTTCTGAAAATGCTTATTCTTTCAGTTCAGCAGTATAGTCAGTTACCAGAAACCTGTACTTGTCAGTCTTTTCCATGAATTCCTTGAAGATGAAACCCTTGTATAGGAACATTTTTGCGAAAGCATCAGAGTACACCCAGAACTGTCTGTAAATGACAAAAGACTTAAAAATGACCACAGTTAAAGATTTGATGAAAGTTCATAATAATGCAATTGACAAGGAAATTTAGATATTTCTGAGATATACATTTTAAAGTAATAACTAGGATTATGACTTATAACATTATACCAGAACATATAAGATTTTTAGAAATTACATGTAATGTCTGAAACATTTATATTAACATATTTCCATACAAATAACCCAAAGAAAGTTTAGTATTAGTTGTTTTTTGTTTGTTTGTTTGTTTTTTTATAATGCAGGTTCTTATTAGTCATCAATTTTATACACATCAGTGTATGCATGTCAATCCCAATCGCCCAATTCAGCACACCACCATCCCCACCCAACTGCAGTTTTCCCCCCTTGGTGTCCATACGTTTGTTCTCTACATCTCTGTCTCAGCTTCTGCCCTGCAAACCAGTTCATCTGTACCATTTTTCTAGCTTCCACATACATGCGTTAATATACGATATTTGTTTTTCTCTTTCTGACTTACTTCACTCTGTATGACAGTCTCTAGATCCATCCACGTCTTCAACAAATGACTCAATTTCATTCCTTTTTATGGCTGAGTAATATTCCATCGTATATATGTACCACATCTTCTTTATCCATTAGTCTGTCGATGGGCATTTAGGTTGCTTCCATGACCTGGCTATTGTAAATAGTGCTGCAATGAACATTGGGGTACATGTATCTTTTTGAATTATGGTTTTCTTGGGTATATGCCCAGTAGTGGGATTGCTGGATCATATGGTAATTCTATTTTTAGTTTTTAAAGGAACCTCCATACTGTTCTCCATCGTGGCTGTATCAATTTACATTCCCACCAACACTTCAGGAGGGTTCCCTTTTCTCCGCACCCTCTCCAGCATTTGTTGTTTGTAGATTTTCTGATGATGCCCATTCTAACTGGTGTGAGGTGATACCTCATTGTAGTTTTGATTTGCATTTCTCTAATAATTAGTGATGTTGAGCAGCTTTTCATGTGTTTCTTGGCCATCTGTATGTCTTCTTTGGAGAAATGTCTTTTTAGGTCTTCTGCCTATTTTTGGATTGGGTTGTTAGTTTCTTTAATATTGAGCTGCATGAGCTGTTTATATATTTTGGAGATTAATCCTTTGTCCGTTGATTCGTTTGCAAATATTTTCTCCCATTCTGAGGGTTGTCTTTTCGTCTTGTTTATGGTTTCCTTTGCTGTGCAAAAGCTTTGAAGTTTCATTAAGTCCCATTTGTTTATTTTTGTTTTTATTTCCATTTCTCTAAGAAGTGGGTCAAAAAGGATCTTGCTGTGATTTATGTCATAGAGTGTTCTGCCTATGTTTTCCTCTAAGAGTTTTATAGTGTCTGGCCTTACATTTAGGTCTCCAATCCATTTTGAGTTTATTTTTGTGTATGGTGTTACGGAGTGTTCTAATTTCATTCTTTTACATGTAGCTGTCCAGTTTTCCCAGCACCACTTATTGAAGAGACTGTCTTTTCTCCATTGTATATCTTTGCCTCCTTTGTCATAGATTAGTTGACCATAGGTGCGTGGGTTTATCTCTGGGCTTTCTATCCTATTCCATTGATCTATGTTTCTGTTTTTGTGCCAGTACCATACTGTCTTGATTACTGTAGCTTTATAGTATAGTTTGAAGTCAGGGAACCTGATTTCTCCAACTCCATTTTTCTTTCTCAAGATTGCTTTGGCTATTCGGGGTCTTTTGTGTTTCCATACAAATTGTGAAATTTTTTGTTCTAGTTCTGTGAAAAATGCCAGTGGTAGTTTGATAGGGATTGCATTGAATCTGTAGATTGCTTTGGGTAGTATAGTCATTTTCACAACGTTGATTCTTCCAATCCAAGAATATGGTATATCTCTCCATGTATTTGTATCATCTTTAATTTTTTTCATCAGTATCTTAAAATTTTCTGCACACAGGTCTTTTGTCTCCTTAGGTAGGTTTATTCCTAGATATTGTATTCTTTTTGTTGCAGTGGTAAATGAGAGTGTTTCCTTAATTTCACTTTCAGAGTTTTCATCATTAGTGTATAGGAATGCAAGATATTTCTGTGCATTAATTTTGTATCCTGCTACTTTACCAAATTCATTGATTAGCTCTAGGAGTTTTCTGGTAGCATCTTTAGGATTCTCTATGTATAGTGTCATGTCATCTGCAAACAGTGACAGCTTTACTTCTTCTTTTCCAATTTGGATTCCTCTTATTTCTTTTTCTTCTCTGATTGCTGTGGCTAAAACTTCCAAAACTGTGTTGAATAATAGTGGTGAGAGTGGGCAACCTTGTCTTGTTCCTGATCTTAGTGGAAATGGTTTCAGTTTTTCACCATTGAGGACAATGTTGGCTGTGGGTTTGTCATATTTGGCCTTTATTATGTTGAGGAAAGTTCCCTGTATGCCTACTTTCTGGAGAGTTTTTATCGTAAATTGGTGTTGAATTTTGTCAAAAGCTTTCTCTGCATCTATTGAGATGATCATATAGTTTTTCTCCTTCAATATGTTAATATGGTGTATCACATTGATTGATTTGCTGAAGAATCCTTGCATTCCTGGGATAAACCCCACTTGATCATGGTGTATGATCCTTTTAATGTGCTGTTGGATTCTGTTTGCTAGTATTTTGTTGAGGAGTTTTGCATCTATGTTCATCAGTGATATTGGCCTGTAGTTTTCTTTCTTTGTGACATCTTTGTCTGGGTTTGGTATCAGGGTGATGGTGGCCTTGTCTTCATGTTTAAAGTGTGTTTTTTGTAAATAGTATATATAGTCTAGTCTGCCTTTTTACAAAATGCAATCTGACAATCCCTGAATGTTAATGTTAGACCACTTACATTTAATGTGTTTATTAATGTGGTTACATGTGAGTTCATCATCTTGCTCTTTGTGTTCTGTTTTTCATCTGTTCTTTTTTTCCTTTTTCGTTTTTTTTCTGACTTGTTTCGGATAAATTTTTAAATAATTCACTAATGTGAATGAATGAATTATATCATTCACATTAGTTGGCTATTAGCTATACATTTTGTTTTGTTACTTTAGTAGTTGTTTTAGGGTGTATAATACACATCTTTAACTTATCACAGTCTATCTTCAAGTACTATTACACCACTTCATGTATAGTATAAAAAGTTTACAATAATGTTCTTCCATTTTTTCTCTCCTGTTTTTTATGTTATTAGTATCATGCATCTTACTTTTGCTTATGTTTTAAACTCCAGAGTATATTAGTATTATTGTTTAAATAGTAAAATATCTATTAAGGATTTTCAAAAAATAAGAAAAAAATCATTTGTACTTACCCATATAATTATCATTTCTGTTGCTCTTCATTCCTTTGTGTAAATTCAGATTTCCATCTGGTATTATTTCTCCCTGCCTAAAAGCCTTCCTTTAACTTTTCTTGTAGTGTAGGTCTGCTGGGATGAATTCCTTCAGCCTTTGTCTTTAATTCATCTTAGGTTTTGAAAAATATTTTCACTGTGTATAGACAGGGTTTTCTGCAATTGCTTTAATGATGTTGCTCTGCTGTCTTCTTAATTGCCTTAATTTTGATTAGAAATCTATGTCATCTTATCTTTGTTCCTCTCAACATGACATGCCTTTTTTTCTCTAGTTGCTTTAAATAGTTCTCTTGTTTACTGGTTTTGATAAATTTTATTATAATATGCATTGGTGCAGTTTTCTTCAGAGGTGGTAAGTGTGTGTGTGTGTGTGTGTGTGTGTGTGTGTGTGTGTTTGAGCTCTTTGAGCCTCTTGGATCTGTGGTTTTACAGTTTTTATCAAGTTTGGAAAAAAGTGATTGTTGTTTCTTCAAAAATTTTTTTCTGTTTCCTCTCACCTTGCAGTTCTTTGGTGACTTAAATTATATGCATATTAGCCCTCTGGACCTATTCAGGTTAACTACTTCTGTTTGAGTGAGTTAAGGTTGATTGTGTCTTTCAAGGAATTGGTGCATTTCATCTGGGTTATCAGATTTGTGGGCACAGATTTGCTGATACTCTTAATTTTTTCCCCTTTTCTTTCTGTGTTTTCTTTTGAGTAGTTTCTATTGCAATGTGTTCAAGTTTACTAATCTTTTCTTCTGAAATATTTTATTTGCTGTTAATCCTATCCTGTGTGTTTTTAAAATCTCAAACATTGTAATTTTTATTTCTAGAAGTCTGACTTAGGTATTTTTTTTATATCTTCTGTATCTCCACTTTTTGAAATGTGAAGTACAGTTGTAATAACTTTTATTGTATTTCTTTGCTAATACTTTTATGTATTTCTTTTATATAACTTTTAATGTATTTCTTTGCGTTAGTGTCAATTCTTGTTCAGTTTTGATATATTAACTGTTCTCCTCATTATGGTTTGTGTTTTCCTGCCTCTTTGAATGTTGGGTGCTGGATATTTTTGTATACCTATAAATCTTCTTAATCTTTGATATAGAATGCAGTTAACTTACTCAGAAACAGCTTGATCTTTTTGGTTCTTGCTTTTATGATTTATTAGGAAGGTCTACAGCAATGCTTAATCTAGGATGAGTTGTTCTCCATAACTGAGGGAAGACCATTATGATTGCTCTACCTAATGCTCCATGTGAATATTTAGCCAAGAGGCATTGTTCCCAGCCTTTCATGATTGCCAGGCCCTGTTCATTCCCATCATTTTAAATGGTTCTTTCCACAGCCGCAGGTATTTTCCTTGTATGTATGAGTTGATCACTACTCTGTTGTGTACTTGAGGGGGATCCTCTGCATATTTGTGGTGTTCTTTCTCTGGGAAGCTCTCTCTTCTCTGATACTTTAGTCTAGCAGCTCTAGCTGCCTTGGTCTCCCTGGACTGATAGTTCTATCGCCTCAACTCAGAGAGTCAGCTGGGGTTGGCTTTAGTTACCCCTCCCTGTGCCATGGCCTGGAGTCTCTCTCTATTCAAAATACAATATGCTGGGACACTCATAGGGCTCATCTTGTTTATTTCCAGTCTCTCAGAAATCACTGTCCTTTGCCGCCTGATATCCAGTGCCTTAAAAACTGTTGTTTTATATATTTTTTTCAAAATTTGTATTTAAGTTAAAATTTTTAATTGTAATAAAATGTATAACATAAAATTTGCCATCTGAACTATTTTTAAGTGTATAGTACAGTAATGTTAAGGACATTCACATCATTGTGCAACAGATCTCCAGAACTATTTATATGTTGCCAAACATAAACTCGATATTCGTTAAAAAATAACTCTTCGTTCTCCCCTTCTCCCAGCCCCTGGTAACCATTGTTCTACTTCCCACCTCTATGAATTTGACTACTCTAAGCTCCCCATATAAGTAGAATCATACAGTATTTGTCCTTTTGTGACTGGCTTATTTCATTTAGCATAATGTCCTCTAGGTTCATCATGTTGTAGCAAGTGTCAGAATTTCTCTCCTATTTAAGGCAAAATAATATTCCATTTTATGTCTACAGTACATTTTCTTTATCCATTCATCTGTCAATGGACACTTGGGTTGTTTCCACCATTTGGCTATTGCGAATAATGTTACTGTGAACATGAGTATACAAATATCTCCTCGAGACACTGCTTTCAATTCTTTTGGGTATATACCCAGAAGTGAAATTGCTGGATCATATGGTAGTTCTATTTTTAATTTTTAAGAAACCACAATGCTGTTTTCCATAGCAACTATACCACTTTATACTCCCACCAACAGTGCACAGGGGTTCCAATTTCTCCATATTCTCACCAACATTTGTAATTTTCTATATTTTTTTATAGTAGTCATCCTAAGAGGTATGAGGTGGTATCTCATTGTGGTTTTAATTTTCATTTCCCTACTGATTAGTGATATTGAACATCTTTTCATGTGCTCATTGGCCATTTGTATATCTTCTTTGGAGAAATGTCTATTTAAGGATACAGTTCCTCCTGTCCTCAGATTCAACCAACTGTGGATCATGTAGTACTGTAGTATTCACTATTGAAAAAAAAATCTGTATAAGTGGACCTATACACTTCAAGCCTGTGTTGTTCAAATGTCAACTATTTTAGTATGCTCAGACCATGATAACAAAATACCACAGACTGGGTGGCTTAAACAACAGAAATTTATTTTCTCACAGTTCTGGAGGCTGGAAGTCTAAGATCAAGGTGCTGGAAAATTTAGTTTCTGGTGAGGACTCTCTTCTTGACTTGTATACAGTTACCTTCTCACTGTGTCCTCACATGGCTTTTCCTCTGTGTGTGTCCTCTTCTTATGATACCAGTTGTATTGGATCAAGGCTCCACCTTATGACCTCTTTTAACCTTAATTATTTCCATTTTCAAATATAATCACATTGGAGGTTAGTGCTTCACATACGAATTTTGAGAGGACACAATTCAGTCCATAACAAAGTTTTTTGTTCATTTTTAAAATGTTTTTTTTTTAAAACTGGAGTATAGCTGCTTTACAATATTGTGCTAGTTTATACTGCACAGCAAAGTGAATCAGCTATACATATAAATATATCCCCTCTTTTTTGGATTTCCTTCTCATGTAGGTCACTACAGAGCACTGAGTAGAGTTCCCTGTGCTATACAGTAGGTTCTCATTAGTTATCTATTTTATACATAGTATCAATAGTGTATATATGTCAGTCCCAATCTCCCAATTCATCCCACCCCCCCCTTCCCCCTTGGTATCCATACGTTTGTTCTCTATGTCTGTGTCTATTTCTGCTTTTTAAATAAGATCGTCTATATCAATTTTTTCAGATTCCGCATATATGTGTTAATATATGATATTTGTTTTTCTCTTTCTGACTTACTTCACTCTGTATGACAGTCTCTAGGTCCATCATGTCTCTCCAAATGACCCAAGTTCTTTCCTTTCTATGGCTGAGTAATATTCCATTGTATATATGTACCACATCTTCTTTATCCATTCCTCTGTTGATAGACATTTAGTTTGCTTCCATGTCCTGGCTATCATAAATAGTGCTGCAATGAACATTGGAATGCATGTGTCTTTTTTTTTTTTTTTGTAATTTATTTTTTTATTTTTTTACTTTTTCACACACACACATTGTATTTTATTTTTACAAGAGATAAATAGACTGACACCAAGCATTGTACATGGATGACCACAACAAAAGCAACAATGATTGCAATTACCAAACACGAAACACACTCATACTATGTCATAATATTGACATTCAGTCTGGTAATCCTCCACTGTAACAGCTCCTTTACTTTGCAGTGAAAATTGATTTGTATATTCTTTGCCTCTGAGTCCTTGTGGGATTTTTTTTTTTAATTCAAACAGAAAGTCACAAAAATTATACTCATCCTCATCAGTTCACTCAGTCCCATGTAATTAATTTTTTTTTCATCTTGATCTTTTGTTAACACTTTTATGAGTTCATCAGTTTTTCATTAGAGTTCTGAAAATGCTTATTCATTCAGTTCAGCAGTACAGTCAGTTACCAGAAACCTGCACTTGTCAGAGTCTTTTCCATGAATTTCTTGAAGATGAAACCCTTTTATAGGAACATATTTGCAAAAGCATCAGAGTACACCCAGAACTGTCTGTAAATGACAAAAGACTTAAAAATGACCACGGTTAAAGATTTGATGAAAGCTCATAATAATGCAGTTGACAAGAAAATTAGTTATTTCTGAGATATACATTTTAAAGTAATAACTAGGATTATGACTTATAACATTATACCAGAACATATAAGATTTTTAGAAATTTCATGTAATGTCTGAAACATTTATATTAACATTTCCATACAAATAACCCAATGAAAGTTTAGTATTAGTTGTTTTGTTTGTTTGTTTTTTTATACTGCAGGTTCTTATTAGTCATCAGTTTTATACACATCAGTGTATACATGTCAATCCCAATTGCCCAATTCAGCACACCACCATCCCCACCCCACCACAGTTTTCCTCCCTTGGTGTCCATATGTCTGTTCTCTACATCTGTGTCTCAACTTCTGCCCTGAAAACCGGCTCATCTGTACCATTTTTCTAGCTTCCACATACATGCGTTAATATACGATATTTGTTTTTCTCTTTCTGACTTACTTCACTCTGTATGACAGTCTCTAGATCCATCCACGTTTCAGCAAATGACTCAATTTCGTTCCTTTTTATGGCTGAGTAATATTCCATTGTATATATGTACCACAACTTCTTTATCCATTAGTCTGTCGATGGGCATTTAGGTTGCTTCCATGACCTGGCTATTGTAAATAGTGCTGCAATGAACATTCGGGTGCATGTGTCTTTTTTTTTTTTTTTTCACACACACACACACACACACACACACACACACACACACACACACTGTATTTTATTTTTACAAGAGATAAATAGACTGACATCAAGCATTGTACATGGATGACCATAACAAAAGCAACAATGATTGCAATTACCAAACAGGAAACACACTCATACTATGTCATAATATTGACATTCAGTCCAGTAATCCTCCTGCATGTGTCTTTTTGAATTATGACTTTCTCTGGGTATATGACCAGTAGTGGGATTGCTGGGTCATATGGTATTTCTATTTTTAGTTTTTTAGGGAATCTCCATACTGTTCTCCATAGTGGCTGTATCAATTTACATTCCCACCAACAATGCATGAGGGTTCCCTTTTCTCCACACCCTCTCCAGCATTTATTGTTTGTAGATTTTTTGATGGTGGCCATTCTGACCAATGAGGTGATACCTCATTGTAGTTTTCATTTGCATTTCTCTATTAATTAGTGATGTTGAGCATCTTTTTATGTTGGTCATCTGTGTGTCTTCTTTGGAGAAGTGTCTATTTAGGTCTTCTGCCCATTTGTTGATTGGGTTGTTTGGTTTTTTGATATTGAGCTGCATGAGCTGTTTGTATATTTTGGAGATTAATCCTTTGTCAGTTGCTTCATTTGCAAATATATTCTCCCATTCTGAGGGTTGTCTTTTCATCTTGTTTATGGTTTCCTTTGCTGTGGAAAGCTTTTAAGTTTAATTAGGTCCTATTTGTTTATTTTTGTTTTTATTCCCATTCCTCTAGGAAGTCGGTCAAAAAGGATCTTGCTGTGATTTATGTCAAAGAGTGTTCTGCCAAAAATATGGAAAGCTTCACAAATTTGCATGTCAGCCTTGCACAGGGGCCATGCTAGTCTTCTCTGTATCATTCCATTTTTAGTATACGTGCTGCCGAAATGAACACTAAAATGGGTTGTTTTATTTTTTGTTGTTGACGTGTAGGAGTTCTTTATATATTCCGGATATTAATGTCTTGTAATATATATGATTTACAAACATTTCCTCCCATTCTGTAGGTTGCCTTTCAGTCTGCTGATTGTGTCCTTTGATGCATAGAATTTTAAACTTTTGGTGTCATTCAGTTTACCTATTTTTACTTTTGTTGCCTGTGCTTTTGGTATTGTATCCAAGAAATCATTGCCAAATCCAATGTCATTAAGCTTTCCCTCTATGCTTTCTTCTAAGAGTTTCTTCCTTTTTTTTTTAACGTAGCTATCCAATTTTACCATTTTTTGTTGAAAAGACTGTTTTTTCCCCACTGAATGATCTTGGCACCCTTGTCAAAGATAATTTGACCATATATATGAGGATTTATTTCTGGACTCTCTATTCTATTCCATTGGTCTATATGTCTGTCTTTATGCCAATACCACACTGTTTTGATTAATTTATATTTGTAGTAAGTTTTGAAATCAGGAAGTGTGAATTCTCCACCTTGTTCTTCCTTTTCAAGATTGTTTTGACTATTTGGAGCTCCTTGAGATTCTATATGGATTTTAGGATGGATTTTTCTGTTTCTATAAAAAAGTCTGGGATTTTGATAGAGAAGCATTGAATCTACAAATCACCATTGGTAGTATTCTTAACAATATTAAGTCTTCTAATCCATGAGCATGGGATGTCTTTACATTTTTTTGTGTCTTCTTTTGTTTCTTTGAGCAATATTTAATAGTTTTCAGTGTACCAGTCTTTTGCCTCCTTGGTTAAGTTTTTATTCCTATGTATTTTACTCTTCTTAATGCAATTATACATGGAATTGTTTTTTAAATTTCCTTTTCAGAATGTTAATTGTTAATTTATTGAAATGCAACTGATTTTTGTGTGTTGATTTTGTATCCTGCACCTTTGTTGAGTTCATTTACTTGTTTTGTTTACTGGTTTTCTTGTGGAATTTTTTGGCTTTTCTACATATAAGATCATGTTGTCTGTGAACAGAAATGATTTTACTTCTTCCTTTCCAATTTGGACGCCTTTTGTTTCTTTTTCTTGCCTAATTGCTCTGGCTAGGATTTCTAGTACTATGTTAGAAGTGGCAAAAGTGGGCATGCTTATCTTGTTCCTGATCTTAGAGGAAAATGTTTCATATATTTTTAATGTTCTTTTGGGCTGTTTTTGTTGGGAGGCCCAGCTGGGTCCTATTACTCAATCTTGTCCAGGAGCAGAAATTCTTGAAGTTTTTATTGTGAAAAATGTCAAAGATATAGAATAGTTGAAAGAATGATACAATGATTACTTATATACCTGCCATCTAGATTCAATAACTGTCAGTCTTTTTGTTGTATGTGTATATTTATGTGTATATATGCCATGTATGTATATTTTCTGAACAATTTGAAACCAAATTGTAGAGGCATCATGACACATCACTCCTAAATACATTAGAATGGAACTCCTAAAAATAAAGAGATATTCCTGCATAATCACCGCACCATTATCACACCTAAGAATATTAAATCATTTTCTATTATCATCTGTATTAGTTATGCACTGCTGTATAACACATTACTCCAAATCATAGCAACTTAGAACAATAAACATTTATCTCACGGTTTCTGAATGTTAGGAATTTGAGAGCAGATTAGCTGGGTGGTTCTGGTTCAGAGTTTCTCATGAGGTTGCAGTAAATCTGTTGGTTGAAGCTGCAGTCATCTCAAGACTTGAATAAAGCTGAAGGATCCACTTTCAAGCTCATTCCATGGTCTGGATGCTTCAGTTCCTTGCTTCATTGCTCTATGCATAGGCTACCTGAATGTTCTCATGACATGGTAATTAGTTTTGCCCAAAACAAGGGATCTTAGAGCGAGAGAGTGGAAGAGAGTGCCCAGGATGGAAGCTGTAATCTTTTATAACCTAATTGTGGCAGTGACATACCATCACTTCTGCAGTATGGTATTAGAGACCAGACCAACCCTAGCATAATGTAGAAGGGGACTTCATTAGGGTTCCCTAATTAGGGTATGGAGGCAGGGATCACTGTGATCCATCTTGGAGGCTGGCTACCTTATCATCTAATATCCAATCTGTATTTAAACTTCTCCATATAGCCTATTTATTTATTTATTTATTTTTGGCTGCATTGGGTCTTTGTTGCTGTGCACGGGCTTTCTCTAGTTGCAGCAAGTGGGGGCTACTCTTTGTTGTGGTGCACGGGCTTCTCATTTTGGTGGCTTCTCTTATTGCAGAGCACAGGCTCTAGGTGCGCAGGCTTCAGTAATTGTGGCATGTGGGCTCAGTAGTTGTGGCTTGCAGGCTCTAGAGTGCAGGCTCAGTAGTTGTGGCGCACGGGCTTAGTTGCTCCGTGGTATGTGGGATCTTCCTGGACCAGGGCTCGAACCCGTGTCCCCTGCATTGGCAGGTGGATTCTTAACCACTGCACCACAAGGGAGGCCCTAGCCTATTTTTTAAAAACCAGAATCCACTGCACTTGGTTGTCATATATCTTTGTCATATATATATGATATATGATATATATCATATGATATATCTATGTCATATATCATAGTTTTCTAAATCTATGATATATCTCTGTCATATATCATAGTTTTCTAAATCTAGAACATCGACTTTCTGAAGAGGCCAGGCTAGTTATCTGTCTTCCAGAATATCTCACAATCTAGGTTTGCTGGTTGTTTTCTTATTTGACTTGTTCCTCTCTCTCCTGTATTCCCTACAGACTGGAAGCTCAGTCTAAAGGCTTATTAGATTCATGTTAAATAGTCTAGAAAGAAGACTTGATGGTTTAAGCTGTGCACTTTTTTTGAAAGTCCTATTGTTATAATAATGTCAGGAAGTCCTACTATTAGTGGTACTAAGTTTGATCGTTTGATTCCAACTTTGTCTTAAACTGACTTTCAACCAATCCACCTGTTGTAATTGCCACCTTTACATCCCTGTCAGAGGTACTTGGTGCCTTCAATTCATGAGCCTTTCTGGAGATTTACGGTTCTAACTGGCCACCTTCCTCCACAACTGAGGGGAAGCTGTTTCCTCTGGTCTGCTCAGACAGTTATCATCAATCCACTTTCTTTCCAGTATCCATAATTTTATTGCTGTTATTTCCTTTCCTGTTCTCTTAGTCATTGTGAGTGAATGCTCTTTAAAGCCTTCTTTATCAATCTACTATGTCAGACCAGAAGTTCATCTTTGCTCAGGCTTTTCAGCTTAGGATTTTGTCACTTTAACTAGAGTTCTAACCAATAAAATTATTATTTCCCTTTGCAGACGAAGAATCTGAGGCCCAGAGTGGGTATTTCATATGCCCAAAGTCACACAGCTAGTGGTTGGGGTGATGTCAGGATTGGACCTCATATTTGCCTGATTCCACAGCCATTGTTCTTCCCCAGACCCTTCTACATACCCCACACCCAGTCCTACTGCTTCTAGCAATTAGACATTTTAGTAAATAAAAAGTTAATAAAATTTGGGGGAACTGAATCCTGGTAGCTAAACATTTATACAAAAGTCTGACAAAAATCAGAAGTCAATCTATTTTGTCCAGTAGGGGTGGGAGGTAGATAGTCCTTTATACTGACTGGAAGCCTCCTGTCTGCATCTGAGGCCTCCCCTTTCCTAGAATGATGCAGTAAGTGAGCCATGGAGAATCATAGTGAAGTGTCTTAGTATCCAAAAATTCAATCTGGGAGGTTGTTATGGGCTGAATTGTGGCCTCCCCAAATCCATGTATTGAAGCCCTAACTCCTAGTGCCTCAGACTGGAGATAGGGCCTTTAAAGAGGTAATTAAGGTAAAAAAAATATCATATGAGTGGACCTAATCCAATATGACCGGTATCCTTTTAAGAAAAGAAAATGAGAACACAGACAGTGAGAAACACTAGACAACATGTGCACGCAGAGGGAAGACCTCACTGAGGGCTGCCATCTGCAAGCCAAGGAGAGAGGCTCAGAGGAAACCAAACCTGATGGCACTTGATCTTGAACTTCTAGCTTCCAGAACTGCGAGGAAATAAATTTCTGTTGTTTAAGCCACACAGTCTGTGGTCTAACAGAGAGGGGCAGTTGTTAATTTCTTAGCTTCCTCCTTTCATAACAGAAATATTGGTGCTGTGTTAGTCCAGGTCAATGCTATCTTCTGTAACAAACATCTCCCAGATATATAGTGGGTCACATAAAATCAAAGTTTATTTTTGTTCAAAATAGATATTTCTGATGGGTGTGCATTTCTCCTTCAATTGATGATGCAGGGATTCAGATTCCTACCATTCTCTGACTCCACCATCTTTAAAGCTCGACCTCCAATATGTTCGTCTGCATCAGGTCACAGAAGAGGAAGAATGGAGGAGGATGCAGGGAAGGGTATTATGGGTTGTGCTGGAGGTGACATGCATCACTTCTGCTCACATTCCTTTGGCCAGAACTCAGTCACTGGGCCACGTGGAGCTGCCTGGAACATGTAGCCTAGCTATGGGACCAGGAGGAAGAAGACAAGCCTTGGGGAAAACCAACAAGTTTTTGCCACAAGTATAAGTCATAAATAATGATCCTTCCCTCATCATATTATTCCAATCAGACAGGCTACTCTGAATAATTCCTTAAGCCTCATTTTCAAATATGACTACCTGGCTCCAAGTTTTTTAGGAAACTGCCTTTAGTTCTATGGCTTCTCAGAGACCCTCTACAGAACCAAAGCAAACCAAAATCTTACGTTGACTCTCATTCCATTCTTGAGTCAGGGTGGCATTTTCTGGATTCATTGACCAAGATCTATGAAGGCTTAGTGAAAAGCCCGTGAGGAAGGTGTTCTAGGCAGGCTCCATTTTAGAGACGCGGAGACGCAGAGAGGAGGTGAAGTCATGTGGTTGCACACAGCAGAGTCCAGATTTGAAACCAGATCTGGTTGGCTCAGAGTCTTTGTACCAGAGTGTAGTTGCAGTGACTCTTGCTTTCAATAAGTGGGAGCCATTGTTAGAGGTTTTAATCTATCTTCGGTTAACAGGAATTTTTGGTTGAGTCTCAATTCTGCCCTTATTATCTATCTTATTGTCTCTTATCTCTTATCTAAGCTTTGTGGTCTTGGGTGGGTTTCTTTGTTGTCTGGAGACTTTTTGTGTCTATTATATGGGAATGATAATACCTAACTCACAGAGCTTTCTTATGGGCTAAAGAAGATGGTACTTGTGAATGGGCTTTCTATAGTGCTCCGAGGACGTAAAATAGGGGACTTGGCTCACACGCCTGTTGATTTGAGGCTGGAGGTGGACAGGTATACAGTGTAAGAATAGGAACTGTGGGGACTGCAGGGACTGGCGGACACATGACAGGTGCCATTGAAAGAGACAAGGGGCAGCTGCAATTCATCCCCAGCTGACTGTCTCCACATGTGGGAACTAGACCTCAGGGTGTAAATCATCTATTTTCCAAGAGATGCCAAAAACCTCAATTTGTTTATGAACTCTCTTGACTTTCAAATGTTGGCGTCTTATTAAAAAAGAGACCCTGTGAACCAAACAACAAGTTCTTGACTTCAAGGGAGAGAAAACTTTGGTCATGGAGCTCCTACAATGTGCCAGGCTCTGTGCTGGGCTAGCAGGAGACTAGGCAAGTCAGCCTGACCCCGCCCAGGGAGACTGTAAACCAGTGGTGAGAGAAGCCTTCTGCATTGGAAGGTGATACTATAATAGGATTTGGTGTAATGGGATTTGACCCACATTATCTTTGAACTCCTTAGCTCTAGGTCTGCAGAACGCTCTTTGTAGCTGAAATTGAAACAGTATAGCAATTTGTGGCACTTGGAGGGGATGTCTTGGGAAAAGTTTCCAGGGCTTTAGTGTTTCCTGAGGGCTTTCACTATCTCACTTGATCCATTCTGTTAAATGAGCGATAATACAACTTTCCTGGTGGGGCAACCAAGGCTTATAGGAAATAAGGGTCTGAGAGTCACGTGAGCTGGCCTGGCACCCAGGCCACACAGTGGCTCAGGTAGAGACTGGGGAAAGGAACTGACAAGATTTGGACACTGGGTGTTCGTACTGAGTTGACTGGATCTTCCCTCAACCCTGTGAGATCAGCCTCATTATCCCCACTTTAGAGCAGTGACTGAGGCTCAGAAAAGTGAGGTGACTCATCCAGAGACACAAGCCAGGATGCTCAGGAAATGTACGAGAGTGTCCATGAGCTCTTTGAAGTCATCTGCAAAATATTTCATGTTTGCACTTTTGTCTGTTTCTCAGGGAAAAGGGCTAAAACCTTCAATAGATATTTGAAGGGGTCAATGATTCCAAAATGATAAAGAGCCACTAATTTAAGCCAAGGTCTTTCTGACTCCAAAGCCTGTACCCTGAGATCCCTCCACAAGATAATGGTTAAAAGAATATGCTTTAAAGTCCAACTGAGGGACTTCCCTGGTGGCGCAGTTGATAAGAATCCACCTGCCAACGCAGGGGACACGGGTTCGATCCCTGGTCCGGGAAGATCCCACATGCCATGGAGCAACTAAGCCCGTGCACCAAAACTACTGAGCCTGTGCTCTAGAGCCTGCAAGCCACAACTACTGAAGCCCACGTGCCAAAATTACTGAGGCCCATGCGCTTAGAGCCCGAGCTCCGCAACAAGAGAAGCCATCGCAGTGGGAAGCCTGTGCACCACAACAAAGAGTAGCCCTCGCTCTTCACAACTGGAGAAAGCCCACGCGCAGCAAGAAAGACCCAACGCAGCCAAAAAAATTTTTTTAAAAATTAAAAAAAAAAAAGTAAAGTCCAACTGATATAAGCTCTGGGTCTGGGTCCCAGCTCTACCACTTACTAGCTACAAGACCTCATTTCCTCATCTGTAAAATTGGGATTCATTTATTCCACACATATTTTATCAAGCTTCTGAGAACACAGCAGTGAACAATGTCCCTGCTGTCATTGATCTTATATTGTAGTGAGGGGATAAAAACAGCAAACAAATAGATATATATGAGGTGGTGCTAAGTGCTATGGAGAAAAACGAAGTGGGGTAAGGGGGTCAGGTGTGCTGTGGGGTGGGGTTGGATAGTGGTCAGGGAAGCTCCTCTGATGACCATCTAAGCAGAGACCTGAATGCAGGGAGTGTCACGTGGCTATCGAGGGGAGAGCCTTCCATGCAAAGGGGGAAAGAATGATTTGCCACAGGTGGGGGAAGATGAAGACGTCTCTGTGGCCCACAGGATAAAGGCTGAGATCCTTAAATTGGCATTCAGAGCTTTCCTCAATCTGGTCGCAGATAATTTTCTGATCCTCCTCTGGGTTTCCTTCCTCATCCCTCATGGGTTTGCTTGAGCTTTTTTCTTATTAGCCAATTCATTAAACATACATTCATTAATACCCACTCTGTGTCAGGCCACTATGGACACAAAGGAGCTCCCTGTCTGGTGAGGGAGGACAATAAGGACATGGTTAATTCCTTAAATGCCATGAGGCAGGGCCACCCAGGGGCTGAAGGAGCACAGGAGAAGGGGTAACTGGCTCTGACCAAGAGAGAGGGGAGGTCTGTATAAGACTTCAGTGCAGAGGTAACAAAAACCTATCTGCAGGGTTCAGACAGGTGAATGGGTCCAGCTAACTTGGTAGGAACTAGGGAGATCTGGACAAAAAATACACTACCTAAAGGGGATTATTGATTGTGGCTTTTCAGGAGTGTGGGTTCAATGTTGATAGAAATTACTTTTTCTTTTTTTTTCAATCGAAGCCTAATTTACATACAGTAAAATTCATCCTTTTTAGTGTATAATTCAGCGAGTTTTGACAAAA
This sequence comes from Balaenoptera musculus, assembly GCF_009873245.2. Classification (NCBI taxonomy): domain Eukaryota; kingdom Metazoa; phylum Chordata; class Mammalia; order Artiodactyla; family Balaenopteridae; genus Balaenoptera; species Balaenoptera musculus. The sequence goes on along the minus strand of NC_045787.1, from coordinate 149,104,667 downwards.
ATTATACAGTTATGTATCCACCACCACCACAATCAAAATATAGAACAGTTCTGTCACACCTCAGATGTTCTCCATGCCTTTTGTAATCAACCCTTCTCCCCACCCTTAGTGCCTAGAAACTACTGATCTGTTTTCTGTCCCTAAAATTTTGCCTTTGTGAGAATGTCATATAAATATAATCCTAACATTAAGCCTTTTGAGCCCGGCTTCTTTCATTTAGCATAGTGTATTTAAATTACATCTGTATGGAGAGGGAGATGAAGATGGTGGAGCAGGAGGATATTGAGCTCATATCCCCCTATGAACACATCAAAAATACATCTGTGCGTGGAGCAACTCTCACTGAAAACAACTTAGAGACTGGCAGAAAGGCTCTTCAACAACCAAAGCTGTAAAGAAAGATCCACAAAGAGTTGGGTAGGAAGGGAGGAGAAGTGATAGGATTAGGACCCGCACTCCTAGCAGGGAACCCAGAAGAGGAGGGGGATATCATGGGCTTGGGGATCCTCCCTGGGGAGTGAGGAGTTCAAGCCACATATTGGGTACCCCAGTCCTGGAGTCCGACATCAGGAAGACGAGTCCCGTTAGCTGGTTTGAAATCAGTGGGACTTACTGGAAGGCTAGACTCTGCTTGTGAAGAGCTCATGCACATGCTTGCTTACTCCAGGGAACAGTGCGGAGGAAGCAGATTGAAAACTGCCTGAGGCTCTGGCTGGTTTCCTGCAACCACCTCAGCGTGCACCCCAGCCTGCACCAGGCGTCTGCTCCTGCGCTCTTGCTCTGCTGCTGCTCTCCACTGGGGCGGAGAAGCTGTTGCCAAGGAGAGTGCACACACTTAAAGAGAATGGATATAAAACTCTTAGAGGAAAGCATAGGCAGAACATTTTTTGACATAAATAGCAGCAAGATCTTTTTTGATCCACCTCCTAGAGGAATGGGAATAAAAACAAAAATAAACAAATAGGACCTGATTAAACTTAAAAGCTTTTCCACAGCAAAGGAAACCATAAACAAGATGAAAAGACAACCCTCAGAATGGGAGAAAATATTTGCAAATGAAGCAACTGACAAAGGATTAATCTCCAAAATATACAAACAGCTCATGCAGCTCAGTATCAAAAAACCAAACAACCCAATCAACAAATGGGCGGAAGACCTAAATAGACATTTTTCCAAAAAAGACATACAGATGGCCAACAAACACATGAAAAGATGCTCAACATCACTAATTATTAGAGAAATGCAAATCAAAACTACAATGAGGTATCACCTCACACGGGTCAGAATGGCCACCATCAAAAAAAATCTACAAACAATAAATGCTGGAGAGGGTGTGGAGAAAAGGGAACCCTCATGCATTGTTGGTGGGAATGTAAATTGATACAGCCACTATGGAGAACAGCATGGAGGTCCCTTTAAAAATTAAAAATAAAAATACCGTGTGACACAGCAATCGCACTCCTGGGCATATACCCAGAGAAAACCATAATTCCATAAGGTACATGCATCCCAATGTTCACTGCAGCACTATTTACAATAGCCAAGTCATAGAAGCAACCTAAATGTCCATCAACAGAGGAATGGATAAAGAAGATGTGGTACATATATACAATGGAATATTACTCAGCCATAAAAGGAACAAAATTGTGCAATTTGCAGAGACGTAGATGGACCTAGGGACTGTCACACATAATGAAGTAAGTCAGAAAGAGAAAAACAAATATTGTATGATATCACTTATATGTGGAATCTAGAAAAATGATACAGATGAACTTACGTGCAAAGCAGAAATAGAGACACAGACGTAGAGAACAGATGTATGAATACTGGGGAGGGGGGATGAATTGGGAGATTGGGATTGACATATATACACTACTATATATTAACAGATAACTAATGAGAACCTACTGTATTGCACAGGGGACTCTACTCAATGCTCTGTGGTGACCTAAATGGGAAGGAAATACAAAAAAGAGGGGATATATGTATATGTATAGCTGATTCACTTTGCTGTACAACAGAAACTAACTCAACATTGTGAAGCAACTATACTCCAGTAAAAATTAAAAAAAAAAAATAAAGAGAATGGAGCCACCTGGGACCTGACCCAGCCTCTGAACAGGGCAAAGACGGCCATTACCAGCATGTGCATGGAAACAACAGATTGAAAACTGCCTGGGGCTCTGACTGGCTTGCTGGGGCTGTCCCAGTGCATACGCCAGCCTGCATCAGGCACTGATTCCAGTCCCTCTTGCTCTGGCACTGATCTCCACTGTGGTGGAGGCTGCCATTGCCAAGGAGAGTGTGCACACTTAGAGGAAACAGAAGCAGCTCAGACCTGACCCACAGGGCTTCTGCTCCAAAGCCTTGGGCCCTGAACCCTCCTCTGATAGGGAGGTGACTGCCATTGAGCAGAGGAGAAGCTTTGGCTCACACTTGGCTATGGCTCTAGCCCCTCCATCTCCAGCCCTACCTCCCACTAAGGTGTAGCATACTTACACCTGTAGCATACTCTCCAGCATACTCCAGAAGAAGATGTGACCCATGCTCACTTCAGATACAGCTCTCCCACCAAAGCCACTGGGCACACACAGACTGCATAGGGATGCTCCCACACAAAGACACCCCAAGACAAGGACAGGTAATTATTGTTTCACCTAATTTCATAGAGACAGAGAGAAAGTCACATGAGAAAACAGAGGAATATGTTTTCAAATTAAAGATCAATAAAAAAAACCCTGAAAAAAGTCCCTAATGAAACAGAGATAAATAACTTAGTAGATAAAGAGTTCAAAGCAATAGTAATAAGAAAGCTAACTGAACTTGGGAAAAGAACAGATGAACACAGTGAGAATTTTAACAAGGAACTAGAAAATATAAAGAAGAACCAGTCAAAGCTGAATAATACAATAACTGAGATGAAAAATACACCAGAAGGAATTAACAGCAGACTAGGTGATACAGAAGAACGCATAAGTGACCTAGAAGATAGAATAATGGAAATCATCCAATCAGAACAGGAAAAAGAAAAAAAATTTTTAAAAATGAGGATAGTTTAAAGTACTTCTGAGACAACATCAAACATGCTAACAGCATTATACGGGTCCCAGAAGGAGAGGAGAGAGAGAGAAAGGGATAGAAAAAGTATTTGATGAAATTATGGCTGAAAAATTCCTGAAGCTGAAGAAAGAAACAGATTTTCAGGTAGAGGAATCACAGAGTTCCAGACAAGATGAACCCAGAGAGACTTGCACCAAGACATATCATAATTAAAATGGCAAAAGTTAAAGAGTGAATTTTAAAGACAGCAAGAGAAAAATGAAGAGTCATATACAAGGGAACCCCCCATAAGGCTATCAGTTTATTTTTCTTCAGGAACTTTGCAGACCAGAAGGGAGTGGCATGATATATTGAAAGTGTGAAAGGGAAAAGCCTACAACCTAGGATACTGTACCCAGCAAAGTTATCATTTAGAATTAAAGGAGAGAAAAGAGAACTTCTCAGACAAGCAAAAACTAAAAGAGTTCATCAATACTAAACTGACCTTACAAGAAGTATTAAAGGGTATTCTTTAAGTGGAAAAGAAAAGGTACAACAAGAAGTAAGAATTTATAGGAAAGGAAAATTCCACTAGTCAAGGAAAATATATGGTAAAGGCTATGGATCAACCACTTAAATAAGCTAGTACAAATATTAAAAGACAAGAATTGTAAAATCAACTATAACTACAATAAACAGTTAAGGGATAGCCATGAAGATGTAAAATATGACATCAAAAACACAAAATATGAGTGAGGGGAGTAAAAAATGTAGATCTTTTAGAATGTGTTTGAACTTAAATGACTACCAGTTTAAAATAAGTAGATATAGTTATAGGTCAACATACATGAACCCCGTGGTAATCACAAATCAAAACCTGCAATAGATACACAAAACCTAGACAGAAAGGAACACAAGCATAACACTAAAGAAATCATCAAACCACAAGGGAAGAGACTAAAAGAAGAAAAGAACAGAGAAGAACTACAAAGACAATCAGAAAACAAGTAACAAAATGGCAATAGATATATACCAATCAATAATCACTTTAAATGTCAGTGGAATAATGCTCCAATTAAAAGACATAGGGTGGCTGATTAGATAAAAAAACAAGATTCATCTATATGATGCTTACAAGAGACTATCTTCAGAGCTAAAGACACAGAGAGACTGAAAGGGAGGGAATGGAAAAAGATATTCCATGCAAACAAAAATGACAAGAAAGCAGGTGTAGCAATACTCATATCAGACAAAGTAGACTTTAAAACAAAGTCTATAATAAAAGACTAAGAAGGGCATTATATAATGATAGATAGATCATTCCAAGAAGAGGATATAACATTCATTAACATATATGCATCTAATATAGGAGCACCTCAATATATAAAGCAGATACTAACAGACATAAAGAGAGAAATTGACAATAATACAATAGTAGGGAACTTTAACACCCCACTTACATCAATGGACAGATATCCAGACAGAAAATAAACAAGGAAACAGTGGCCTTAAATGACACATTAGATCAGTTGAACTTAATAGATATCTACAGAACTTTCCATCCAAAAACAGCAGAATACACATTCTTTCCAAGTGCACATGGTATGTTCTCCAGGAGAGGTCATATGCTAGGCCACAAAGCAAGTTTGAACAAAGTTAAGAGGATAAAAATCATATCAATGAAACTAGAAATTAATTACAGGAAGAAAAATGGGAAAAATACAAACATGTGGAGACAAAACAACATGCTACTGAAAAACCAACAGGTCAATGAAGAATTCAAAGAGGAAATCCAAAAATATCTGGAGACAAAAGAAAGCAAAAACACAATGATCCAAAATCTATGGAACACAGCAAAAGAAGTTCTAAGAGGGTGGTTTATAATGATATAGGCCTACCTCAAGAAACTAGAAAAATCTCAAATGACAAACCTTTCATCTAAAGGAATTAGAACAAGGAGAACAAACAAAGCTCAAAGTCAGCAGAAGGAAGGAAATAATAATTATCAGTATGAAAAAAAATAAAATAGAGACAAAAAATAGAAAAGATCAGTGAAACCAAGAGCTATTTTTTTAAAAAAGATAAACAAAATTGATGTCTTTAACCAGACTCATTAAGGAAAAAAGAGAGAGGACTCAAATAAATAAAATAAGAAATGAAAGAGGAGAAATTACAACTGATATCACAGAGATACGAACAATCATAAGAGAATACTATGAGCAGTTATATACCAAAAAATTGGACAACTTAGAAGAAATGGATAAATTCCTAGAAACATACAATCTTCCAACACTGAATCAGGAAGAAATAGATTATCTGAACAGACTGATCATTAGTAGTGAAATTGAATCAGTAATCAAAAAAACTCTCAGCAAATAAAAGTGCAGGAACAGATGGCTTCACAGTGGAATTCTACCAAACATATAAAGAAGAGTTAATACCTATCCTTCTCAAACTATTCCAAAAAATTGAAGAGGAAGGAACACTCCCAAACTCATTCTAGGAGGCCACTATTACCCTGATACCAAAACCAGACAAAGACACCAGAAGAAAAAGAAAATTATAGGCCAATATTTCCGATGACTATAGAAGCAAACATCCTGAACAAAATATTCGCAAATTGAATTCAACGATATATAAAAAGCATCATACACCAATGCACCATGATCAAGTGGGATTTATTCCAGGGATGCAAGGATGGTTCAATATCCACAAATCAATCAATATGATACACCACATTAATAAAATGAAGTATAAAAATCACATGATCATCTCAATAGATGCAGAAAAAGCATTTGAAAAAATTCAACATCATTCATGATAAAAACTCTCATCAAATTTGGTATAGAGGGAGTGTATCTCAACATAGTAAAGGCCATTTATGACAAACCCACAGCTAACATCATACTCAATGGTGAAATGCTGAAAGCATTCTCTTTAAAATCAGGAATGAGACAAGGATGTCCACTCTCACCATTTCTATTTATCATAGTACTCGAAGCTCTATCCACAGCAATCAGATAAGAAAAAGAAATAGAGGCATCCAAATTGGAAGGAGGAAGTAAAACTGTCACTATTTGCAGATGATAATATATATGTAGAAAACCTTAGAGTCTCCACCAAAAAACTATTAGAGCTAATAAATGAATTCAGTAAATTTCAGGAAATGAGATTAATATGCAAAAATCTGTTGCTTTTCTCTATACTAGTAATGAACTATCAGAAAGAGAAAGCAAGAAAAAAATCCCATTTAAAGTTGCATCAAAAAGAATAAAGTACCTAGAAATAAACTTAACCAAGGAGGTGAAAGACATATACTCTGAAAAAATATTAAGAATCTGATGAAGGAAATTGAAGATGATACAAAGAAATAGAAACATATCATGTGTTCATGGATTGGAAGAATTAATATTGTTTAAATGTCTATACTACAAAAAGGAGTCTGCAGTTTTAATGCAATCCCTATCAAAATACACATGACATTTTTCACATAACTAGAACAAATAATTCTAAAATTTATATGGAACCATAAAAGACTCTGAACAGCCAAAGCAATATTGAGAAAAAAGAACAAAGCTGGAGGTATCTGAAGACTTTAGACTATACTACAAAGCTACAGTAATGAAAGCAGCATGGTACTGGCACAACACAGACACATAGGTCAATGGAACAGAATAGAGAGCCCAGAAATAAACCCACACAAGTACGATCAGTTAATCTATGATAAAGGCAAAAATATACAATGGGGAAAAGACAATCTCTTCAATACGTGGTGCTGGGAAAACTGGACAGCTACATGTAAAAGAATGAAATTAGAACATTTTCTCACACCATATACAAAATGAAACTCCAAATGGATTAAAGACCAAAATGAATTGAAGACCTAAACCATAAAACTCTTAGAAGAAAATGTAGGCAGAACATTCTTTGACATAAACTGTAGCAATATTTTTTGGATCTGTCTACTCAGGCAAAGAATACAAAAGCAAAAATAAACAAATGAGACGTTATTAAACTTAAAAGTTTTTACATAGCAAAGGAAACCATCAACAAAACAAAAAGACAACCTACTGAAGGAGAAAATATTTGCAAATGATATGACTGATAAGGAGTTAATATCCAAAATATATAAACCACTTATATAACTCAATATCCAAAAAAAAACACAACAACCTAATTAAGAATGGGCAGAAGATCTGAATAGACATTTTTCCAAAGAAGGTGACATACAGATAGCCAATGGGCACACAAAAAGATGCTCACCATTGCTAGTCATGAGGGAAATTCAAATCAAAATTACAATGAGATATTACCTCACACCTGTCAGAGTGGCTGTGGTCAAAAAGACCACAAATAACAAATGTCGGAGAGAATGTGGAGAGAAGGGAACCCTTACAGTACACTGTTGGTGGGAATGTAAATTGATGCAGCCACTATGGAAAACAGTATGGAGGTTACCCTAAAAACTAAAAATAGAACTACCATATGATCCAGCAATTCCACAAATGGATATATATCCAAAGAAAATAAAAAAACTAATTTGGAAAGATATCTGCACCCCGATGTTCATAGCAGCATTATTTACAATAGTCAAGATATGGAAATAACCTAAGCATCCATCAACAGATGAATGGATAAAGGAGATGTGGTATACATATACAATGGAATATTACTCAGCCATAAAAAATAATAAATTTTCCCATTTGCAACAACATGGATGAACCTGGAGGGTATTATGCTTAGTGAAATAAGTTAGACAGAGAAAGATAAATACTGTATATTAACACATGTGGAATCTAAAAAATAAAACAAACAACTGTAAGAAAATGGAAACAGACTCACACATATAGAGGGCAAACTAGTGGTTGCCAGTGGGGAGAGGGATGGGGAGAGGGACAAGATAGGGGTTGGGGATTAAGAGGTACAAACTACTATATATAAAATGAATAATATACAAGGATATATTGTACAGATCAGGGAATATAGCCAATATTTTATAACTTTAAATGGAATAAATCTATAAAAATACTGAATCACTATGTTGTACACCTGAAACTAGTAAAATATTTTAAATCAACTATACTGCAATAAAAAGTTGATAAATCATTATTTCTAAAAGCTAAAATAAATGCTAATGTCTAAAAAATACTGAGTCCATTTAGTGAGCAAATAAGACTATCTCGGCTAAAAACTAATGTAAAAATATTTTAATTATTGCAGTAGCAAAGAGATTCATGAATTTAGCCTATGGCTAATAACTGTGGATTCAAAGAAAAATCTGTTTTGCCTTGCTGTACTAGGGTAAAAAATGATTATGCGTGTGTATTTTTATATATAAAGTGTTATGTAACCAAAAAATTATATCTCTGTGTATTACTCATTTCTTTTATTTCTGAGTAGTATCTCATTGAATGGATGTACCACAGTTTGTTTATGCATTCCCAAGCTGAGGTACATAAGGACTATTTTCCCGTTTTTGGTGATTACAGAAAAGGCACTATAAATATTTGTATGCAAGTTTTTATGTTTGAATATGGGTTTTCATTTCACTTGAGTAAATATGTAGAAGTGAGATTGCTGGGTCACATGATAAGTGTATGTTTAATATAAGAAACTTCCAAATTGTTTTCCAAAGTGGCTGTTTGTCTCATTTTGCATTCCCACCACCAGCAATGCCTGAGTCTTCCAGTTACTTGGTATCTTTGTCAGCACCTGATATTGTCACTATTAAAAAAAAAAACATTCAAATAGGTGTGTAGTGGTATTTCACTGTGGTTTTAATTTGCATTTTGTAATGACTAATTATGTTGAGCATCTTTTCATGTGCTTATTAACCATCTCTATATCTTTTTTGGTGAATTGTCTACTCAAATATTTTGTCCATTAAAAATTTTGTTCTCATTGCTCTGTTTTTAGAGTTGCTTCTTTGAATAACTGTTTTATTGTGAAATATAATTTGCACACCATAAATTCACGCATTTAAAGTATACAATTCAATGATTTTTAGTATATTCAAAGAACTATGTAACCATCGACACAGTCAACTTTAAGACATTTTCATCACCTCAAAAAGAAACCTCATACCTTTATCTATCACTCCCTACCCCCCATCACCAATTCTCCCTCCCTGCCCTAAGCAATCCCTAACCTACTTTCTATCTGTGTGGATTTGCCTATTCTGGACATTTCATATAAATGGAATCATATAATCTGTGGCCTTAAAGATTTCAGGGTTCTATACATGGTCAAGATACAAATTGTTCTAAGTCAAATATTTGATTTGCAAACATGTTCTCTCAAGTATGCAGTCTTTTAATTCTCTTAACAGTATCTTTGAAGAGCAGAAATTCTTAATTTTGATGGTGTCCAGTTTATCAACTTTTTCTTGTATTGGTCATTCTTTTAGTGTTGTAGCTAAGACATCTTTGCCCAACCCATGATCACAAAGATTTTCTCATATGTTTTCTTGTAGGAAGTTTTTCTTCTAAAGAGAGACTAGAAATCTGTTTTTCGTGTGAAATATCTCAATTTGTAAGTGTTTTTAAAATAAAATATGTTGGGCTTCCCTGGTGGGGCAGTGGTCAGGAGTCCGCCTGCCAATGCAGGGGACACGGGTTCAGGCCCTGGTCTGGGAGGATCCCACATGCCATGGAGCAGCTGGGCCCGTGAGCCACAGCTGCTGAGCCTGTGCTCTGGAGCCACAACTACTGAGCCCACGTGCCGCAACTGCTGAGGCCTGCGTTCCTGGAGCCCGTGCTCCGCAACGGGAGAGGCCACTGTGGTGAGAGGCCCGTGCACTGTGGTGAGGAGTGGCCCCCGCTCACCGCAACTGGAAAGGGCCCGTGCGCAGCAACGAAGACCCAATGCAGCCAAAAATAAATACATAAAATAAATAAATTTATTAAAAAAAATAAATAATAAAATATGTCTATGGGCTAGAAAAGGACCACAGACTTCCAGTTTTCATATATTGGGACCCTCTGCACAGTTGAAAATCAGCTTATAACTTATAGTCAACCCTATGTTTCTACAGTTCCTCTGTATCTGCAGTTTCCCATCCGTGGATTCACCCAGTGTGGATTGTGTAGTACTGTAGTATTTACTACTGAAAAAAGCCTACGTGTAAGTGGACCTCTGCAGTTCAAGCCCACGTTGTTCAAGGGTCAACTGTATTGTACGCAAAATTGATTTTATTTGGCTATTTTTGATCTGTTAAAACAGGAGTTTCATATGTTTCAACTTAATGCTCTTTGCAGGTTGTTAAATTATAGACAACTGAGTCACAGATGTCTGCATGGTACAGTGACACATCTTGGTCTGTCTTTTCATTTTTTTTTTTTTTTTTTTTTATTTCTCTGGCCAAGTGCCTTGATTAACCAAGGCATCCCATGACAGATGTGAAAACCAAAGCCTAATGAAGTGAAGCATCTTGCCAGAGGACACCCAGCAGGGCTCCACTTAGGTGCATGCATTATAAAACTCACAGGTCACCTGGCACTGTGCTCTCCAAAGCAGAGGCCTCCACAAATATAATACTTGAACTTCACATTTTAAATATGTTTAATTATTTAAACATTGTAATCAATGCAACAAAACCCCTCAGATATGTTGCATGCTAAATATTAATATTTCAGAGACAACCAGCATAGTTTCTTATGCTCCCAGTTACCTGGGTTGTGTTCAAGCTTGACACTAAAGTTTCTCCTTCTGTCTCTGTTTGTGTAATTACAGAGAATACTGGAATTGCAAAGCAAACTTTTAAATGTCACTAGCATTTCCACCTCGTATTCCTTGCAACCTGGGATTGTCTTGATATTTACAATTTTAAAAAAGGATAGGACTTTAAAAAGTCAGTGCTGAGGGTGAAACATGACTGCATCTGTCATCCATATCAAATATCTAATTGCCTATTCTTTTTGATCCATTAAAACAACGTCACTGTTCTCAGTGATTGACCTTATAATAAGTAAATGTTACAGTTTGTGGCAGAGGTACCAAAAGGTTTATCATTTTCCTTTTCTTGGTAAAGGAAGATTGCATTTCCCAGAGTTCCTTGCATCTGAATTGAGGCAGGTGACTGGATGCTGAGGACCACTGGGATGTGGGCGGAAGTGCTATACACGCTTTCTTCCCCTTCCACAGAGGCCAGGGCTTTAGCACGGTGGAATCGTAAGATGGTGGTGGGGAGGGATGTGAGTCACTGGCTCAGGGATATGGAAATATGCCAAGAGGCAGACTTTTGATCTATAAAAGATCAAAATCAGTGATTGAGTTTAATACCTAAGTTTTACAGGTGAGGAACTAAAGGGCCAGAGAGAAGCAGTGACTTGTCCAGGGTCACACAGACGAGGCAAGGCTAGAATCCAGTGTAGTGACATCTGTAATTTTAGCCTGCCCTTTCTTTTAGTAATGGCAGTCAAATTCTCCCACTCTCATACTCTGGCCATATGCTTCATACAGGACTCATCCCATCCCTCATCTTACGTAATCTATCACTCAGGCTTCAGTGATTAACTTGATGATGGACATATGACCCAGTCTGGACCAATCAAAACTAATTCCTGGATTTTTGCTGGAGCTGCTGGAAAATAGTCACTCTTCATGGGTTGTTGAACCAACAGGGTATGTCTTGAGCTGCTGAGGGCCATTTTAGTACATCTAGGTTGAGAATGAAGGTAACACAGGGGAAAGCAGAACTGAAAGATGAAGAGAGAGAGATGAGGTTTGATGATGTTGTTTGAGCACCTGAATCCAGCCATGTCTGAAGCCCAAGCTTTTATTCATGAACCAATAAATTTCCTTTTTGTGTTTATGCCAGTTTTGATTGATTTTCTGTCAATTGCTCCTGAAATTACTATGACTTATACAAACTGTTTTGTGCTTTCTTCATTAACGAACAGGAATTACTGTATTTTTCTACTTTACTGATATGAAAATGGAGGCCCCATCCATTTGTAATCAGGTGCTTCACGTCTCATAAGATTCAAAGCTTGTTTGCTCCCTTTTGTCTTGGGAATGCCACACACAGGCACTCTTTGTTGCTTCCAGCCTCTGCCTGGGCATGGACATACTTTATCTTGCTTCACGAGAGGTTGTTGAACACAATATCCACCACAGAGTAGGTGCCAAAACACTGTAGAACTGAAACAAAGAGAGAACACCCCCCCCCCACCAAAAAAGTGTACAAAGTGTATGAAGAGGCGGTTCACAGAAAAAACACAAATGACAAGCACACGCCTGAAAGATGTCTAACCTCACTAATAATTAAGAAATAGAAATAGTAATGAGGTACTACTTTTCACCCATGAGTTTGTCAAAGAGCTAAAGGTTGCCTCATACCTGGGGATGGGGGAATAGGCACTTTCCTGAGCTGGCGATGGTGGTGGTTGGGTAGGACAGCACAGCGTTTTTGGAGGGTAATTTAGCAATTCTGTTAAATGTGAGCATGCACAAGCCACTTGGTCTCCTGCTTGAAATTTATTCTACAAATCAACTCCAGCAAGTATGCAAAGATGCAGGTAACAGGACATTCAGTACAGTATTATTTGGAATAGCAACAAACTGGAAACAAATGCCCATCAAAAGGGGACTGTGCAATGAATCACAGTATATCCAAACTACAGAATAAATTTCAGCAGCTGAGAAGCACAAGGTGGCCCTGGGTGTGTGGGTGTGGAAAGGTGTCCTGGGCATACATGTAGGCAGAGGTGAGCAGGATGTGCCACATGATGCTATTTATGCTGAAACAAAAATGAAATCTTACCCAAGTTAACATGAGGTTCAGTTGGAAAGCAGGATCGGAGGGTCAGGGGACTTTTTATTTTTAACTGATTCACTCTTCTTTACAATTTGGTTTTATAAAAATTATGATCAACTAAAAAAATGATACAAATGAACTTATTTACAAAACAGAAACAGACTCAGACTTAGAGAATGAATTTATGGATAGATTGGGAGTTTGGGATTGACATATACACACTGCTATATTTAAAATAGGTAACCAACAAGGACCTAGTGTAAAATAAACAAATAAATAAATAAATAACCAAAAAAACTATGAACATATATTTCCTTACAGTTGACTCATTTGAATACCTAATAGTACATGAGGTAAAAGCATTCAAAAGGCACAAAGAGGAGGGGTACAATTTTCTGGTTTCCCTCTCCCCTACCTGATGTAGAATTAGTGTATCCTTAGGATTGTGTTCAGAAGGAGGAGAGGGAGCGGAAATGAGTGAGAAGGGTGGAGGGCATTGGCTGCTAGTCTATGGCCAGACGTAGCAGTGGGCTGCCCTTCCTGCAGTCTCTGTCCTTGGCTTCCTGGCCTCAGGCTTCCTGAGACCTCACTGAAGCACAGGCGAAGTCCTTCAGGGATGCCCCAGTTGTGAGTCTTCCAGGTCTGGGTCCTGCACCCCAGCGCCCCAGAGAGTGAGACACTGGGGTCACCTTATGCTGGCCCCTTTCCTGCCAGCTCCCTTCGGGCCAGGTCTGCCTGGTAGATGCCCAAATACTCATTAGGAGAGATGGGGCTGTAGGCAAATATTTACCCCCGTGCAGCTGCAGGCTGAGCGGAGGCGGCAGGTGTCCTGTTTACCCAGCGCTGAGCCGGGCGGGCGCTGCCTGTTTGCTGAGCTCCCTTCCTGGCCTGGTTCAGGTGCCCGGGAGGAAGCTGGGCAGCAGAGGATGTGCCAGGCAGGGAGTTAGGGGAGACTTCTGGCCACCAAGCCCTGCACGGGCCTCAGCATAAAAGCCTGACTCCTGAACTGGTCCACCGGGTTGTATGAGGCTGGCCCCTTCTCCCCTCTCCTCTGGCTGTTCTCTAGGGCTGGGTCCTTCTTACTCACCTCTGCCCCCGGCTGACTCCTGCTCATTCTTGGGTCTCCCTGGCCTCCTCCCGCCCCAGAGTGGTGGCCCTGTTAGTGGTGGTTATGTTAGCCGTTGCCATGGCCCCACAGCTCGTGGAAATCACATACTCATTTCCCCACTCATTCCTGGTTAATGTTTGTCGTCTCTGCTAGATGCCAGAAGAGCAGGGATGGGGACAAATGTTCCCACTTCCCCAGCACCTTCCATTGGGTCTGACACCTAGCAGGTGCTCACCAAGTATTTGTTAAGTGTGAGCCTGAGTGAAGTCAGGCAGAGAGAACTGCACGGGCAAAGGCATAGAGGTGGGATGGAAGGGTTGGAAGGGGGGCATGGGGAGCGAAGAGACTGGAGGATGGAAAGTTACATGGGGGACTCTGAAAGTTCTTGAATGACGTGCCAACGCGTTTGGTTCTATCTAGTCAGAAATGGGAAATTGTTGGAAGGAAAAGGTGATGTAAATAATACAACAAATGAGGAAATGATAAACTATATCTTTCAAGTTGAGCAGTATTAATTCTGAAGCTCTTATGATGGCCAACAAGGCCCTATATCCTCTGCATCCCCACTGTACCCCCTTTCTTATCATTCTCCCCTCACTCACTCTAGCCACACTGGCCTTGCTATTTCTTGAACACCAAACGTATATTGCTGCCCAGGGCCTTTGCACTTGCTGTTTCCTTGGTCTGGAATGCATTTCCTTTCGATATCATGATTTATGTTCATACTCTGTTTAAAACTCAGCCTCCAAGTCACCTTACCAGAGAAACCTTCCGTGACACTATAGACAATAGAGTCTCACTCCCCACTGCCCTTATCCTGCTTTGTTTTCCTCTGTAACACTTATATCTGTTTATCTATTGTCTGTCTCCTCTACAAGGATGTCAACTCCAAGAAGGCAGGCGTGTCATCTCTTTTGTTCACTCCTGTATCTTCTAAGACTAGAACATGTACCTTTAGGCATTATGAATGCTTGTTGAATGAATGAATGTGTAATATTAAGCCAAGCCACCCAGGTCCTGTAATGATGCTGACCGTTGCTTCCCTGCACCTAGCCGTTTCCTGTTTCCAAAGCCCTCACGCAGCCTTTAGCTCCTTTGATCTGCACATCAGCCAGGTGGGGAGCACTGGGCCGGGATTATTATCTGCCTCAAAAAATGATTATCTGCGGCACAAAAATATCGCAATCACATGGCCAGAAACCAGAATGAAATGCCCGCAGGCTCATGACTTGGATAAATCAATTTTTAAAATTTGATGTGCAGGAATCGTGGCAAAGAGGAAAGAGTCTTCATTTCGAGGCTGGTCTTCCTTGCCTTTGATTCCCAGCTCGGCTGTGTACTTACCCTGTGACCTGGGATGAATCGAGTCCCTTCTCCGAGGCTTGGCTACCCCTTCTGTGAAAGGGAGACAAGATTACCTCAAATAGGTAGAGTGCAGAGGCATTTGAACATGGGCTTTCCCTGGGCCACACTGTCTTCTGTGTATCCTTTTTCGTAGCTGTGTAATATTCCACTGAGTGGAGCCACAGGGCTTTGCTTCATCAGTTGACTATTGCTGTGCGTGGTGACAGTAGCTGCCGGTCACTGAGCACTCACTGGGTCCTGCTGGGTGCCAGGCTGAGCACTGCACCTTCATGAGCTCATTCACTCCTTGCAACCCAGGTAGCTGCTGTTTACTCTCCCATTATGCAGAGGGTAAGTGGCTTGCCCGAGGCCACCTGGCCCCTAAATGGGGGAATTGGAATTGGAAGCCAAGCTGTCAAACCTGAGAGCTTTAAACTAACTGTGCTCTCCTGGGATCTTTGCTCCCATTTCTCAGATGAGGAAAATGAGACTCAGGGAGGCCAACGCTTGCCCCCAGGCAACACTGGCCAGGGCTGGGATGAGGCAGAAGCCCAGTCTTCCGGTCCCACCGTGGGCTCCTTTGCATCCTGGGGCAGGGCCCGCACGTCTCATTCCTCCTGAACTGGGGACATTAAGCACCCAGGGAGGGAGTAGCCTTCTAGTTTATGCCCCATAACTGGCGGCAGGCTTAAGAACCTGTCACTGGTGAGCAGAGGAAACCTGTTTCTACTCTGGAAACCACACTTCTCTCCCTTCCTCTCTCCTTTCTTCCCTTTCCCCCTCCCCTACCCTCACCTCCCTCCAAGAGCTCTGCACAAATTAATCAGCAGACATCCGAGACTCCAGCTGGGACAAAGTGGGCCGGACTCATTAGCATAGAATGATATTAATATCAAAAAAATGTTGAGACAAATGTGGTGATTCAGGGCAGGCGCCTGCGTCGGCCTGGCTCTGAAGCTGGTGCGGCCCAAGGAACCATGGTAAGAAGCAGAAGGGAACAATGTATACATGGAGAGCCAGGCCAGGTCTCCTGGACGCCCAGTGGGAAGACCGGAGAAAAGCTACAGGGTCTGTTCTCTCGTGCAGTCTGACTTGTCCTCCCTTCCTGCTCAGGGGGCCTCCGTGGATTGTGCAAAAAAAGCATCCAGGGAACAGAACGCCCCTTCCCTGATGGTCATCGTAACCTGGGGCCAGTTGGCGAGGCAGCGCCGTGCATCCCAGCCCCGTCTCCTTTCACCCCTCACGGTGCGACCTTCTGCAAACGGATCCATCTCTTTGGGGCTCAGTCTCTCCATCTGGACCAGGAGGTCATAATAGCTGCCTCTCAGGGCTGCTGAGAGGATGGTGACGTGCATGTGCCTTGTGGGATGTGAACCAGAGAGAGGAACGGCATGTTCACCTCTTCCTCCTGCTCATCCTTCATCCTTCTTTCCTCAGCAGCGCCAAACAGCAGGACTCTTTACCTTTAGGGAGGATAGGGCTCAAACCAGCCCCTACAGAGAGCCTTAGACTAGAATTCTCTTTGTTTCCTAAGCTAGTTAATTCTTTGCTCACTCACATATGCACTTCATTCATTCATTCACATTTACTGAGCACCTCCCATGTGCTAGCATCGACCAGGCACTGGGGATAAAAAGGGGAACGGGACACGATTCCCACCTTGGTGGCTTCCCTAGACTAGTGGGGATGCCTGTAAGGGGAGAGGTAATGGCTCTAATATAGGGTAAGGAGAGCTGTTGATTTCAGGGACTCTGCAGCCTGGATTTTCTCCAGATATTTCAAATCTACTGTCTTATGGTCCTCATTACCCTGTGGCTCATCCCTGTCACATTTATTTATTTTTTATTTTTTATTTTATTTTATTTTTATTTATTTATTTATTTATTAAATTTGCCATGATCTCCACTTTAATTTTTTATTTTTTTAATGCTATTCTTGTCCGCTTACATTCTTTTTATGTATGTCTGTATGTATGTATGTATGTATGTATGTATGGCTGTGTTGGGTCTTCGTTTCTGTGCGAGGGCTTTCTCTAGTTGTGGCAAGCGGGGGCCACTCTTCAACGCGGTGCGCGGGCCCCTCACTCTCACGGCCTCTCTTGTTGCGGAGCACAGGCTCCAGTCGCGCAGGCTCAGTAATTGTGGCTCACGGGCCTAGTCGCTCCGCGGCATGTGGGATCTTCCCAGACCAGGGCTCGAACCCGCGTCCCCTGCATTGGCAGGCAGATTCTCAACCACTGCGCCACCAGGGAAGCCCACATTATTATTATTATTATTTTTTTAATTTAGGAAATGTGGCCAACATACCTGCAGTTCTTTGGAGCTGTGGGAATGTATCAACCAGGACGGGCTGGATCGTGCTGTGACAACGGGCGGCCCCGGCCGCTGGGAGCGCAGGCGAGGGGTGGCGTTCCCTGCCTGGAGCCCCCATGTGTGGTCAGGAGAGCCTGGCGGAGGAGAGGCCCAGCAGGTGTCCCTGCAGCTTGAGGAGGAGTCGCCAGGCCGCCTGGGGGTGGGACAGCAGGGACACCATTCATTCCAAAAATAGTTACTGAGGACCTACGATGTGCCAGGCACAGTGCTAAGTGTGGGGATATAGTTGTGAACAAAACAGACAAATCTTTGCCTTTGAGGAGATGACTTTCTGGGGGGGAGGGGACACGGGCTGTGGAGAAAGATAAGGCAGAGCACCGATGGTGCTCACTATTTGGTGTCGGGTGGTCAGGGCAGGCCTTGGTGACAGGTTCCATCTGAGCAGAGACCAGAGGAGGCAGGGAGGTGGGCCAAAAGGTGATTTAGGGGAAAACTCTGTAGGCGGAGGGAACCGTCCCTGAGGCAGAAGAAACGCTTGAGGGGCCCTGGGGAAAGCCAGCCAGAGCTGCAGGGGAGGGTGGGGGTGATGCAGGGGGGAAGGGGGAGGGTGGCGGAGGGGCGTGGAGGTGGGCTCAGATCATCCCGGGCCTTTATGTCTGGCTGCTGGAAAAATACAGGACACCCAGTTAAATTTGAATTTCAGGTAAACAATAAATAATCACAAAATTTTTTTTTGTCTGCCTTGGGTCTTTGTTGCTGCACGTGGGCTTTCTCTAGTTGCGGCGAGCGGGGGCTGCTCCTCCTTGCAGTGTGTGGGCTTCTCATTGCGGTGGCTTCTCTTGTTGCAGAGCACGGGCTCTAGGTGCGCCAGCTTCAGTACCTGTGGCTCACGGGCTCTAGAGCACAGGCTCAGTAGTTGCAGCGCATGGGCTTAGTTGCTCCGTGGCATGTGGGATCTTCCGGAACTAGGGATCGAACCCGTGTCCCCTGCATTGGCAGGCAGATTCTTATCCACTGCACCACCAGGGCAGTCCCAATAATTTTTTAATAAGTATGTCCCAGGAAAATTTTGCCTTTCTCTGAAATTCAAATTTAACTGCGTGTCCTGTATATTTTTTTTGCTAAATTTGGCCACCCTTACTGTGGGCCACTGTAAGACTTTAGCTTGACTCAGAGATGGAACCCGCAGGAACGTTTGGAACAGAGGAGGGACAGGACGTGGCCAGTTTTAAAAGGATACCCTGGGGGCTATGTTGTGGCCAGACTGAGGTGGACAGGGGTAGAAGCCAGGGGACTTGTTGAAGGTGAGATGGGACGGCAGTGTGGAGTTGCTGAGGGCGAGTCTGGATGGGTTTGGAAGATGGAGCTGGTCCATTTGCTGATGGGTTGGTTGGGGGATGGGAGAGGAAGAGAGGCGTCAAAGGGGACTCCAGGGCTTTTGGCCTGAGCAACTGGAAACATGGAGATGATAGCAGGAGGAAGGTGGGTGCATGTGTGTGCATGTGTGTTTGTGCATGCATGAGTGTGCATTTGTGCGCATATGTATGAGTGTGTGTGTGTGCGTATTTGGACACATTGTTGAGACGCCTACTTGACAACCAAGATGAGACATCGACTTAAGAGGTTGGACTCATGGGCGTGGCATGCAGGAGAAGATGCCATTCATCTATCACCAGCATAGGTGTCATTCAAGGCCATGCCCTTGACTGAAATCACTGAGGCGTACTGTAGACAGAAGTGACCCTACAACAGGCATCTGCAAAGGCCTGGAGGCTTGAGAGTCTGGGGTGCGCTCAGGGCACCGGGAGGGGTTGAGCACTGATGGCTGGGCCAAGTTGGGGAAAATGAGGTTGGCATGGTCTCGAGGACCAGAAGCCAGGGAGGGTTCTAATCAGGAGATCACTGTGGTCAGACCTGTGTGTTATGGGGGGGCCCCTTTGGGGCAGGACAGAGCTGGACAGAGTGGGGCCGGAGGGCAGTGAGGAGACTGGGGTGCCAGCCCTGGCAAGAAGTGGTGAGGCCTGACCCAGGAGAGCAGCTGGGGGCCAGGACCGGGGCTGCAGAAGGGAGGGCTGGCTCGTTGGGACTGAAGGGGCGGGGTGGCAGGCTGGACGTGGGGAGTAGGCAGATGTGTGTCCAGAGCCTTGGGGTGCTGTCACAGGGCTGTGGGGGGCAGGAAGGGGAGCACAGAACCTCCCCCCTCCCCAGCACCCCATGGCCCCTGTGCTTGTTAGCAAGGAACACTCCTCAGAGGGAACATGTGTGCTGTTATTTTTAGGTGATTAGCCACATGTCTTGAAACGTTTGTTTGCCAGTCGTGGGTAAACAAAAGCCATTTGTCAAAATGAGATGTTCTAGCCTCTCCTCCCCTCTGCAGGCCAGTTGCCCGCTGTGAATTCCTGTTGCATCAGCAGCGAGGCTAATTAGCTCCTCCGCTCCTGAATGATAATGGCTGCCTTCACGGAGAGGTGTCTGCCTGCCAGGAGCCGTGCAAACCTGGAAGCTCCACAGTATTGATGGTGCATCCTTATTGGGGTTGAGGAAACTGAGCCTGAACGTCTGCCCTCCCCCACCCCCTGAGTGGGACTCAGCAGTACCACCAGTCACCATGCAGCAGCTTAGGTAATCAGACTGACACTCCTAGTATGGAGCCCAAATCTGGATGCTGCGAATTCCATGAAGAGGCCTGCTCGGTGTCTCCCCTTCTGGCTGCTGCACGTGTGGGCTTTTTGGGTCTCTGGGTAAAAGAGACCTGATGCTCTAGAGGAAGGCGCACCGGCTTTGGGCCAGGACAGCAGTCCTGCCGTGTGTCTCTGCCGCTCGAGCTCAGGGAATGACCTTGGGCTGGTCTCTGTGATGCAGCATGCAGGGGGGTTGTTAGGCAACGCTCTTGAGATCAATGTCTTTGGAAGGGAGGACAGACACAGGACCGGGCAAAAGGGGTTGCCGACCTATGATACCGTCTCGATGGAAGCTCAGAGGGCCATGCAGGGAGGTCTGAGGACAGGGTGGCGTTTCAGGGGTCCTGAGCTGAGGCAGAAGTGCTGGGCCTTTGCACCTGTGTGTCGATCGGTCATTGCATGTAGGTCCCCCCACCCCGGGAATGAAGTGGGAGGGGCTGACAACCATCTGCCAGTGGCCGCCCGCTGCCTGGTGATAAGTCCTCTCTTCCTGCAGGGAGACCTCGGAGGTACCTGAAAGAGCCCGCTGCAGTCCAGTCCCGGACCACTTCTGGGAGATGCTCCTCTGGGGGGAATTTGAAGGGAGAGGCTAGTAGATGAACTACAGCTCCCTCGCTGAAGCTTTTGTGGTCTCAGGGCTGCAACCGACACTCCTCAGCAGCCCCCGCCACTAACCCTCACTCTCAGGTCTCATCTCTGCAGGGACTGAGACCCTGGTCACCCTGCTCTTTGCAGGCTGGGGTGGCTGCACCTGCCAATCTACTGTCTAAATGGACAAGGAAGCACCAAGGGGACCACCTAGGTGTCAACATATTCTTCCTTGTCCCCAGATGTGACTGCCTTCTGATGACCAAGTTCAGTTTGCTCTGGCCAGGATGGAGACTCCTCTTCTTGCTTGCTGGGCCCCTGACACAAGGAGCCTGAAGTGCCAAAGAGGCAGCTGTAGCTTATAGTTTAAGGGACTCTCGCTGTGTCCACTGGCGGAAGTGTCCTCCCTTTGGAAACGAGGGTGTCTAAACCCACAGAACCCAGAGCTGAGGGATGGAGAGCACAGATTCCCTAAGTGGGTCACTGGGAGTGATGGGAAGCAGGGCCTCTTTGGCCTCCACCCCTTGGTTCTTAGACCCATGTGTCCTACCCACAGGGGACGCAGTATTGTACAAGGGATTTGATTTAAAGTGATACTGCATCTCGGAGGATGGTGCCAAAGCCTCATGAAGTATTGTCTCTGAGTTGGCTTTTCCGCTGCGTCTTAGCTCCACCCTGGTACACTGCTCCATCTGGCCGCAGCTTTTGGGTGGTGGTGTGTGTGATGTTACCTGTGGATCCCATGGTCGTGGGCCAGCCCACTCCCACAACTCCCAGGTTATTGCTATTAAGATGGGCTGTTCGATCTGATGTGATGTTATGTGGGTTCACGTGCCACTGGATCAGATATTTCATAAGCCCTTGGGTAGAGAGCCGTGGGCAGGAAAGACAAATCTATGCCTGAAACATATCTCTATTCCTGGTCTTTCCAGGGTGGAGGGGTCCAATGTAGTCATTTGCCACATACTGACCCAAACCAATCTAGGGTTTTGTCCTCCTCTTCAGCTGGTGGCACAAGATCCCTGATGTGGCGACTTCTACGAGCTGAGGGTGCTGGTGCAATAGTGGTGGGTGACAGGGGTCTTTCTACCTGCTGTGTAGCTTGCTGTGAACTCAAATCCGGCTCTTGTTCAGTTCAGGATGTGCCCACTTTCTGAGTTGGTGGGTCTGACAGACCCAGCTCATGAGGGACAGTTCTGGCCACATGATCACTTGGTATCTCGTGATTGGGTGCCCTGTTTTTCGGGAACACACCATGACCTGTTTTTCAAAAGGTGTGTAATTCTTTACTGTAAAATATACACTTGCTTAAAAGTCCCCAGGGTCTCCATTGTGGTTCTCTCCTTGGAGTTTGCCATACTTCATGTGGCAGCCTTTCCTATATGCTAAGTTGGATGGCCCAAGCAATAAGGCTGATGATAGCAGCAGCTGGAAACTTCTGTGAAGTTCTTTCTTGCTCTGGGCCTTGGCAGCCCTTCATGTCACTGGCATATAGGATTGGAGCAGTATTCCCAGCTAATGGAATATGCTGTTGCTTCCAGACCCATCCATCAGGTGTTGTATTTTCTTCTTTATGATGGGAGGTGAAAGGTGAAATAATTTGTCTTTATTGTGGAGGTATACCCCAGTATTTACCAGACCACTAGATTCCCAGAAATTTTACTGATGTGGTGGGCCCCTGGATCTTTATTAGTTTTCTCTCTCACCCTCTGGCCTCCAGTATGCTGGCACCTCTTGTTCATCAGCCCCATCAGCATGATGTGGTCTGTGTAATGGATCAACGTGACATTCTGCAGCATGGCTGAATGGTCCTGATCTCCTTGGACCACGAGGACAGAGCCCTGGTGAAAGTAGTGAATGTATATTGTCATCTGTTCCTTGTAAATGTGTACTCTTTCTGACTCTCTTTCTTGATTGGGATAGAAGAGAATGCATTTAGCAAATGAAAGGCTTCATAACACGTACCCGAGTTCATATTAATCTGCTCTAGCAGCGACGTCACACCTGGCAAGGCACCTGCAATTGGGAATGCCACTTCTTGCATTTCTGGTACTCTACGGTTTCCATGGGGGCCAGACTGGTGAGTTACATGGAATGAAGATAAGAATGACCACCCTGCGTCCTTTAGATCTTTTTGAATGGCACTAATCTTTGTCATCCTCTGGGGATGAAATACTGTTTTTGATTTACTATTTTAGCCAGAAGGGGCAGTTTCAGAGCCCCCACTCATCCTTCCCATCATGACAGCTCTTACCTCATAGGATAAGAAGGGGGGGTGTGTCAATTACTAAATATGTCTGTTCTAATTTTGCATTTGGAGACCATTGTGGGGGGGTTGCAGTTGGACCCGTTGTGAGCTGGTCCTGGGCTAGAACTCCATTTATCACCTGGCCACCTTAGTAGGGAGCATGATGATACTTAGTTTCCCAGGTATCAGTGTGGATTTCAGTTCTGTGTCCAGCTGTCCTAGAAATGCTTGGGTAAACCTTTTCCCCAGCATTCAGTTATCTGAGTAACTTTGAGGAAGGGCTGGGGTCCTTCCTCCTGGGGACATGGGCTTTCTTTCAGCTAATGGGTTCCAGGTCCAAAAATCTGCTCAGGTGTGAAACTGGGGAAGGGATTATTATTTTTTATTGGGGTGACTATTGTCAGCCTCCTGACCACCCATCCCTGATTTTTTTTGAAGTTGCAGATGTACCCTTGTTGGCTGCCCATCTGTGTTGCCCTAGGGATGCCGTGTTCCAGTAACGCCATAACTCTCTGCAGGCCAGGCTCCCGTCTGCCTCTCTACCTTACCACTCCTCACAAAGTTGCCTCTTCCTGCCTTTGGATAGCTTCTGTTTTTGCAGGTTCCTATCATCCCCATCACTGTGAGCAAGCCCAGTTACGTAACAGCGTCTCCTATCACCAGCCCCAGCCTACACGGAAGAGCCATCGTTGAACTTCCACGTGATGCAGGGGGCCGCTCTTCACAGCCTGGCTGAGCAGTGTGTCCTCTGGGTACCCTGTGTAACACCAGTCTCTGGAGGTGGGGCGGGGCTTCCGGTCTCACATAGTACATCTCCTCTGGCGTGCCCACGTCTCTGAGCCTTTCAATCCCTTCTTCCCCCATCTGCCATGGCACTTCTCATTTCATGTGGGCCACTACTTTTTTCGTGCTTCTAGGGGCCATCGCAGTAGTGAGTGTGGATCATCTCCTGGGGTACTTGTGAGGGTATTAAATCCTGCATCCTGGGAGAGGGCTCCCAAATTGATAAACTCTCCCTTTATCCAACCTTATGATCTGGCCCTCTTGATCAAACACCCTCTGTCCAAATCCAGTCCCATGCTGCTCCTCCTTCGGGGTTATAATGCCCATCTTTCCGTATCAGGCCCAACATGCCCAGGGCTAGTTTCTGTTGTGACTTAACCCTAATTACTGGCCCAATGGCAGCAGGAGAAGTGGGGTGGATCCTTAGTGCGGACATGGCCTCTGCAGTCTTTGAGCAAGGAAGTAGTGCTAGCTCCCAGTGGGGTGTTGAATGGGAGCGGGGGATGGGGGCAGGCCCTCTGCAGGCTTAGAGGTTCAAGGGAATCTGAAGAATCAGTTCAGATGTCCCCATCCCATATGTCATGGCTCCACTCTTTCCTAACTGGGGCTCTGACCTTGGCATAGCAGACCTACCTTGGCTGAAGTCAAACATTCTTCGGAACCTGGGATAAGTTTCCCCTTTCTCTGTTCTGCTGTGGAGGGAGATGGCAGTCTTCCTAAATGCCAGTGGAAGGGCCTCTGGCTTTCCCGCTTAGCTTTTAATTGCTGATTAACCACACTCTGCTCTTTGTTATCTTTTTCCAGATCAATTGGGTTTAACAGCCACCCATTTCAATTGTCCTGATAATTACTGTTTCCACCATATTTCTCAAATGTATCACACCAGTTAATGAATTCTCTTTCCCAGGCTGCCATCTTAGTTTATCACCCAGGCCAGGGGCTATCTGTGAGGCGGGTTGGCACTGCCAGCTGGGTAGCAGGTGATTCAGCTCTGAACTCTCATCCCAGTGTCTGCTTTCCTGACCCACTTTTGGTACCAACTGTATGTATCAAGTTGGACTCTCCAAAAGCAGACTCTGTGACAGAATTCAGTATGTAGGATATTTAATTAGAATTATTCTTAGAATCAACACCTGCGGAAGGGAAGGGACAGAAGCAGGATTGGGCAGAGAGGGAAGTCGGGTTGCCATACTCTGCCAATCGAAGCCTCAGCTGACCCTGGGGTGAGTTCTGTAGGTGGTATATGCTGAATACCTTTAGAGCTGTCTTGAGTTGGGGCAAAAGGGCCTGGCTTTTATACCCCCATGTTGATCGGTCACTGGATGTGGGAAGCCCTGGGAACAGGGTGTCACCTTAGGTGAGAAGACCCTCTTCTCCTGAGGCAATCCCTGAAGGTGCTGATAGCTGAAGGC
Source organism: Balaenoptera musculus (assembly GCF_009873245.2). Taxonomy (NCBI): domain Eukaryota; kingdom Metazoa; phylum Chordata; class Mammalia; order Artiodactyla; family Balaenopteridae; genus Balaenoptera; species Balaenoptera musculus. The sequence goes on along the minus strand of NC_045787.1, from coordinate 149,079,395 downwards.
TATCTGATGGTAGCAGTTTCTGCAGCTGGGTTAATAGGTCCTTTATTCTTAAAGGGGTACCTGAGTGGTTCATCACAGTATCCACCCCAAGGAGTTCACTTATTTGTAAAATAAAGATGAAAAAGTCCTTAGCTGGTGTTTGGCTAATTGATAAGGACTCCATAAAATATCCCATACCTTATAGGTGGTTATTTGAGGATATGTACAAATGATAAAACTTCAACTCAAAATAATTTAAGTAATAAAAGAAATGCACTGTTCACATAATTAGGAAGATGGCATAGACTTCAGGAATGGATGGATCCAGGAGCTCAAAGGATGTTATCAGGATGGGTCTTAATCTCTCTCTCCACACTCACATACCTGTCTCTCCATCTCAAAGTCCTGATCTCCTCTGCGTTGGCTTCAGTCTGAGGCAGTCTGGCCTTGTGGAGCTACAGATGGCCCCCAACAGCTCCAGGCCCACATCCTGCCAGTTCAGCAACATTGGCAGTCAAACACACACCCCCCATCCCACCCAGTGATGAACAGTTCTAGGGTAAATCCCAGAGCTGACACTCATTGGCCAGGCCTGGGTCATATGCCCATCCCTAGAGCTAGGGGGATGAGGTCAGCCCCTCTCGATGGGAAGTTGGGGAGAGGAGGTTTACCAAAGGAAAACTGAGAAACTGTGAGCAAAATAAAAGGGAGATGCTAGTTAAAAACAAAAACAGGTATCCATGCCCTCTCCACCTGGGAAGATCTTTTTCATTCTATCTAGAGGATGAAGGGCATCAGACTGGTCTTGCTTATGTAGGGGCATGTGCTGAGTCCAAGAATGTGTCTCACGTGGGAAACGTGTGTGTGGCTGCCTGGCCCACCTGCCATGATGCTGGGAAATGTCAGGCTGGATCCAGGGACCGAGGCTGAATGCGGGTGGATTGAGAGGCCACTCCAACTCCAATTTGTCTCTAAATCATTCTTTCTGACAGTCTTGCGTCCTACTCAGTACACATTTTTTTAGCATCTGCTTTTCCTAGCCCCAGTGCTGAGCCCTGGTGGTGGCGGCTGATGGCCCCTCTCCAGCGAGAGGCCAGGGGTGGCTGAGGAGGCAGCCACATTGTGTTCGCGGGACAAGGTAGCTCAGAACTGGCTGGCTGAGGGGAGTCAGGCCCAGCAGCCCCGAGCCTATCTGGCCCTCGGGTATGCTCTCTTTGGCTGGCAAATGTTTTAAAACATGTATTTACGTTATCATTACTGTATTATTTCATCAAACGTACTACAATACTGATTGCAAGGTGTGCTTCTATTTTATGTGCCATTAAGGAAGAAAAGCTCACAAACGCTGACATACCAGCAATTGCAAGATGAACCCCAACTTCAGTGATTTTACCATGTGAAAATATGTGCCGTATTGATGAAATACAGTAATCACCAACATTTAAAAATGGGACTATTTTGCATTAAACTCCTGTATTCTGTTTTCTTCTGAATAATTGCAAACTCCAGTAATGCAGGGCGCACATCTTTGCATGGCAACAGTCAGCTGGAGATGAGTGGGGCTTTCCTCTTTTGATATTTAACATTTTTTATTTGTTTATTTTAAATAGACAATACATTCTTAGAGTTCCGAAATCAAAACAGTACAAAACAGAATAGAATGAAAAGTCTAAACTCCCACACCTGTCACCATCCACTCTGTTCTCAACCCCTCACTACAAATAAACCCTTGTATTAGATTCTCGTGTATCCTTTCAGTTTTGTTAAAGGAATACATACAATAAGAATTAGATATTCTTTCGACTCTCATTTATAATAGGTTCTGCCTTTGCTTTAGATCACTTAATGATGTATCCAGCAGACATTTCCAAATCTGTAGAGAGACACTGGCCACCCACAGGGGCCGGTTCTCCATTAACTGAAGTCTCCCTGCCACCAGCTTTCTTCTTTACATACCCAGTGGGCCCCTGGGGCATTAGAGTTCACTCTCCTCAGTTTGTCCTGGGAACACTCAGTGAATGTCAGGGCCAAGCAGGTTGGGAGAAAAATGGCCATAGATAAATAGGAGTTTTTCTTGGTGGTCAGCATGTGCGTGGATGTTTCCGTCTGGTGTAGAGGCTCTAGGGTGAGTGGATAGGGATGCAGGGATGTACAAGGTCCAGGAGTTCAGAGTCATGTTGGGGGTGGGGAGAGGAGAATAGAATGAAGCAAAATGGACAATGATACAACCAGGATGGAGGGTATGATCATGGGTAAGTTAATTAAACTCTGAGTTTCTGATGTCTTATTTGCAAAATAGGGATATTTTAGTCCCTGTCTTTTAGGATTATTGTGCAGGTTACATGCAATAGCACAATGCATGGCATATAGTAAGCATTCAATACGTATTATCTCTGTGCGGGCAGAGTGGAGGGAATAATAAGACTGCTTGGAGGTGACAATAAGTGGGGTTTTGAAGGCTAAGTAGGAGTTCACAAGGTGGACATAGTACATTCTAACCAAAGAAATAGTATGGGGTCTCCTGGCTTGCCTTCAGGTATTAACTCCATTTCAAAAAGAATATAACTGCCTCTCATACAGAAGATGTGGCGTACCCAAGGTTAAGCATGCAGGAATGCAGAGCTGAGTCCCATACCCAGTTCTGTCTGACTCTGAGCCTGATGGTCAATGCTCACTTCAAAATGTGAGTGCTGTCATTCCCAAGACTCATTCATGTTGCAACTCAGAGTTTATAAGTTTTGTTGCTGTGGGATGTGGGGCGGCCTTGCTCTCTGAAGGAAGGGAGATTGCCTTAAGGGCTCGAAGCAGTGTCTCTCACCATAGCTCAGCTCTGCGCTCCTCTATGTGAGCTGCCCTCCCAGGTGGGTTTTCCTCAATAGGAGGTAAATGGCTGCTGGCAGCTCAAGGCTCTTACTGGGCCAGCTCAGCCACAGCACAGGAGAGATGGAGCCTCTTTCCTGGTGGTTCCAGGTAAAGTCCCAGGTAGGGTTCTCACTGGTCAGACCTGGGTCACAGGCCATTGCCCAGTCAATCACTGTGCCTAGGGGAATGGGGTCCTCTCACTGGTCAGACCCGGGTCACATGACCACCCCTGAACCAATCAAATGGCCAGAGGGTGTGGCCCTCTCACAGATCAGACCTGGGCATCCAGAACTACAGGAGCTGAGAGTGCAGGAGGAGTGGTTCTCCAAAGTAACATTGGGGTCCTGCACCCAGAGGAAGGGGAGATGACTTGCAGGCAAACTTAGTGGGAATTCCTCACAGAACCCCAGGGGAGCTCACAGACTGGTTTGTGGAGACAGACCTGTCCATGGGTCTCGTATGACCCAGGCTGAGGGAAGTTGGGTGGTCAGGAAAGCCCTTGCAGTCCTTCAGGGAAGGTAATCAGGGTCCCGGCAGCACACCTGGGGGTACCATAGCCCTTGCTAGTGTACTGGCACGGTCACAGTCAGCCCCGTGGATGGGGTGGGTAGCATCCTATTTCCTCCCCACTCTGTCCGGATTATAGTTTGGAGTAAGGAGGTTTAATGGAAGGATCTGAGCTTCTATGACCTATGGACCCAACCATCGACTCCGCATGATGAAGCCCTCCAGGGATTTGCAGTGATTAAGCAAGAGGAGGAAAAGGGTTTTCCGAATTAGTACCAACCCCTAGAGGGACGGGAACCAGCCTAGGGGAAGCCAGAGAGGAGACTCCAGTCCCGCAGCATCCACTGACCCTTTGTACAGAGAAACCTATGTTTCCAGGGCAACAGCCACATCCTGATTGGACACCTGACCTTGCCAGGGAGTGCAATTTGAAACATTCTGACATATAATTTATTGCAAACATTCTGTGCCCCAGGCCCCGTGTCAAGTGTTTTACATTTATGACCTCCTTTCATCCGTCCTGCGTGGAGGAGTATCATCGTCCCCATCTTACGTACGAGAGATCCAAGGCTCCAAGAAGATAGGAAGCTTCTCCCAAGGTCACACACTGGGAGGCAGAGACATCCATTTAATGTCCAAGCCCTGGCTCTTCTAAGCTGGGACTCCTTTGGTGCTGGGGGCCAAAGACCCATTTATAGCCCAACGCCCCCAGAAACGTGGCAGGTGGGCTGTGCTGCCTGTTTCCTGCAGCCACGCAGCAAATATTCCGAGGACACTCAAGCATGAGGCAGGGACTTTCTGGCTCCAGGATCCCCTGCCCCAGACAGTTTCCTCATCTTGAGGCCTCTCCCGGAGCCTGGAGCTCCCTTTGTCACCTAAAGCCTGGCAATTTGGGGCCCAGATGGAGGCCCCCAGGCCTGAGTGCTTCAATGGGGAGAGTGGGAGGTTTGACAGGAGGGGTGGGAGTAGGCTGGGGCTCAGAGCCTCAGGCCAGGGAGGAGGCGGGAGGGAGCTTCATTAGTCTGTCCCCAGGGGACTCGGCAGCCAGTTAGTAAATGCTCTCTAAGATGGCGAGCTTGGCGGAGGAGGGAAGAAAGCATCCATGGGAGTTGTGGGAGGTGGGATGAGGTTGCTTCTGCCTCTGTCCAGACCAGGGAACCCCTTCTTCTCATTATGTGAGGGGAAGGCTGAGGTTGGGGGTTCTCCAGGCTCTAAACCTGTCACCATGGTACCAGCACTTCCTTGGCAGCAGGAATGGTGTCCTGAGCATCCTTGGATGCAGGCCGGGAGGGGGATTGACCCCAGATCTGGACCCTAGGCCTGTCCAAGGTGCACTGCCATCCTGGGGGCTCCTTGGCTGCCATGACGGCTGGGCTGGGGGCTGTAGTGTCCACTGGACTCTCAGTCTCCATCCCACCTGTCTCCGAGTATCCTGCCAATTCTCTTTGTAGTCTTGAGGTGTCTTCCTGCTCCCATATTGTAGAGAAATCTGTTAAGTGACTGAGTTGCCCAGGCCTCTGCTCTTCTCCCCTCCCACCACCCCCTTGGGCTGTTGGCTTGTAGGGCCTTGAAGTTCATCTGTGCTGACTCAAATGCCCCCTCCCCCCTCCCCTTGCCACCTCAGACTCCGCTGAGCAGCTGCCTCCTGGACATCTCCTGGGGCTACTTCCGGGTTCCACTGACTCTACCTCTTCTCCTCAACCCTTTCAAGCCTGCTCTGCCTCTGTGACATCCCATCTTGGAGAAGGGCTCCCACTAGAGCAGACAAGGAAATGCAGAGTCATTCCCAACTCCATTCCTTCCTGGACCTGCCATCAGCAAGCCACACATAGCCTGTTCCATTCTTCATCAGCTCTCCAGTGTCTCCTTCTCTGCTCCCTTCCCCATGGCCGTGCCCTAGTTCACACACCCTTCCTTCTTTCCTGGAGTGTCCACGTTGGTCTCTGAGCCTCTGGTTGACCCTCCATGCCACATGTCCATATCTCTCTCCTGCTTAAAATTCTCAGTGGCTCCCCACACTTGTGGATGAAGTCTATATCCATCCTGGCGTTCTGGGCTCTACATGGCCCAGCCCCTACTGCAGCCTCTGCTTCCATACCCCTCCAACCCTTTGAATGCTCCAGGTCCCACAATGTGCCGTGTTTCCTCACACTCTGAGCCTTTGATTCTGCTGTTCCATCTGCCAGGAATGCCTTTCCCTGCTAAGCTTTTGACTCCTCCAGAAAATGCTCCCTGAACATGTCCCTTCTCCCCATCTTCGGCAGGTTTAGGTGCCTCTACTGTGTGGTCTCATAGCATCCCACACACTTCTTCATCATGGCATTTAGCACTGCCCATCAGAGTTGACTACAGATCTGTCCCCCGCCCCCTGCTGGCTGCAGGGACCTGGAAGGCTGGGGTCAAGTGTCTGGTTGGTCTTGCTGTTCCCAGCATCCAGCTTAGAGTCAGGCATATGATAAATGCTCAACCAGGGCTACAGGAAGACATGGAATGTTGACCAATCTCTCTAATGCACCATCAGGGTCCTTTGATGTGTGTATTAGTTTCCTATCACCCAAACTTAGCGGCTTAAACAACACACATTTATTCTCCTACAATTCTGGAGATCAGAAATCCAATGGGGCTCAGTCTCGCTGGGCCAACATCAAAATGTGGACAGGGCTAGGTTCCTTCTGGAGGCTCTAGGGGAGAATCCATTTCCTTGCCTTTCCCAGCGTCTGGGACCTTTTCCGCTTTCCTTGGCTTGTGGTCACTTTCATCACCTTCAAAGCCAGTAATGTTAGGCTGAGTCTTTCTCATGCCGCTATGTCTCTGGTTCTCCCTTCTGCCTCCCTCTTCTTTAAGGACCCTGGTGATTACATTGAGCCCAACTGGATAATCCAGGATTATCTCCCATTTTCAGGTCAGATGATTAACAACCTTAATTTCATCTGCAGGATTAATTCCTCTTTGCTGTCTAAAGTAACAACATATTCACAGGTTCCAGAGATTAGGATGTGGACATCTTTGTGGGGGGGACACTGTTCTGCCCCTCACAATGAAGAAGCAGTACCATGTGCATTTAGGGACCATGCTCTGTGGAACTCTAAGAGTTGGGGAGACCAAGAGCAAAGGGCAGGTGGTGTCAGAAAGCAGGTGATCTGATGCAGGTAAGAGAGTTGCTGGGAGAGCCAGAAAGGGATTCCTGTCTGTAGTGGTCAGGCTTGCAAGTAACAGAACCCCAACCCAAACTGGTTTTAAGCACAAGGGGGATTTATTGACTCATGAAGCTAAAAAAGAAGCATAGGTAGGAATTCCTCTAGGTATGGCTTGGTAGGGGGTCAGAAGATGTCCCCGCAACTCCATTTCTCTTCATCTCTCAAATCTCCTCTCCGTCCCAGGTTGGCTTAGTCCTCAGCCCAGATGAGATGACCACATGGCTGCAGCCATTCCCGCCCCGTAGTCCCCAGGTTCAAGTGCACCAGAGAAGCTGCCGGGTCTCAGCCTTGCCTCACCTGGCTCCTGAGTCTAGCCCACAACTGATCACAGGGCCATGGGAATACTTGGTGCCGCGTGGATTGGATTTGACCAAAATCCTGGGTAGAGAACAGGGGAAAAGTGGGTTCCCAGAGGAAATTCTGGGAGCTGTTTCACCAGATGAGTGATGTTCCCTACTCTCTCTGAGGGAGGCAGGACAGAGATAGCACTGGATTGAGAGGAGGCCTGGGTTCCCATTCTGGTTCTCTGTGGACGCACTGTGTGACCTTGAGCAAGTTACTTATTAACTTCTCTGGGCCTGGCTGTAAAATGAGGGGGTGAGGTGGGATGCTCTCTAAGGGACCTTCCAGCATCAACAACCTTACCACTCGGGGGCCTTTCCCATCTGTTTAGTCCATCTGTTTTCTTGTGCCTCTAGATTCTAGTAGTCAGAATCCTTAGAAAACCCGGTGGATTTTTTGTAGGGAAAGTTTCGGAGAGTAGGGCTAAGTTTGGGCTCTGTAGCAGGGCTAGAGAGGCTTAAATTTCCACATGAAGTACTGGGTTCATGGGAGAATTTGGGGCCTGAGCAAATGGCCAGGGGCTACTAAGATTTAGGGCTTGTCCACCACTGGGGTTAAACCTCACCCTGTGTCTGGTGTCAGGGCTTAGTGTGTGGCCAGTGTTGGGGTCATTGTGAGCGTTGGAGTCATTTAGAGCTGAGGTGCAGACTCAGTCTGGGTTTGGCTGAGGGTCAGAAGCTGGTCAGCAGTAGACAGGGCAGCTGCTATAAACTGGTGTGTGGGTGACCCAGGTGTCACACAAAGGTGACATTTGCCACATGTCACCTTTCAAGCATTTATTCTCATCTAGCCTATTGTGTATTTTCCTTATTCTTTTGTTTCTTATATGCCTCTTTGACCAGAATATCAACTCCATGAGGGCCGTAACTTTATCCCTTGTGGTGTCTCCAGCTGCTAGAACGGTGCCTGGCACATTGTAGGTGCTCAATAAACAACTGACGAGTGACTGAATGAATGTGGAGGGACATGCATCTAGGTGAAGCCACTGCTGTGTGCATGAGACTAGCAGTTCCCCCAACTCTGCTGCCCATTAGAACCACCAGGAGAACTTATAAGAACCCCAGTGCCCAGGGTGCATCCCTTACCAATTGGATCAGAATGTCTGGAGGACTGAGCCAGGCACTGGCATTTTTTAAAGGATCCCCAGGTAGTTGCACTTTCTGCAAAATTTGAGAGCCACTCACTGCATTAGACCACATGCAGCGCAGGTGTGTGTGTGTGAGGGGGTGGGGCGGGGGGCACATGCCTCCTTGTGAGGACACACACAGCAGGCCGCACACAGGCAGGAGGAGGGAGGGGGACCAGAGACGAGCTGCAGTGAGGCTCGGGTTCTGGGTGGTAGGATGGAGACTTTTTGTCCTAGATCTCTATCACAGTCTCCGGACACCCGCCATGTAGGTGATTACTTTGCTATCACAGAATGGATTTTGGCTGCGAGTCAAGAAGAGCTCTCGCTTCCCAGCTAAATGATGGCAAATCAATTTGAGGTCTCGGCTGGAGCTTCTGATTAGGGCTGGCACCAGGGAACCTCTGGCTGTCAGAGCCACAGCAGGGCTCAGCTAGGCCTTTGGGAGGAGGTGACAGGCAGGACCCAGAGGGCAGCCTTGGGGTCCAAGAGCCCAATCTTCTCTTGGGGGGGCAGGGGAAGCCTAGATGGGGCTGCTGTCCAGATCTGGGAGTGCAATCTCCATTTATTTAAAGTAATAATATTGGAAGTATTAGTCATCATTTATTGAGAACTTGTTATGTGCTGGGTATTTTAATACATTTGATGCAATTGCTGGGCAGTGCAGATATTATTATCTTTTTGTATGGAAGCCCTGAGGGGTAAAATAATGTGCTCAAGGTCAAATGACTTCAACATTACAAGCCAGGCTTGAAACCAGGACTGATGGGAAAAATCCAAATGTTTGTTCACAGTGCTTTGCTGTGTGTCGGTGTGTGTCTGGACTCTGAGCTCCGGTGACCATGACAGATTCAGGTTGGAAAAGCAGTACCTAGCCCAGTGTTCGGCCATGGGGAGGCCTTTGGGAAGTGTTTGCTGAGTGGATGGGTAAATGAAGGAGTGTTGGTTGACTGGCGGCTGAAGGTGGGCTGAGGTGTGCATTGTGAAGTAGGCATCCTTCAAGATACACACACCGCCCCCCCACCCCAACCTCCAATGATCTTTCCTCCTGGTACCCATGTCCTGTGTAGTGTCCTCCCACATTGAATCAGAGCTAGTTTGTGTGACCAACAGAATATTGAAGAAGTGATGGTGGGTGACTTCTGAGGCTAGGTCATGAAAGATGTTGCAGCTTCCACCTTGCTCTCATGGATTACTCACTCTGGGGGAGGCTAGCTGCCATATTGTGAGGACACTCAAGAAGCCCTCAGGAGAGGTCTGCCTGGAAAGGGAGCCTCCTGCCAGCAGCCAGCACCAGCTTGCCAGCAATGTGACTGAGCCATCTTGGAGGTGGCTCCTCCAGCCCCAGTCAAGACTTCAAATGAGACTGCAGCCCCAGCTGACATCTTGAGTGCAGTTTCACTGGAGATCTCAATCCAGAACTACCCAGTCAAGCCACTCCAGAATTACTGATCCACAGAAACTGTGAGCGAAAAGAAATGTTCATTGCTTTAAGCCACTAAGTTTGGGGTAATTTTTTATGCAAATTACCCATATTGCTAAGTGTCTTTTGAGCTGAAGAGAGCTTCTTGGAAAAGGCAGTTCTCCCTTCTGCCTCCCTTCTCACTTGTGACCCTTGCCTCTCAGATTGTCTTGTATTACAGTGAAAAGACATGAGACAGATTTGGTTTTAAATCCAGGCTTCCCAATTTACTCTTTGGATGACTTGAGGATTTTTATGGAATTAATTCTTCTCCTTCTCCTTTCCATGTCTTCTCCCTCCTTTCCTCTCCTCCTCTTCTTATTTGTCTTCATCAGTCTGCCCATAGTAGTAGTAGCATTTTGTAGTAATGGCTGTCACTTTTTAGGTACCTGCTACATGCCAGGCACTGTGCCAGGGGACCTACAGACATTATTTTATTTAATTCCCTCAGAATTACCACCTGGTGGTGGTAGTGGGGTTAAGCATTATTATACTCAATATTTTTTTTTAAAAAAGATAAGGAAACCAAAGTTCAGACAAATTGAGCCATCTGCCCAAGACCAGACAGAAAGAATTAGGATTCAAAGCCATGTTTGTCTGAAAACCAAAGCCTATGCCTATTCCCATTATAAGCCTCTACTTCTGAGCCTCAGTGTTCTCATGAGTAAAATGGGCATAATCCTGACCTCAGAGATTCCTGTCAGGATGAGCAGAGGTGGTGCCTTTAAAGCAATCAGCCCTGTGGATGGCATGTAGCAGGGGCTTAGTAAGTGGAAGCTCCCTCCCCATGCCCCCTTGTACTTTAAGGTAGGCTGCCTTGACCCTCCTGTAGACAAGGTCATGCCAAGTGCCTCTTACTATGAGAGCAGTGGGGAGTTAATGTGGCTGGAGACCACTGGGCCTGTCCCAGGACGGGATGGATACCCTGGACCTGGTGTCCAAGGAGGTGGTAATATTAGCCCTAGCCCCACCCACTCAGCCTGTACCATGTGACTGTACTACTCAGCTCTGTGCTTGGAGTGGGGAAGGGCCCCGCCCGAGCTCACACAGAGAGGAAGGAAGGGCAGGAGTCTGCATTCATAGCCAGGGCACTATGGAGAGGCCAATGCATAGAGACAGCTCCAGCTGGAGGATACCAGCTAAGAAAACATTGCCCTTGGGGGGTATCGAATCACCTCTCAGATCAGGCAAGAAGCCCCAATTAATTACAAGTGCTAAGTGAGTGGTCTAGAAGCAGAGTTTTGCAGTCAATTAGTGGGATGCCTAGGAGGCTTCATTAACCCCCTGCCTCCTGGCAGCTCTCAGTTTGCCTGTATCACTGCACATGGTGAGATGGGTAACCGGTCTGTTTACTTGCCTGGGTAGATTCCTGGATGGAAGGGGCTGTTGACTGGTGTTCTTGGTGCCTAGTACAGTGCCTAGCAAGTGGTAGGAACTCAGTAAGTACGATTTAACTGACTTTTAGGAGAAGACATTCAGGACCCAAAGTGAGAGGATGCTGGCATTTCCCACCAGGGCACTTTGGGGTGCTATGAGTGTAAAGGAGAGGAGACGGGGGCAGCAGGGAATCATCTGAGTGCCTGGGGCTCGGTTGTTTACTGAGGAGGGACCTGGACCTTGGGAGGACAGTGGTTGGCATGCTGGTGGAGCACACAGATGGACTCCCAGGGAAGCCTGAAGCCCTCATTAGCCCTTTTTCTCCAATCCCCAGCCTAGGAAGGCCCTTGGAGCCCAGCCTCCAGCTCTGGGAATGGCCTCAGTCTTGCAGGGGCCCTAGGGGAGCCTGCCATTGGCCCCTGCCCTGCTCGGAGACACTTCCGCCACCATCTGGGCCTGAAGAAGTTTGAGGTCTGGCTCCACTGAGGCCCTGCTTAACTCCTATTCCTTTGTAAGGAAGGAGTTGCCTCAGCCTCTCTGGGGGCAGACTCTAAGATGGCCCCAACGATCCCTGTCCCGGTGTTTGCACCCTCGTGTAACCCTCTCCCTGTAACTGTAGTTGGGGCCTGTGACTTTTAACCAATAGAATATGGCAAAGGTGATGGTCTTTCACTTCCAGGATTCTCTATTGCCTTTTTGGTTTACACGCTTTGATGAAACAAGGTGCCATATTGTGAGCTGCCCTAATGGAGGGGCACACATGGCAAGGAATGGAGGACAGCCTCTGGACAACAGCCAGCCAGGAGATGAGGCCCTCAATCCAACAGGAGCTAAATCTCGCCGGCAAACATGTGAGCTTGGAAGTGGTCCTTGGTCAGCTGAAACTTCAGATGAGACCTCAGCTCTGGCCTGTACCTTGACTGTAGCCTGTTGAGAGATCTTGAAGCAGAGGACCCAGCCCAACTGTTCCTAGACACCTGGCCCACAGAAACTGTGAGGTAATAAACATGTGTTGTTTTAAGCCACTAAGCTTGTGGTCATTTGTTATGCAGCACTAGATAACTAATACAGCCTCCCATTGCACACTCCAAGAGTCCAGGGCACATGCTACCCATAGTGGACTAGCCCAGGCTCCTGGAAAGATCTGGTAGAACAGGCAGGAGAGGTGATGTCAGCACACAGAAGAGGGAGGGGTCCGGTTTTCCTCTCCTGCACTGTCCAGTAAGTGCAGAGAGCTAAGGGAAAAGTGGCTGTGGCCACCAAGTAAAGGAGATGGAGATTGTGCCACTTATGTGGCTGAGTCAGCACTGGGGTTCCTGAGCACCCAGTGTAGGCTAGATTCTGTGATAGATGCTGGGAGGCATTGGGGTACCAGCCAGCTCTGCCCTTATAGAGTTCCCAAGTTAGTGAGAGAGATGTGCAGGGACCTCAATTAGAGCAGAATTTGCACAGTGCCTCCATTCATTGAACGCTTGGCACATGGTGCTAAGAGAATGTGGGCAGCACCCCATTCATTCCTCACAACCGCAGTGGAGGTCAGAGCGATTCTTATCCCATTTTACTTGCAGGAAAACACTCACAGGGGTTAAGTGGCTTCTTCAAGATCACTCTGCTAGGTGACAGAACCCACCAGCAAACCCAGCGCTGTCTGAGAGTTCAGCCATGATGCTCTGTGTTGTGCGAACACAGCAACAAACTCTGCTGTGGACACGGGGGCGGGGCTATGTCAGGGTGGGCTTCACACAGCAGGTGACATTGGAGCTGGATCTTGAGAAGTTGGGAGTACACCAGAAAGGGGAAGGGTACCTTTCATTTCAGGCAGAGAGGCCAGAATAGGCAAACACAAAACAGCATGGTATGTGTGGGGACTGGGGGAGCTTGGAGCAGAGTTAGGTGGGCTTGGACCTAGCCAGCTGGGGTCATATCACAGAGATCCATTTTGACAATTTTGATGTTGTCCTATAAGCCATTGAAGGGTGTTGGCAGGGAAGTGACATGGTTAAGTTTGAATTTTAGATAAGTCTTTTAGCTGGGGTGGGGTGGTGGGGAGAGGATGGGTGGAAGGGAAGAGATACAGGCTAGGAGAGCAGTGTGTGGGGAATGAGAGGTGCCTATGCAAGCAGAGAGAAGAGGCCTAGCTTAAGGCATGGTGATGGTGGGGGACAGCCGAGTGTGGTCTGTTCTTGACTCCTCAACAAAGTCTGGGATGTGTCTGTGTCCAGGAGAAATGCATCCTCTCTCTGTGTCCCCAGCCTCCTGCACACAGACTAGCAAAGGTAGGAACTCCATCAATGTTGGAGGGACAACCAATGACAGACCTTTGCCTACCCATGTGACTTGACTCTGTGCCAGGATGCCACACTCACGGGGCTTGGGGGGAAGGGTGGCCAGAGACAAGGTGTGGGGTGTTACAATCAGGCTGGACTACCAGTTCCTGGGATTGTCAGTTGGTTTTGAAGGGCAGGACATGAGTGGCCCTGAATCTCTGGGGCCAGTCCTAACTCTAGCCTCGGCTGGTTTCTGGGGTCATTGCCAGAGTGTCCTGGCCAGAAGCAAGGGTAAAACTGAAGGTTTTCTGGGATCTCTTGAGCTCTGTGGGTTGGCCCCCCTCCTCTCAGCTGGCATCCCATGTAGCTCTGGCAGTGCCGATGGACAGAAGAGGACAGACAGACCGAGAGCTGCTGTACAAGGTCTTTTCTTTGTTGTCATGGTTGGTTTGGTACATCTTAGCATCTGCGTCATACAAAGGGGGAGCAACAGCCATGGCTTTTGGTCAGGTTCAGGGGGGCATGGGGGTTGCCCCTCCCTTCCCCCCAGGCACTGACACATTTAAAGGAAGCAGAGCAACAAGGACACAGCACAGTGGGAAATGGATTTCCCCACGCAAGTAGGATGGTCATCCTCACCTGGGTCTCACTAGGACCCACATCCCCACCCGAGGGCCAGCAGGAGCACCTCTCATTCTCTTTCCAGTGAAGAGGGTGGGGCACAGGAGTGGGGAGGAGAGCAGGGGACATGTGGGGGGAGTCATGTCCTCAGGCCTGAGAGATGTCCCGTCATCTGAGCCAGTCTGACCCCCAGCCCCTGTGCACTCAAGGGTTTGAGGAACCTAGAAGGATGGAACAGTTGGGTGGTGGTGGTGGGCAACCCTGCTGGCTGGGTGGCAGGGGCTCCCGGGGCTGGTGGTTCACCCCATTTTACTCTAGCTCTGAGCCTCTGGGGAGGTTGCTTTGTCCACCAGCTGTCCCACCTGAGAGGGACCTGGGCTGAAGAACTTCTGTTCTGTTTCTATTTCCCTTTCTCTCTCTCTGGCTCTCTCCCTCTCTCACAGCTGGGAGGGTCTCTTGACCTCCTGCTTACCTTTGGAGGAAACCCCTTTGTAGTTAAGGACACTTTCTGGACCTGGAGCAGAGGATGTACCTGTGTGGAAGTTCTGGACATTGCCAGTGCCCAGCACAGGAGATCCAGAAAAGCACTTCCCTTCTCTCTGGTGGTTAGCTCCCAGGCACACAGCACAGCAGTGGCCACCCCTGGCAAGCGGGCATTTTGTTCTGTCTTCACCCACATGCAATGATTGCTTCTTCCCGTTCTCCTAGCTGGGAGAACAGCTCCCTTGTATGTTGTGTGTGCGCATGCTGAATTCTGGGGCCACTCCCTCCCTGCCCCACCTCCTAAGTGTGTCACATGCACACTGCCCCATTTGTGTGTGACACATTCTTCCCCCTCCCATCAGTGGGCCTTATACACCTCCCACCCCAGGTACTTCATGTGACCATCCCTTCTCTGCTAGAGCACCTCACAAATACTTTGTGCTCCCACAAGTGTGTTTGCACATGACATCCTCTCTGGGCCACATATTAGCCTCTCTCCACTGGAAGGTCTGTGTCAGGAATGGTGGTCATCGTGTTCCCCTGGACCCAAGAGTTATGGTAGTATGCCCCAGGCAGAAATTCTCCCCCTGTCCCTGCCTCCAGGAAAACCTCCAGTCGTCCTGCTCAGAAGCAGGCTGGAGGAGTCTAAAGGAATCCAGGATGTGCACCAGACTAAGCCAGCCAGCCTGGAAGGCACTCTCATATGGGAAAAGCCCTGAGCCTGCTCTGGGGGTGCAGAGGGGCTGTGAAGACTGTGAGGGATGCCGCTTGGGGACCTGGGGTTCCTCAGGCCTGCCTGGGATGTCTTGCATGGCTAGGTTCCCCTGCTCATCTGAAGCTCCCTGGGCCTCGGTCTTCACTGTCCATCTGGCACTCTCTGTGCCCTGGCATCACCTTTGAAGTCTGCGGGCCCCTGTCAAGAGGGAGACCTTTCTGAACACTTGGGATTCACCCCTGTGTCCAGGTAGGACCTACACACAGGGTCTGGGGAGGCCTGGGGCCCAGGACTGGGCCCTGCCTGTTTCTGCCCCAGGACCCCGGGGCTCCTGAGAATGACCATCCTGCCCAGGATAACAGATACAAACAGACAAGCAGACAACAGGGGTGCAAGGTGGCTCCCCATCACAGAAACAGGCACAGACACAGACACAGGCCCCCTGGGGGGACGGGACACAGGGGCACAGGGGAGGGGGTGTGGGCGGGAGAGAAGGGCAAGTCCAGGGAGCTGGAGCTGCTGAGGCCCTGCTCCCCAGAGAAGGGACAGACCAGGGGACTTTTCTGGTTCCCTAAACATATGGATTGTTTTGTCTCATCTTTAAAGTATTGCAGTCTAACTGATATGGCTTTAACTATTGGAAACAGACAGAGAAGACCCATGTCTCTCTCTGAAATAAAAGCGTAAATTCACTAAAATGGAAAACCGGCAGAATGCAAACTGGGGCCAATGGGGCAGGGGCTTCGGGACAGGCAAGCCGCCCCCTCCCTGTCCCCTGCTTTTGGGGTAGGCCCTGGTGGGGGCCCACCATGGCTTCTTGGGGCACTGCCTGGGTCTGTCCCAGTGGACTTCTGAGGACTTCAGGCAGGAACCCCCCAAGGGCAGGAGGACTCTAGGCCAAGGACAAGGTCTCCTCTTGGATGTGGCCATCTGTGACTAGTGGTTTGGGGGCCAAGAGGGGTCATCTTACCTATGTTCCTTCTCCCCAAGCACACGTCCTGCACACAACTGCCTTTTCAGAGCCAAACACATGCACACAACAGTCTCAGCATATCTGACAGCTCTCTCAAACACATACTTCTACAACATCTAACACATTCTCATCACTCCTGACATACCTGTTATTTTTGAAAACAAATGCAGATACTAGCTAACACATGCAAGCTCTAACACACATATGAGATGGTTAGTACACACATATGACACAATCTCAACTCATACATACCACCTCAAACAAGCATACATACACAAGGCTGCCTAACATACATCACACAGGGATGATGACTAACACACACACACAATCTCAAGACACTCTAATCATAGGCTTATGTGTATAATCTCTGGACATACAATTGCTGATGCAGTCTCTGCCATGCACATTCATGCATGCCTGGGCAAACACTTTCCTCTCTCATTTGCTCCATGGCTTCCCAGTTCTCATACAACTTACTGAGAAGGAGGCCTTGACAATTGGGTGGGGGGAACAAATGCCAGTCTCACACATCCCAGAGGAGAGTTTGTTCTTGGCCAATAAGATGAAAGAACAGATGCCTTCTGTCAACTGGGAACTGGCTTTTCCCAAAAAGTTTGGGGCTTTGGCCAGGAAGGGTCCTCCTGTGGACCGTGGGGCCCTGGAAGCATATGAACAGGACAAGGTGAGGAAGAGGAGTGGATAAGAATGGGGGCAGCTTGGCTGTACCAATGGGGGAGTCCCATGGCATGGGCCATCGCTGCCCAATGGCTCCAAGTATTTTCTGGGGGGCCTGGGCAGCCCCTTGGCTGGGCAAGCCGGGCCCAGCCTGGCAGTGGGGCTCCAGGACCTAAGTGGAGTGGGGGGGAGAAACAAGGGGCTGCCCTACCCTGGGGCCCCTCCATAGATGAGTTAAAGTCCATAGAGGATCCATTTGGAGGGACTGGCTTGGCAGGGGCTAGGCCTCTTCAGGTGGGGGTTGGGAGAGGAATGCTCCTAGACTGGGTGTCATCAGAGGGAGGAAAGAAGGAGAGCCTCAGCCTCCTGCCCAGACCCAGGCCTGGCCAGAACAGAACAGGCCAGACTCAGGCTAAGCCCTAACAGGACAGACTTACCCTGACTCCCTTCCTCAGAGCCAGGCCACTCAACGCCCCTGCCCTGACCTGGAGGCCCACTGGGGTTTAGAGGCCAAAGGTCAGCATGCTGGGCAGGGCTGGAATGTGTCATTACTTTGGCTGGCTGGGGACAGTGGTCCTCCTGGCAGTGGGGCACATGAAGGAATGTATGGGGATTACCACACCAGCCCAGACCTTAGGCTTCTGGAGGGGGCCCCCAGTGCTTCCTGCACTGGGTTCAATACCCCCTGCTGGAGAAAAGCTGTCTTCTTCTTTTCAAGCAACTTGGGAGTGAGGTGGAGGCTGGATACCCTGGGATGAAGGGAGTGTGAAGAGTGCTGAGGGGGAGGAGCCCCTGGCCAGGGAAGGGGGACAGAGGCCAACTGAGGTTTTCCCCTTCAGAACTGAGACTTAAATGAATAAAAAGAAAAGAAAGAACCAAAAAAAAAAAAAAAAGTAACAAGTGGAGTGGGGATGCGGTGGGAGGGCCGGTTACTTCTTGAACATGTCCTGCAGTGGCCCGGGCAGGTATTTGAGCACCGTGTCCAGGATGCTCTCCTCCTCCTCCTCCTCCTCGTCCCCGCAGCCTGCCGGGATGGCCTTCTTGGGCCGGGTCAGGCTCCCTTCGCAGGGCTGCTCCAGGGCTGCCTTCTCCTCAGCCTCCTTCTCTTCCTTCTTCTTCAGCCCGTACTGGGGAGGGGAAGGGTGCAGAGGAGCATGAACAGGGCAAGGAGAGAGCTGGATCTCAAGGTCATGCACATGTGGCTGGGGCAGCTCATGGGAACTCCCTGTGAGCCCATGGGTCCTCTCATCTACAAAATGGGGATAAGGGCACCTTCCTTGTGGGATTGTGCTTGTCTTCAGTTGGTATTCAATAAAAGAGAGATGGTGCATGGGGTTTCCTTTAAAATTAATACCTGCCCACATAATTTCTTTGCTCTTTTGAAATCCTCCAAGATCTGAAAACTGAATGTTCTCCCACATGCTTTGGGCCAAATTTTGGTGACAAAACTTGACTTGAACTGATGGAAGGCTACTTATAGCCTTGATTTATTGCAGTTCGAGCAGACAAGTATTGAACTGTTTGGCATAGGGTGGCAGCTGCAAACTCACTGGGAGTGACACATAACAGTGCTCAGGGCACTATAGTACTTTCCCAAAATCCCCAAATTCTGGGTTCCAAACTTGTTTGGTCTCCAGGATTTCGGGTACAAGTTTGCGGACTTGTAGCAGCAAACATTAGGGAGCACTTACTATATCCACTACCTTTTTTAATCCCCATAACGGTCCTTGAGGGAGGTGTTCCTTGACATGCATTATTCTGATGAAAAGAGTGAGACTCAGAGAGAACTAGGTCTAAGGTGAGAGCTGGGATTCAAGGGAGCCCAAGGTTTTGGGAGACCCTTTTAACCCCCTACATTCCAGGATGGGCAAGAGGGTGGTGCTGACCTTGTCTCGTATCTGCTGCCGGACCTTCTCACGCTCGGCCTCCATGCGTGCGTGCTTGGCCTTGCGCTCCTCTTCTTGCTGCCGAAGTGCCTCCTGCCGCTCCTCCTCCTTCTTCTGTGCGTCAGGGTCCTTCTCCTCCTCTCCGCCCAGCATCTTCCCCATGTCCTTGGTGGCCCCTGTGGGGGATGGGTTGGGGAGGAAGAGGACAGGGTCATGGAGGCAAGGCTGGGGATGTGGGGGCCTGGTGTGCTGAGGCCCCTCCCACCTGGGTCTGGACTGGGTAGTGGGCATAGGGTGCAGGGCTAGGGCCTCACCTCCAAGGGCCTGCTTCATGACGAAGTCCATGCCTACAACTCTGTTTAGTGTGCCCTAGCCAGCAGCCAAATTTGCATGCAGCGCTTCAGGCAGGCCTGGCTTGGGGAGATGTGGCAACCTGCAAAAAGAAGAGTTGGGGGTTAGATGGGAGAAGCTTCTGCACAGGCAGGGCAGTGGAGTTGGACAAATGACCGGTCACCCTGGTTCAGGCATCAGGTACCATCAGCCAGAGGCCAAGACCCAGTGCCTGGTACCACACGGAAAGGGATGGAAAAGGGCTGTTTCCTGAGCACTTGCTATGTGCCAGGCACATATGTGCTGCCAAATGGCTTCTGATTCTTATTTTAAAAGCTTCATCTTGACCATGTTGCTTTAATTTGATCGAAGCCAGGAATGTTGGAAAAAGCCCGGAATTTGGATATAGGCAGAGCTGGGTTCTAATGCCACCCTAACTCCTTATTTGCCATGTGACTTCCACGCAAGTTATCCAATCTCCTTGAGCCCCAGTTTCCTCCTCTATAAGATAGAGATGACCGTGCCTCCTTTCTCAGGGATACTGTGGAGACTGGAGAGAATTCCAGCCTGGGTCACTGCATCAAGCCCTAGAAGGAGTGAGCTGCACTCGGGGCCCCAGCAAATAAGAGGTAGGTGAAAAAATGAGAACAGCCAGCTTACATGAACATATCCAGACTTCTGAAATTAGACAAATGGAGAAATAAGTTATTTTTATTGCATAATACATGTAAGTTTTATGTTTTATAGATTAATATTGATTTTTATTTTGAATTACACAGAGGGGATTGGAGACACAATAATCTTCTTTGGGCTAAGGGCCTTTAAAGTACCAAGCACTGAGCCTCATAACTACTCAGCTTATGTTTGTCCTCCTTTCCCTCTCCCTAAATCACCAACTTTCAGTTTTTATTATATTTTTATTGTTATTTTTTTGCCTCAGAAGATTTTCTCCAAATAAAATCTTAATGGGAATCTCAATATGAAAAATACATAAAAATGGAACTATTCCAACGGTAGTGGGAGGGGAAGGGTAGTGGGCCTGGAGCCTCCCTCTATACTTGGCCTCCTTCTTACCCCGTTCTTCTCGCATCCCTGAGAATTTGAACCCAGATGCTCTAACTCTTAGAGACTTCCTTTTTATTTTAACCAATCAGTTTCGCTGGTGCTTTCATAGGCAAAGCCACCGCAAATCCTTTTTCAGGTATGGAGGGAGATATCCGTGGGGATGGGGCTATAACAGCCAAAGTGTCATGTACCTTGATGGTCAACTTGGGCCAGGCCTACTCCCCCAGGCCTTTCATTCTACATAGACTTGGGGTCTTTTTGATTTGCTAGGAGGATAAAGGGGTCCTGGGAAATGGTGGTAGAGGAGTCAGGCTGGATATTGTAACTAAGTTGGGTTCAAGGTCACTGGCTGTTCATTGATGATGGATTTTCCTCATTTCTTTCAAAATGAGAAAACATATCGGCAGACTGAGATCTTTTCATACCATGGGGCCTGACAGTTTGAGGACTTCCACGTGATCAGATCACCTGATAGGTTGTTTTGAGGAAAGTCATGATGGAGTAGAAAACCATCCACAGGGACTGTGGTATCAGACACACCTGGTTTGAAATCTTGGCCCCCAATCCTCACTGGCTGTGGCTCCCTGGGAAAGCTTCAGTTTGTTCCCTGCAAAATGAGGGAGTATTAAGTCTACCCTGTACTGATGTATGAAGGGGAAGAGAAGATACTGGTCAGGTGCCTGGTGTGTAGCCGGTGCTAGTTAATGTCAGCCATTGCTGACTGCATGTTTATGAGGACATGCCAGAAAGGAACAGGATTTCCAAGAAATGCAGAAGAACCCACCCTGATCTACAATTCTGAGTTTGAAGGTGGCTCAGCTCAGTCAATCAAGATATTTTCATTTGACTAAAAACATTGTAAAGAGACAGCATTTCTAAGAACAGGAAAAGAATAATAACCAAATGATTTCAGGAACTCTTGGGTTCCTCCTCTGTGTTTACATTTAGCTCAAGGAATTGCCAGGTGGTGGTGGAGGACGCAGGACTCTAATTGGAGATGTTTCAAATTGGTCCACAGGGCACCTAACTTGCTGCTCTGGCAAGTGTCTCTCCTGAACCAGATGATCTTCTGGGCCCTTTTCCCAGCTCTTCTGCTGAAGCAGTTCTGCAGCATTTGAACTGCTAGCCATCCCACTGTATCCTCCAACCTCTCTCCTTTCTTGCTTCTGTGACTCAGTTCTTTCCTCTCCCTCCTCTCCTACTGCTCCTTCTCCCCTCCCTTCCTTTGCTGCTCCTTTTCTTCCTCTTGCCTCTTCAAAAGTGTATTCTCCAGGACTCTGACCTCAGTCCTTATCTCCTTTTCATCTCTAATCTTTCCCTGGAAGAACTCACCCTTTCCAGGGGCTTTATGACCGTTAACACTGATGACAGCTAGATGTCTTATCTGAGCACCAGACCCCTATATTCATTCATCCAATAAGTATTAGTTGAACACCTACCACGTGTCAGGCAGTGTGTTAGGCACTGGGGATATAACAGTGAACACGACAGACAAAGTCCTGTGCTTGTGCAGATTACATTTTGGGAGTGTGTGTACTGTGAGTGTGTGTGTGAAACAGGCAATAAATAACTCAAGAAATACACTTGCCTCCCTCTTGCCTGCCTCCCCCTGGATGTCCCACGGCACCACTCAAACTCAACATGCCACCTCTCTGTCACCAAACCATCTCCTTCTCCAGACTCCTCTGCTTCCTGTATTCATTCAGAAAACTTTGATTACCAACCCCAAGCCCCCACATGCAAAGTAATCTACTCAAGGGCTGAGTCTTCTCCATGTTTACATCCTGTCACTCCAGGTGCTTCTTACTCCCAGCCTTCTGGGATTACTTAGCCAAACTTCTTGGGTCCACCCCAAGGTCCTGCTGCTGACTCCCAGCATGGCCCTTTTAGATGTTAAGCAATTTCTTCACCCTGTGGAGAGATTCCCCTAACGAATTTCTTAAGGCCCAACCTACTCCTACCCCATCCCTCTCAGCAGGTGATTTCCTTCTCACTTTTTGTAGTGTGGTGCAGCGGAAGACTCATGAGCTCTGGTGTCAGGCACATCTGGCTCAGATCCTGAATCTGCTGCTTTTTAGCTGTGTGATAGTGAGTAATTGACTTAACCTCTCTGAGTCTCGTTCTTCTTTATAGAGTGAGGATTATAATACCATTTTGAAGGCTTAGAAATAATCTATGAAATGTATTTTGCATATGATGCAGGCTCAGTAAATGGTGGTTGTTATCATTATCAAAACAATGAACTCCCCTCCTAACTCCCAAGGAAGAGGTCTCCCTCTTTCCCCCTGAAGCCAATCCATCTGCCTGAGCTCCAGATTTTCCTTCTTTACACCTTCTCCTTGATCCATTTTTTACTCCCTCTTCCTCACACCTTCAATCTCTTCTCCGTACATCTCTTTTATCCCCTTCCTTCTCCAGCTCCTGCTCTGAACCCTACCTTTCTCTTAATCTCTGCCCTCTAGCTTCACGATCAAGTAGTTTCCACTTGGTGTCATCACTTCCTCACCTCCCAGTCAAACCCTCTGGCTCTGTGAGATCGGAGAGCTGCAGCCCCTGCACTGCTGCTGAAGCTGCCATAGTCAGGGTTGCCAGAGTCCTCCTAATCACCAGACCCAGGAATGTTTTCACAGCCCTCCTTCTCCTCCTTCTCCATCCCTCTGCAGTATCAGATGCTGATGAAGACCCCTTACCTCCCTCTCACCCACCCTGCTTTTTTTCAGCCTTCTTCTTGAATTTCCTGAATTCCATGACACATCACTCTTGTGGTCATCAGCTTACTTCTCAGATGGTCTTCCTTCTGTCTTTTGCTGACTCCCCCTCCCACTGCCCCTCCCTCTCCCACTGTCTACCTGGGAAATCTCACCTACCCTTATTGGTTTATGCGCTTCTTCAGTCACAGATCTCTCACTCTCTCTCTCCCCAAACCTGCACATTTAACTCTTTGCTGGATAGTCTTAAATTCATTCTATCCAAAGATCAATCTCATCCTTGCCTCCCCTCCCCACCAACCACGTTTTCCTTCAGCATTCCTTCTTCTAATTGCCTCAATGGAAAACTCCACAGTCAGGGAATTCTTCATTCATTCATTCACTCACACTACAAATATTCTTTGGGCATCTACTCTCTGCCAGGCATTGTTCTGAGTGCTGGGGCTGTGGCAGGGAACAAGGGAGTCATAGCATTTGTTCTCACAGCATTCAGTCAGCTGGGGAGGTAGAGGCTGGGCAAAAACCACACAAGGAATTGGCAAGTTATAATTGGGACGGGGTGCTGCGGAAGAAGTCCAGAGATTATAGCCCCACAGTGTTTCCTGCATCCACACATCCCCTCTCCTATGGCTGCTAATGCCTTTGTTCAGGGCCTCGAGGTTCTGAATTTTTGCATAACCTCTAACTCTGTCCCTCCCCTACCTTACCTCTATCCTCCACAAGGCTGTCCGATTAATCTTCCTAAAGGGCAGATCTGCTCATGCAAACACATCCTGCAGTGGCGCCCCATGGCCTGGTTAAACCAACTAGAGTCCTTGTGCTGACCTTCAAGTCCTGCACAGTCTAGCATCTGCCTGCCTCACCATTCACTTCCCATCGCTTGTATGTGGCTCTGTATCAGCTATACCTCCACACATATTCTTTCCAAAAACTCCTGGGCATCTGTTCATGCTATTTCTACATCCTTGGAACCTCTTAACCTCCTCTCTGCCAGTTCAGTTCCTGGCCCCAGTACTAACTAAGTGACCTTGAGCAAATGACTTAATCTTTTCTCATCTGCAAGATGGAGACAATAACGTCTATACCCAATGCATGTTGTAAGCATTAAATGAAATAATGCAAATGTGATCAGCCCAGCATTTGGCACATAGTAGGTGCTCAGTACATATTTGCTGTCACCGTCATCACCATCATCATCATCAGCAGCAGCAGCAGCATTAATTTTTCAAAGGTCCGCTTCATACATCACTCCTCCCATGAAATCTCTCCTCGGTGAGATGTGATGGAGTCTTCCTCTTCTGAGACCCATGGCACTTTCTAGGGCAGCCCTGCCTGCCTCCAGCTCATGCACTCTGTCCAGCTATGTGTCTTTCCCTTCCCAGTCACTCTGAACTCTTCCCAGGACAGGGCTTGTATCTTGTGCTTTTCTCCTGTCCCAGCATCTACAACATCTCTTAGTTCATGGTAGAGTCTCAGGACATATTTGCTGGATTGAATTTAATGTGTGTCAGCGAGTATGTGAGAGTGTACTCGTTCAAGGTATGCTCCTGCGTGTCTAACTCTGAACTTAGGCATCGTTGTGATTCTGCGTGAGCGTGTGTGCAGGCGTGTGTGTAGATATTTTGCCATATGCCTGTAGGAGTGCTGAGGTCCAGCAGGTTGCCTGCAGTTGAGGATTTTGGCCAGACCGCCAGGAGGCACTCCTCCGCGGGTCTGCGGGAAGACTTGGTCTATCCCTGCGCGGGAAGGGCGGTGGTGGTGGTGGTGGTGGTAGTGGGGACGCTAGGCTGGGGGAGGGGACACAAGGAGGGGACACAAGGAGGGGTGGGGGAGGGATGCTGCCGCAGCACCAGGTTTCCTTGCCTTCAGCGTGCCCGGGATGCGCCTTCAGCTTCCCCTCTCAGACTCCCTCCTAACCCATCCTAACCCGAAGGCAGCTGAGGCACCTCCTCAGGCTCGGCCATCAGAGCCCCAGGAGGTTTTCAGGACTGGACCCCGCCATCTGACAAGCAGACTCGGGCACCTGCAGGGTTTGTCCTTGTGGCTGTTTATCTGTTGTCTTTTTTTTTTAATAGCTCATGTCCAGGCCATATTCACTGCAAGTCAGTTCAACACTCATTTGCCTTTTGAGGGGGACCCTACGCTAATGGCGGTGCAGTGACAGGGGATGTCCCTCTACTCCCCACCCCTCCCCCATGCCTCTAGAAGGGAGAAGCACTGGGGGAGGGAAAGGAGCAGTGGAGGATGGGAGTGGGTAAGGAACTGGCTCCTGCAGAAAAGCGGAAGCGGCGGGGGCTTCGTATTCTCCCGGCAGAAGAGGGGGACAGGAATCCTGGCGTCCCTCTATCGGTCCCCCACTGAGATCAACGTAGCCGGCAGTTCTGCCTCGAGCTCACGGTTGGCCACTGAGAGCACCCCTCCCCCCCAACACTTAGAGCTCCAACCTCAAGACCTGGCCTGGTCTCAAACTTTGCTGAGGGAGGGGGCAGAGTGGGGCCGGCGAGGGCGTAGAACTGACCCTTCCTAATGACCCCAGGCAGCTGACAGGTGCAGCCCAAACCTCGGCTCCTCCTCCTCCCATGACAAATAGAGTCCTCTTGGGCCCCCACCCCCAGTCAACGTTTAGGTTTTCCTCCCCTGCACCTTCGGTTTGTCCGCCCCACTCCCGCCGCCCTCTGACTCACTCCGGTACCCGAACTGTACCCCTCAGGGGCGGCTCCGTCTCCCTCGGCGAAGAGGGCCCTGGCGGGCTCCAGGTTAACCACAACCTGAAGTAGCTTAGATCGACGTCCCCCCATCCCTACCCCAAGAGCTCGAAGTTGTTCTCTAGGTTCAGACTTGAGTCTCCCGCCGCCCTCGGGGCGGTCCTGGCTCCCCGGGAGCCGGACAGCTTCGGGCTTCTGCCCGAGGGTCTCCAGCTCGGGGGCCCAGCCCTCCTTCCCTGTTGGCCTCCGCTTCACTCCCTTGCCTCCGCCTGCTCGCTTCCCCCTTGCGGGGAGCTGTCCTTTCAGCACCACGGCGAGCGCGCCCTGCAGAGTCCCTGCTGCCGCCGCGCAGCCTCCCTTTCTCGCGCCCGGGCAGTCTCGGGGAGCTGTGCCCCCGAAAACCATACCCTGCAGCTTCCCGGGCTGCGCTGCGGCCTGGAGGCGAGAGCGCAGACCCTGTTGCCCACAGCCCGGCTCCGCCCTCCCGGCCCGTGGCCAGCACCGACCTGGAGGTCCTCGCAACCGTCTGAGCCACTGCAGGGCTCCGGCCGAACTCAACGAGGCGGTTCCTTCTGCTATTCCAGCTCCCGCTGCCGCCTCGTGCAACTCCGCCCGGTGAGCTGGGGCCGCGGCTATTGCCTCGGGCGGCTGCCGGAGGCGCCCTCCAATCGCGCCCGTCAGCCAGACCCTGACGTGCTACCTCTCCCCTTCCAGATGGGAAATTCAAATCTCTCTCTCTCTCTCTCTCTCTCTCTCTCGGTCTGTCTCTCCCTCCCTCCCCCTTCACTCCCCCCTCTCCTCTTCCTCCTCCTTTCTCCCCCTCTCTCCTCCCTCCCCCTCCCTCCCTTTCAAAGTCTCTCCCTCCCTCCCTATTTCCCTCTCTCCCTCTTCCGCCTCCCCCCTCTGTTTCCCTTTCCCTTTCTCCCTCCTTTCCCCTCTCTTAAAAAAAAAAAAATCTCCACTCCCTTTCCTCCTCCACCTTTTCTTGTATCTTCTCCTCCATACACCCTCAGCAATCCCCCCTGCAGCTGCGTATCCTGGCCACAGCTCTTAGGACCGCAAGCTTGCTGCTTCGATGTTCCGAGGGGCAGTGCGGGTCAGGGGATGGAGGGAGGGTTTTTTTTGTTGTTGTTTTGTTTTGTTTTTTAAAGCAGAAATACAAGATCGCCCGCTCAGGAAAGCCCACCTTGATTCCTCCAGGCTGAACTGGTCACACTCTCCTCAGAGCTCCTGCCACCCCCAGGCACACCCCTGTTTCAGGGTCCCCTGTTCCTCTGTTTGCATGCCTCTTGCTTGTGAGCTCCTACAGGATGACAGGACCACCGTCAGATCATCTTTGCAGCCCTTCAGTATCCTGTCCTTCCACATGAGCACTCAGAAAACATTGATGCATCATGTGGCTAAGGCCTCCATAGGGGGTAAGGAACATTCCACGTGGACCCAGAGGGAGAAAACTGCTGCAAAATTGCTGTGGACTTTGGGCAAGTCACTTGCTAGGCCCTTCTAGATGTGATACCCTGTGAAGAATAAGGAATTCTTTGGCAAAACTTAATCTAGAAGGCCATTTTTTCTCTCCTTTGCCCTGGGAAGAAAGGGGACCACCAAGGGGCAGGGCAACATCTGCCGCTCACCCCAGCCTTTCCTCCTCTCCTCACACTCATTTTTCATTTTATGACTCTCTCCTAATGATCCTCTCCATTCTGATTGCCATCTTTTTGGCTCTAAAATGCTTCCTTTAATCCAGCCCAATGTGTAGGAAAATGGCTTCAGAGAGGAGGAGCCTTGCACCAGGCCTTTGAAAGATTCGCAGGAGTTTATGCATCAATCAGGGTTATGTCAGAGTGGAGATGACTCCTGCTTCTGTAAGGCGATGGCTTCCTTCCAAGAAGGGAGCGGCCAGAGCTGCAGAAGGACAGGATCTGGGAAAGGAAGGAGGCATGATTTTATTCCAACAAGGGGGGACTATTCCGTCATACATTTTCACAGCAGAGGTCTCAAAATGGGGGACTCCCCACAAATCAGAAGCCATTGGTGGACCCACCTTCCTCATGGAGAGAGTCACCTTCTGAAGCTCACCTCTGTTTTCCCCTTACAGGCTGTGGGGCTGGGTGTAGGGGGGTCCCTTCCTTTATGGCTGAGTTTTCCATTCTGTGTTGTGTTGGCCTGTCAGCTCATTTTTAATTTTTCTTCCCTTTCCAGAGGCAGACACTAATGGAAGGGGCAGAGGGGAGGCTGTTTGATTAGAGTGACTTAGAATTGCCACTAATGCCTGAGGGGAGTTCTGGGACGGGAGATCTGACATCCCATCATTTCAAGAGTCAGAGTCCTCCTCTGTCCTCCTCCCTCCTCTTCCCTGTTCTCCTAGAACAGAAGCTCTGTGAGTGGGACCTGGCTGGCAGCACTCTGGTTACAATTGGGGTTTTTCCACAATGGGCATTGCCTTTGACATGGATGTTGACTAAGCTGGGCTAAAAATCCAGCTTAGCCTTCAGAAAAATACTAAGCTCAGTTCTGGACACAACACTTTAAGATGGACTTTAGTAGGCTCAAGTATGGTTAGAAAAGAAGGAAGTGGTTTGGTGGTGGGTGTCTGGAAATCAGGTTCAATGAGGGATGGTTGAAGGATTTAAGGATGTTTTCCCTGGAGGAGAGAATGCTGAAGGGGGATCAGCCCTTGAAGGACTGACAAGTCTTGCTCAATTTGTAATTCCAGCACTTAGCATGGTGCCTGGCAAAGCAGGAGCTGAAGAATGCTTGTTGAATGAATAAATGACCCTTGCAAGGAAAGAAAAGTACTACTGTTTTTACTAGTGTTGAAGACAGAATTGGGGCCATGGAGGAAAGGTAAAGGAAGGCAGACAGAAGCTCTAAGAGGAAGAACTTTCTACCAGCTGGAGCTGTCCAACCATAGTATGGACTGCCGCATGTGAGGTGCTGAGTTCCCTACCCCTGGAAGATGGCACTGGGGTGGTAAGTGACAGCTAAAGCACCCTCTGAGCCCCAGTTTCTATGAGCCTATTAAGAACTGCATGAGCTGACATGAGTCATGTCTAGCTGCAGAAAATCTTACTGGTGAATAAAAGGACAGCTCAGTCATGTTTTGGTGGCTTTATCCTTTGAACAATTAGGGTATGACATGAGCCACTGATGCTTCCTGTCAAAAAAAGGTGGTGAAAAGATGAATACTTGTTCCTCTTCAGTGTTACCAGCCTGGACATGGTTCCCAAATACTGTTTTATAACTGCAGAAATGTTGCTAAATATTATAAACATTTCTTACTGATTATAATATTACTAATCATACAACTATCAGGCCCCCATTACATCTCAGGTGCTCACTTTGGTGCTTTGCATAAATTACATTCTTTCCTTTAGTTCACATAAACCCCTATTTTCAAGATGGGGAAGGCAAGGCCCAGGGAGATACAGTGAGTCTTTGGCAGATCCAAGATTCCAGCCCATGCCTGCATGACACTGAGCTCTGGGGTTCTTCCACCAGGCTGGGCTGCTTCTCTTCTGACACATCCCACAGCCTATGGAAATGTAACTTTTGCTCTGCCGATATTTTTTTTTTACATTGACATTTATCATCTTCCCTGTTCTCCAGTTTCTCACTTAAAAAAAAACCTGCCATGAATTCACACTCGGATTGGGGTCTTCATGTCATGTGGGTTGTCAGAATTTCCTTCGTCTCCTGCATCTCTAATCCAGCCTGCTGCAAGTCCCCACCCTCCAGGCTGAGCCTTGGTCCTTGCAGACCCTGCTTTGTAGACAGCTTCTAAGAGTCACCCGGTAAAATATGAATGTGGCTCTGCTTAAGGTGTCTTACCCTGGCTGGTGCTGAATTTCCACTTTTATTGATGAACCCTGTGGGCTGGGGCAGGGGGCCAGATTTGAACAGATTTTTAAAATGATACGTACATGCCTTGAATGTTCACTAAGAAGCCAATCAAGAGAGCTAATGTCAGTAGTTTGTGTGAGGATTGAGCAAGAGTGTGTGAGGAATGACAACTGTCACAGACTATAAATGTGATCAGTGAGCATGGCTCTTGTCCAAAGGTCAGCCCATTTCTTCCCCGCAGCTGCCTCCGTCCAAAGGGCACGCTGGCTGCCATGTGGGAGATGAGGAAGAGCTTGCTGGCCGGCCCTGACCTCAACTAGGAGTTGAGCTGGTCAGTGGAGAGAGACATCTGAATGCTCCAGATGCTGACTCCACATCCTGTCATTCTAGCTTGAGCCTGCAGGGGCAGAGTTGGTCTTGGTTTGTGGGGGTGGCCGTGTTCCAGAGGCAGAAACAGAACTATGGGGGTGGTGCGGAGGGAAGGGCTCTAGGCCACCTTGCTCATCTGATGAGCGCCTCCCCTCTTGTCACTAACAAGGCTATGGTGCCATCACTGTCAGGTTGTGAGGTCAGGGTCCCAGTCTGTCTTCTTCAACATGCAGTGACACAGTGTGAAGGCAAACCACTGGTGTGCAAAAGTGACTTTGTGTGTGTGCCCACCTCTGGGGGCCGTGCAGGTGGGAGTGGGCTGCATCCATGTGGAGGGATACAGGTTCTAGTAGGGCAGGTGTGGTTTTGTCACCATGTGACACTCAGTGCGTGGTGGTGTATCCCTCCCGATATGAAGTGACTCTGGTGTGAGTGTGCTATTGGGTGTAGAGCTAAGTAGGTTGTTGTTACAGTGGAATACGTTAATGGCATTGCGTGATGGTTTGGGTGTAAGGCATGGGTACTATATGCAGCTCTGCAGGTTGTGCACGGTACAACTACAGAGGGTGCCATTTACTTAGACTGTGCCAGATGCAAAAGTTCTGGGGACATATCACCATTTCTGTGCAATGGTGTATGTCCTAAGTGTTGCTGTCAATGAGAGATGACACATAGTGTGTTAGCATCAATATGAAATGGTGCCATCATTGGTGGTAAGGGTGCAGGTGTAAGTAAGTGTGTCACAATGAGCTGGCACATGTGTCACTGTCATTGTGTGGGGCAGAATGGGTTTGTATGTGCAGCCAGGAGTGTGTCATCACCACTGTGCAGACATACAGGCTAAATGTGTCACCAAGAGTTACTGATCCTTTCTTTTCCCTTCTCCCCCCACCCCCCCTCCAGAGAAACCCTTAGTAACCCAACCTGCCCCATCTGGGAAGCTGGAAAACTTTGGATTCTCCATTCTCCACTTTTGTTTTCAGAAAGAGGGTCCCAGGTTCCTCATCTGAATCCTGACTCATTGGTGGTACATAGAGTGTGTATGGGAACCTCCTGAGGAAGCCCTCTCTATTCCAGACCCTGTCCCCAATTCAGAGCCCCTCCCCAGCCCAGCATCTGCCTACAAGCTCCTTAGAGGTCCTCTGCTACCCTTCATCCCATCCTTACCCTCCAAGATCCAAGCACTCATTAGCATGTCAAGGCAGTCCTCTTTCAGCCCACACACTGTACCCTGGGATATCCCCTCACTGTTAGCTCCCTCTCAGCCTGAGTTTTCCTGAAACCTTACTTTTCATGTCTGCCAAACCAGTCTGCAGTTCCCCTACCATCCAACACAGGCACGGGGAGGATGTTTTGCGGATAAATCCTTCCTCCCATGCCACTGGTTCTTTTTCGAGCTCTCTGCTGTGATTTCTGCCTCCCCTCCTCCAACCTCAGCCCTTCCAACTCTCCAGGACATGGTTGGATCTCCCTGTCCATCCGGAATTCCTCCTGATGACCCCAGGTGCTCATGTCACCCCAGAGCCAGCCAATGCACCGCACCAAGCCTCTTCATTTGAGTCCTAGCACTGGACTTGCTCAGGCAAATCGGTGCAGCATCAACGTTTGCTCTGTGCCTTCAGGAAGTCCCCCTTCTAGACTGTCCCTCCAACCTCGTGACACTTGGTCTCTTTTCCCCTCCCCCATGTGAAACCCTTGCTCAGAAAGATAGTCTTTACACCTTGGAATCTTGTCCTTAGGCATATGGAAACAGAATAAGAGTTCCAGAATGCTAGAATCATAAGCAAAAGGCCATTTTAGAATCATATTTAGAATCACAGAATCTAGAATGACAGGCTCTCTAAACACTGTATGTCCAAGAGTGGCCCCCTCCTACTCAGATCCACTGGGGTTGGGGGGACCTGTTAAAAAGATTGCAGACTCTTGGGGCTCATCCCACGTGGATGGACCAAAATCTTGGAGATGGGAGCCCAGAAATTTGCATTGGTTACCAAGACCCCAGCTGTTTTGGATACACCCACTAGTTGAAAAACCTTTGTCTTGGGTCAATAGAATCTGAGAATCATAGGACCCTGGTCTTGTAGGAAAAAATACTTAATCACGGAATCATATAATATTTTAGGACTAATAAAAGCTTAGATTCAACTATTTACACACATTCACTCACAACTTTAGAATCTTAAATCCTATGAATCTTAACGTCTAGAATTGTGGAGTTAGAAGTGAAACTGCCGTGTAATTTTGTTTCTGTTCTAGGAAGAACTTTTCTATTTTGGTCTTGCCACACCTTTTGGAATGGAAGGCTTTTTCTCCGTCCCTTGCAGGGCTGCCTCCATGGTGTTGCCTACATTTGTGAAGATAAATGTTCTTTCCATCTCAGTGCAAAGGCAGCCAGCAGAACCCCTGCATTTACAGAGCAAGTGAGCTGGAAATGACTTCTACTTTCCATTTAGGACCAGCACACCCTGGCCCACAAAACAGATTTTGCTCTTTAATAAAATGAATCTGAGGGGACATTATTGCTGTTTTACTAAAGCAGGCATAGCTGAGGAACATGGACAGCAAAGTTTAATAAGTTCATGGAGCTTCTGGTCAAGGAAATGAAAGACAGAAAGTGCTGAGAGGCAGCAGAATTCTGTCTTGGAGATTGACGGGCATGCACGTGGGGTGCGTGTGTGTGTGTGTGTGTGTGTGTGTTTGGGAGGAGTTGGAGCGAAGGGAGGAGATGAAACATGCATAAAAAGTCGGCACTGAAAAGGTATATTTCTGGTCATCTAATCCAGTGTCTTCAACTTACAAATGAAGAAACAGAAGCCCAGAAATGGGAAGGGACTTTCTCAATGCCACACAGCAAGTTAATGAAACTCCTAATTCCTGGGTAAGTATTCTTTCCCAGTTGTAACTCAGCATTACATTCTTAAAACACATCCAGTATGCCAAGCACTGTTCTAGGGATGCTATAGATCTCAGCCCTTTCAGCTCATGACAACCCTATGTGGTAGGTCTCCTTTCACTCAAATCTTCATTTATCAAACATGTGTGGCGACCCTATGACACACCAGGCACTGTCCTAGGCAGACAAAGATGTATAAGAACTTTCGGAGTTTCTCTTCCCCCTCTTTATTCCACAGTAAGAGAGGCGAATACTCCACAGAGAGATAACACATGGACCAATTCACACGCTCAAGATCCTTTCAGATCAGAGCCTCTGATTTGAAGCACTCAGGAGTGAGCGGGGAGAGATGCCCACCAACAGTCAATGATAATACAACACACTAAGTGCTATCCTAGTGAAGAGGCAGCTTTGAGGAGGAGAAATCAAAAACACACAGCTTGTAAGCCAGATGGGATTGGAAGTCCAAAGCAGGGAAGGGACAGGGAAGTTGGCTCCGGGGCTGCCAGAGTCATCTCAGAGGCACTGTGGAGGAGATAGCAATGAGCTCTGGTCACATAGAGACATGGGTGAAATCTCAGCAGCTCGCTGCCCCTTCCAGAGAGTGTGGTTTTTCTCTGAGACTCAGCTTCCTCCTCAGTGAAATGGGTCAATGATCCCAACCTACCAGGGTGATTGTGAGACTCAGATAAAATGATGTTTAGGGAATCGCAGCACAATCTCAGCAAGTGTTAATTGTCTTTCCCTCCAACACCTGAGCAAGGCGGGGATTCTGGAGTTTGGGGCTGTGCGATCATTAGACAAAGCCTACTTTTATGATCTTCTTTGCCAGAGAACTCTGCCTCCTGAGTCCCCTGAGTTCATTTAAGTTAGAGTGAGAAAGAAGAATTTGAAGTTTAGAGGAAACTAGGGGTGGGCGATGTTTCTTCTACTTCTTTACCCCCTCTTTGGGCTTCCTTCCTTCCTCTCGACCACACAAGGGACTGGAGTATCATGTCCCCAAATGGGAATCGCCTGAAGGAAGTCCAGAGGGGGCTTAGAGTCCGGCCTGAGAACAAGAGGACTTTTTTCTACCCACAAATCTAAAAATGGCTGGTCTGTGCCACTCAACCTCCAGTTGTTTCTTTCTGGCAGAAAAAACAAAATAAAACAAAACCACCTTTTATTTGGCAAACAAACAAGGGGTTGGAGAGGTGTTGGGAAGAAGAAACCAGGGAAAAACTGAAAGGTTTGAAGAGGAAGGAATTTTCACCTACTGAGCCTCTCACTGTGGTAGGTGATTCATATCTTTATTTGATTTAATCCCTACACAACGCGTCCCTTACCCTAAATGTCATCATCTCCACTTTATATTCAGATAACGATATTCACGCTCAGAGAGGTTAAGGGCCTTGTTCAGGGTAACACAGCTGAGAAGTGGTGGCATCAGCAGCATTGGAACCTGGTATGTCTCTACAGGTGGCCACGTTTTTAGAGGGGGATTAGGTGGGTTGCTGGCAGCCAAGCCGGGATCTGCAGCTTTGGGGCGACTGGTCCCAGAGTGTAGGTGACC
This sequence comes from Balaenoptera musculus, assembly GCF_009873245.2. Lineage (NCBI taxonomy): Eukaryota > Metazoa > Chordata > Mammalia > Artiodactyla > Balaenopteridae > Balaenoptera > Balaenoptera musculus. The sequence goes on along the minus strand of NC_045787.1, from coordinate 149,045,461 downwards.
CTGCTAGGGCACTTATATGGGGACCTTGCCACAAGCTGGTCCTTAATGGGGCTGGGTGGTCCAAGTCTGAGGTGATCAAAAGTGATGGTGGCTGTAGGTCAGGGCCCTGGAACTCTGTCCTAAGGCTGTAAATTAAAATATCCCCCTCTGTCACAGTCCTTTGCTCACTTCCGCTCAGTTCGCTTCAACCTGACTCTTAACACCAGCCGTCTAACCACGGCTCCTGCTTCTGCTCTTGCCTTCAGATTGACTTTCTAACTGGCTTCCAAATCTGTAGGAGAATCATAGCTTTCTAAAACATGGGTCCAATTGCATCACTCTCCTCCTTGAAACACATGGTGGTCACAGCTTATTTTGCCACCCAGCACCCACTCCCTCGTGTGGTATCAGCTTTGGAGGAGCCAACCAGTGTATTTCATTTGGAGCCATGGATGGATCACGTGACCCGGGCTAAGCCAATCAGCACTTAGGTCTCCCTGGCTCTCCAGATCAGTTCAGGGGTAGTCACATGACCCAAAGCAGACCAGTCAGGGCCAGAGAGACTCAATTCTGGGACTTCTGCTTGAGCTAAGGGAAATGGACTCTCTTTTTAGCTTCACTGGGCTATGAATTGGGTTTCCCAGGAGCCACCTGATGGAGCCTCGGAATGGGGAGAGCAAGTAGAGCCAAGAAAAGGAGAGGGAGAAACCCTAGCCTGGTGACATTGTTTCCACCTTGGATCAAGCTGTGCTTACTGCTCTCCTAGGTCTTGTCATTTTTGTGAGCCAATAACCGCCCCTTCCATTTTGTTGTCCTTAAAGCTGCTTTAAGTGGCTTTAGTTTTTTTCTTTTCTCACAAGCAAAAGGATCTTAAATGACACAAAAAGAAAGTGCAAATCCTTTAAATTGGCCCTTAAGGCCCTCCAGGACCAGAACCGCTCTCTCCAATTCCATTAATAGCCACCTATGCTCCATCACTCCTGTACATGCTGCCACCTGGTGTTTCTGCACCTTTGCCCATACTGGTTGCTCCCAGAGGAGCTTTGCCTGCTCTGTTTTACTTTGACCATCATGGCTCAGCTAAAGTATAAAGGAATCCCTTCTGGGAAGCAGGGCTGAGTCAGGGGTGTCCTATATGCTCCCACATGGACCTCTCATTGTAGCACCATTGAAACGAAATTTTACACTTGACGTTGGCTTTGTTGTCTGACTTTCTCCCTAGATTTTGAACCCTTTGAGGAAAGGAACTCACTGAACATGAGGAATTCATTCACTCAGCAAATATGTTCTAAGCTTCTACTACAGGTCAAGGACTCCTCTAGGTCCTGGGGATACAATGGAGAGAAAAAACCCTGCAAATTTCTGTCTTGTGTGATGGGGGAAGCAGATGTTGCTCCAGTAAACACACAGGGAGCTGGGTTGTTTCAGAAGGTGGTAGGGCTATGATATAATAAGACAAGGGGAAGCCTGATCCTGTCTCTGGGCTCAGAGCCTAGAGAAGGGCCAGGCTCAAAGCAGGCCCTCAGGAAGTGGTCTTTTCATGAATGAATACGGAACATCCCGAGACGCCCTGGTGCCCCTCGGTCTTCCTTTATGATGACCACTCAGAACACTACCAGAACCTCTTTATCAGTGATTTATTCCCCATTTCCAGCCTACACCCCCTCTGGGGGGTGGGGATCACAGTTATATAAATGACATTTTTTGTATGTGTGACACTCACTTTCCCAATGGGAGTTAAACAAAGCAACATTCTCAGTGACTTCATGGTGCGGCTCCATCCGTGTCTTGGTCTAGCGTCAGGAAGCGGTGTGCTCCTCTGCCTGACTTAGATCAAGGCTGTGCTTGGCCTTCATCTTTCCAGTCCTCACTCTGTCGTCTCCCTCCACAGGCCTGTCCCCAGCCCTTTGATCATCTCTGTGACTCTCCTCTGGGCTTTATCTGGCTCCATTAAGATGATGAAACTTCTTCCTGCTGTGTCACTGCTGTGCTCAGAAACCTTCAATGACTCACTATTGCCTACAGCAAGTCCAGACCCATGAGGGCCTCCCTTGGTCTGCCTTCTACCTCCTCTGCCAGCCTGTTTACCATGATTCCTCTCCTGCAGAGCACTCACTGTTCTGGTGCACTCCACGCCTCTGATGTTCATTTTGTTCCTCTATTAATTTCTACATCCTTGGTTGTCTCCTCCTACTGAAGTCTAAGCTGCTTGAGGGCGAGGGCTGTGTCTTGCTCATCCCTGAATCTCCAACATCAAACAGTGAACTTCCTCACTGTGAATGCTCAACGACTATTTCCAGAGGCAAAACTTGGGCATTGCATAGCCCTACAATCTGGGGGTTGAAAGGGTTGTGGGCCTTAAGGTCCCCATCTCAGGTCGGGGAACTTGGAGACCTAGGCTCCTTGCTGGGCCACAGACCACAATTATAGTGCTGGCATCCTCCTTTAAATCTTGTACTTGCGTCCCCTTTTTTTTGCATTTCTTTGTCCATACACATAACCCCAAGATTTCCTTCCATGCTTTGGCCCCATCACTATGGTATTTTGTCATTGGGATGTTTTTGGTGTTATTTGCTGTGCTGACACACATTTTGGCCTGTTTAGTATCTCTTCGGCATCTCTTTCTTCCCCGCTTTTAGGCTTTATGGTCTGGGTGGGGCTGACTCCACATCCCACTTCCATGGGTGAGCATTAGACCCACAGCTGGCCAATCAGATGACTATTAGCTCTGGACACTGTGATTGGCTCAGGGTTGGCACTTGACACAAGTTAAGCCAATGAGAGTCAGCCCTAGGACTTTAGCGGAAACCAATGAGAAATAGGCTTTCTATTTCTATGGGATTTGTAAGACTGGCAGAAAGTGGGCCTGAGCAGCTGGACCTTTTTGTCACCACCCAGAGAGAGCCTGCCTGAGGGTGATGCCAAAACAGAGTAGAGCAGAGCCAAGCGAAGGGAAGGAGACAAATTCCTGATGACAGTGTTTGAGTGTCCAGATCCCAATGTGCCTTTAAGCATCATCTGCTCATGTACTTTTCCATTATGTGACCAGTAAATACCATCTTTCTACTTAAGTTGCTTTGAATGAGGTTTCTACCTTCGCCACCTGCAAGAGACCTGCTGGAATCAGTAACGTTGGAGCTGTATGTCCCCTCCTTCAGAAAACTTCTAATCAAGCAGGCTTTGACCCTGAAAGGACCCTCTGTTTAATATTCTCACATCCCAAGAAGGAGCTGATCATCCTGGTCCCAGTTTTCTGTCTCTATGACACCTCCTCACCTGTGCAACAAGGTCCCCATGGTAATGTTGACTTAAGTGAGAGAAGGAGCTCACACTGTGGGTCCTTGCTCAAAGCTTTGCCAAAGCTCAAACTTCATATCCACAGATCCTAGTTCATATATCCACATCCCCTCAAAAATGCACGTAGTTTTGGCCAAGAGCTCTGCAATTTCACCCTTGAGTGGCATCAGCATTCTTGGGCGGGTGCCATCCCTTTCTGGTGATTTGTCTGCATCTCGTTTGTCAACTGGAGTTGGAACATTTGTCCGACAGAGCAGTGCCTTTGGCACCTCTACTTCCAAAAAACAATTTGGGAGCAAGAATTTCCCTGAGGTTCTCCTTAGTCAAGGCTGAGGCCGAGGCTCTCTCAGATGTTCCAGATTTCTCCTTTTCATCTCTGAGCTCTCTCCCAGAACTGTGATCATTGAGCATCTTGTCGGTCTTTTATCTGACCTCTTTCCATTTGATGGATTTGAAAGACCTCTGATTCTTGTTCCCACAGTCCTTCTCAAGGTGACTTTTGGGGTGTCTTTGGACTGCATCATTTCAAGGCCTCACTGCCCTGGGTAAGCTTCCTGATTCTAAGTCATCAGTTTTTAAAGGGTTTCCAAAAGATGCCTTTTTCCTTGCAAAGTCTCTAGGACATCTCTCTTTAGCTTGTTGTTTTATTCTGTTTTGTTTCTGACTGTAATGGTCAGACCACACTGGGCTGTGGCTGGAAGAGGAAGATTCTATGCAAGGTTGATGAGGCTCATGGAGGGCTCTACCATCTTGATGATGCCACCAACTCAATATGTGGCTTCCAGGGTCACTGTGGCAGGAAGGGAGAGCTGGAGTATCACAGAGGTCCCCACGGCCCCAGCTGGGAAGTGATCTTGTGGGCTAGCTCCTGGTTGCTCCTCCAGATCCATTCTTCCCCTCCCCACCCAGCTCTGGGCCCAGGAGGCTCATTGATATGGGCCAATCAACAGGTTCCCTTTCCCTTGGGCTTCTGGTTGGGTTTTATCAATGGGAGTTACTGGCAGGGATTAGAGGCGGGAGAAGAGCAAAATGAGAGTGTCCCTTGGCTGAAGGCCACTGCTTCTGTTAAGTGGTCCTTTCCACATATGTACCCTCTCCAGGCTTGGCAACTACTCCCTCCTTGCCCTTCAGGCTTAGAGGTGGTGACGGCTCCCCACCAAAGCTGGCCCCGGGGGGTTGCACTGTCCCTGTGGGACCTTCCTGTCCTGGCTGCACCTTCATGAAGCTCTCCTGAAATGGCCCACGTGAAGTGTTCCATGCTTCTGGCCAGTATTCTCACTGGTATCGACACTTCTGCTCACCATTCGTTGGCCAAACCTAGTACCTTGGACTCACTGACTTCAAGGAACTGGGAAGTGTGGTGCTACGTGTGCTCGAGGAGAGAGGTAAGTAGGGTGTGGGTGTTCTCTGGCCACCTCCACCTCGGGCACGCAGCTCCCAGGCCTTGGCATGGAGCATTCTGGGATCCTGGTAAGTGAGTTCCCACACCTCTTAGGGTGTACTGCCTTTCACATCGTCTCTCCCAGGGCATGGCAGCATGGAAGGAGCTGGGTTCTTATCCCGACTGTGGACTTTGGGCAAGTCAACCTCACTCAACCTCCCTCTCGAAGCTTACACTTCCTCCTGGCAAAGTGGGGTATTGCCACTTTCCTTGAGGCTCACTGTAGAGCTGCAATAGTGCACGTATAGGCCCTGGCACGTGGAGGCATGCAGGAAATGGCAGCTAGAATTAGCCATCACATCCTTGCCTTGGAAAGGTCAGCATCCATGCACTCATTTAACGCTATTTCCCGAGCACCTGCTCAGGGCTGGGCGTGTCTCGGTGCTGGAATGGGGGGTGGACAAGACAGAAGAGGTCCCTGCCTCATGGAGTGTTTCTGGTGGGAGTGATCAGGCAATTAACAAGTAAAGGGAAAGACAGAATTCAGAGAGTGGTGAGTGTTCTGAAGAAACAACACAGGGAGATGTGAGAAAAAAAGATGGGGCAGGGGTGTCGGGGAAAGCCTTCTGGGGATGACACTGGAGCTTGACCTGAATGTGGGAAGATCTAGGGCAATAGGTTTGGCCTGAAGGACCTCCCCTGAGCTGGGTGTGAGAGTGACCTTTTCCTGGGGACAGAATGGAGCCCAGGTGGGAGGGAGTGTAGGGAGAGAGGGGCAGAGAGACAGGCGGTCCTGTGGGTCCTTGTCAGCCACACTGAGGGGTCTGGATGTTATGAAACTGGGACGGGCCATTCGCTGGGAGGTTTCAAGTAGCAGGTCCAATCCACAGAGAGTTTCTGGTTGAATTTTCCTGTCCCCAGCCCCAAGTGCTCTGATCTCATTAGCCCGGGCAATTTCTTTAACAAATTGCCATTTTTGGAGAACTGAGAGACTCCGTTGAGGATCTAAGCAGATTCCTCCCTCACTTCTAGGGAAACTGAGGCCCACAGTCCCTGGGGTCAGGCCCTAGTCCTTCTGGCCCCCCACCGAGGGAGATCACAGCCACCGAAAACCCGCTGTGCTCCAGGCTTGGTGTGGGCCCTGCACGGGCGCTATTTCCTTTTCTGGCTCCATCTCCCAGAGAGGCTGGCATGATTCTCAGCTCTGTAGATGAGGAAACTGAGGACCCAGCATCTCCTGTTCCCTCCTCACCTCAGGACGTCTCCCTCTCTCCTGCAGCAACCCACACTGCATCCTGTAAATAACTGCATGTTCCCAACACCTCTCCTCCTTCTCCTTGGAAACCTGCTCTCTCTTTGGATTTGGGCTGCCGGTTGGTAGATTCCCGGCATGGTTCAGTGCTGAGCGTGGCGGGAGCTGCGACGTTGCATCTAAAGGCCTGGAGCGGGGCCCCTGGGTTCTTCCTTCACTAGCTGTGTGACCTTGGGCAGGTCACTTCACCTCTCTGAGCCTCAGTTTCCTCACCTGAAGCTTGGGGCAGGGGATGGTAACTAATGTCGTGATGGAGGTTAATTGAGGACCTGTAAACAAGGGTCCAGCTGAGTGTGGGACATGCTCAGGGTGCTTCGTGAAAGTGAGTTTCCTCTTTTCATCCTACTCTCATCAGTTTTTCCTCCTAGATGTTTCAGGGAGGGGATGGCAGGGTCCTTACACTGGGACACCTGCAGGATCAGGCAGGTGACAGACAGGGCATGCTGCTAAACCCCTTGGAAATGGGCTGGGAAGAAGCTGGCTTCCTGAGCAGACCTGCACAGACTGTAACCTGGGGGGAGGCTGGTCACTGGGAGGACATAGGTGGTCCAGGGGTCTCTGATACCTCCTCCTAAGAGCTCCCTCCAACTCAGGGCTGGCCGCAGACCCCACCAGACTGCAGGATCTACTCAGATTTCCTGCTGCCCCAAAGTTTCATATTTCCATCTAATTTCACCAAGTGGAAGGGAGAAGTTGAATGTGGCCTTTCACTGTCTTTTGGTGGATGTTCTGGAAGAGGTGAGAAGGGGCTTTACCTGTGGAGAGGTATAAATCATCATGACCCCTGAGGTTCAGAGCCTGTGGAATGATGGTAACAATAGGAGCTAACCTGACGGAGCTACGGTGTGCTAGGCGCCGTTCCACATGCTTTATACATACTACCTTGTTTACGCTGCACAACGACCTTATGAGGTATTACTGTTATGCCCATTTCACAGATGAGGAAAGAGGCAGAGCGAGGACACGAAACTCGTCAAGGTCATGCAGATGGAAGGTGCCATTCAGGATCTGCATCCAACCTGTCTGGTCCTGGAGTCTGCAGTCCCCTCTCTGCTCTTCTGGGACCAGGATGTCTGCCTGGGAGATGGGGCACATTCTATGGCTGGTTCAGGAGGAGGAGACACTGCGTGATTACTGAGCACTGTCAGTGTGTCACCGACTGCTGCAGCATGGCCACCCTGTATCTCTGTGTATTTGCTACGGTAGACATGGGCTATCTTAGCTTGTCCTGTAGCTTTGATTCCGTTCAGCATCTTAGTATTCCTTTGAGGATCCACCGTTCTCTTGTTCTCTGGCCATGTGGTTTGAATGGAGTCCTCCAGTCCTCTTTCCCTCAAGCTCTAGGGATTGGTACATAACCCAAGCATAGGATTTAGGGATGGATGTGTGACTCAAGATGGTCCAGGGACACTCAGTCCTGAAGCTTGTTTTGGAAATATTAGAAAAATTCTCCTCTGTTGGAGTTACTGAGCTGAGAAAATATAAGCCTGGAGCTTCAGGGTCACGGTGTGGAAAGAGCCTGCTTAACGGGGAAGCCAAGCCAGAGAGAAACAGAACTGATAGAGAGAGAGAGAGGAGAGAGAGAGAGAGCGCTCATGATATTGCATGACTCCTGGATCAAGCCCTTCCTGAAATCCAAAAACTGCCCTTGAATTGTTCAGTTACACGAACTAATACAGTCCTTTTTTGCCCTTGAACAACTTTAATTTTTCTATCATTTTCTATCTCTAAAATTGGATTGACTGGCATTGTGCTAACTACTCCATGTATGTTATTACATTTAATCCAATGATGTAGTTGGCATGGTGTCCATTATGCAGATGAAGGAACTGAGGCTCAGAGAGATTTATTATATTGGCTTAGGTGTCACAGCTAGTACGTGGCAGAGCTGGGATTAGGGCCCAGGCATTTCGACTCTAAACTGCACCTTGATCACTTTGCCTTATGGTAGAAGGCTGGTTTTACCCCCTAAATATCTCTTGTAATCTCTACTCTCCAGATCCTGCCCTCCCCACTTCTCCTCTGATCCTCTTTAATCCCCACTTCCTCTGGGAAAGAAGCCTTCCCCATCTACACCCTCAGACTAAGCTCTGTTTCCTGGTAGGAATTTTTATGGCACAATGTACTTTTTCTTCTTAGCTCCACTGAACTTCAATAATGATTTGTTCCAGGTTTATCTCTTCTACTGGGTGGGGGTCCCACGGGGGCAGAGATGACGTCTGTTTGGCCATTGCTGCAGCGCTGATGCCTGGCACAGTGCCTGGCCCGTGGTGGGCGCCTGGTAAATGTTTGCTGAATAAATGAATTGTGCAATTTTTTTCACTCCCACTGTGGCCGTGGATCATCGTGCACCTGTTTGACTTCAGTGATGTATCATTCTGACACTGCAAAATTCACTCGTGCTCTGCTCTATTATAGGGTACCTGTGATTTTGGATGCTTACTTATCTTTGTGTACATACTAGACGGTGAGTTCTTTGAAGACTGGGGCAGTGTCTCTGACCATCATCCCTCGAGTAGTAGTAATAATAATAACAACAACAATACAAGGAATAATACTAATAATGAGCACTTACTATCTACTAGGCACAGCTCTGAGGCTTTAACATGCATTGTCTCATTTAATCCTTACATCAACTGTATGTGTATACTATTATGACCCCACTATACTTAAGGACAAACTAAGGCTCAGAGAAGTTATATGGCCTCTTTTGCTTCTCTAGTTTGAGTTGAGGTTCTGTCTCATGCAATCAAAAGAGCACTTGCTCTCCTAGTGACTTTAATGGGGGAATGCGGGCTGGGTTGGAAAGCAGCAGGAGTAGCAGAAAGGCTGAAGTGGAGCTAAAAGGTCGACCCAGCAGATGGAGGCCTGGCTGTGCCCTCTTGAAAGGAAAAGCATCTTCATTGTGAAGGTCAAGGGAGGGATGAGCAGTGAGGTGAGAGGGGGACTCTGAGGGCAGGGAAGTGAGGGTGGGGGGAAAGCTCAGGTGTGCCGTAGTAAGGGCACCAGGCTAAGCTGGAGAAGCTGGATTCCTCCCCTGGCCCCAGCACTTCCTGGCTGTGTGACCTGGGGCAAGGCACTGCACCTCTCTGAGCCCACATTGCAGGGCTGATGCCAGCCTTGACATAACATCTGGAAATTGCCTAGCCAGTGCCTAACACAGAATAACAGGCACCATGTATGGGGTGCAAGCCACGTGCCAGGGCTTCTATAAATTCTTCACCTGGCTGAATTCAGGTGACCCTCCCAAGAACCCTAGGAAGCGGGCCCTGTGACGATCCCACTCTGCAGAGGAGGGGCCTGGCCGGCAGTGCAGCCACTTGTTCAGGGTCACCCAGCACGGGCGAGGCAGCTGGACCTGAGCTCTGGCTGTGTGTTTCCAGAACCTCCCTTTACCACTCTGCTCTCTTCAAGAAGGTTGAACTTGGATCTCGGTGGGAGAAGGGGTCAGGTGGACAGTTGCTTGCTTTGTACTTTTGCCTCTTTGAGGTTCCAAGTTTCTCTTTTCACGGTTCTTCCCTTGAGGGTCAATTTCCCTTCTCCCCAGTGCATCTCAGGGGGCATCAGACAGACATCTGTCAGCAAACCTGCGCTGGCCTGTGCTGGCACTGGGGCCCAGGACAAAGAAGACCTCATGCTCAGCGGGAGGAGGGGTGCTGGAGACGGTTTCTCAGGGGTCCCACCAGTGAGTTCTGGTGACACCGCGTGGAGCTGGTGCCAGGCCCGGCTCAGAGGTGAGGAGCCCGCCTGTGCCAGCCTCTCTCCCTGGAGTAGAACCTTCACGGGTTTGTCACATCTACATACCACCTCTGCTATTTACTTAACATCACTCTCTAATTCCACTCACTTGCAAAAATAAAACCCTTCATTACATTTATTTAAAAAGGAAACCTCATCTTGCCTCTTCACACCGGAAAACCAGTGCCACTTGCAGAGGGGTAATAGTACACATACACGCAATGAAAAGGAACCATGTGTGGGCGTCCAGCTCTGTCCAGCTCTGTGCTCTGGGGGCCTGGAGCCGCCTGAGTCTGAGGTCAATGAAAGGGAGGGGCTGATATTGGAGAGTTGTAAGGACTCGGCCTGAGACTGTCTCACAGGCTCAGTGGAAACATTGAAAGAGAACTGCAAAGGAGAAATAAACTCAGTGAAGGACTTGCTCTTTAAACTGGTACCTACCTAAGTACCTGCAGTCACTGAGGGACCCAGGCTTCTGTGCCACGGAAAACGCTGGCAGACACCTTAACCACCCACCCTGCTTCCTCTGGGCCACCCTCACTTCCCCTCCATCCTGAGCCCTCCTTGGCCTCAGCTCCTGCAGCACCAAGGAAGCAAAGACCTTGCAGCATGGTTGCTGGATGCGAGACCCCAGGTTGAAACCGCTTTCCTTATAGACAAGCAGGAAGGCACTTTGTCTCTCTGATCCTCAGTTTCCCCATCCAGAAAATGGGGATAACAATTCCTATGTCCAGGACTGTTTGGGAGATTAAAGTGACATGCTCTCTGTTGGAGTGACTTTGCATGGTGCCCATCACAGTGAACAGGGATTCAGGTGACATGCCTTCCTGCCCTTTGATCCTGATCCAGTGAAATTTAGAAACTCTGCAGCCACCTTTGCCTCAATTCCATGTCCTCTCTCCCAGGCTCTTTCTTTTCACCAGAGACTCTGACAGCCTTGGACTCAGATCTTCTCTCCTTCATCCCCTCCATGGTCAGGTCACCTCTCTGAGCCTCAGTTTGCTCATCTTTAAAATGGGAACAAGAGCAGCCACCTCATCAAGTTGCTGTATGGGCAAGAAAACACTGTCACTGGCAAAGTTTTGTACACGTGGAAAGACTTCGTTTTATGATTTGGGACCCCCTGGGATGGGAGGGTTGTTGGAGTGTTCCTGAGGTTAGACTGCTCATACCCTCGGGGGAAATTATCTGAGTTTGATCCCACACAAAAGACTTCCTGAGTTCACGACAGGCAGCGAGCTGATGCCTCTCTTGAGGGGAATGTCGTGAGCTCCAGCTGAGGCAGCTTCTGTTTTTAGCTGGAACCGTTGCTGCTGAGTCCCCACCCCCATCCCCCCATGTGGGCAAAAGGAACATGGTGCAGAAATAGCCCGTCCCAGGGGCTGCCCATGAGAAGGGCTTATTTTGACTCAGGATGCTGTAGAAGCTGTGGCAGTCTTGTCAAAACACATCTGCCTCTTCCCGAGCGGCCCATGGATCCTCAGACTCGTGCCAGGACCGAAGCGCGGCTGCCAGACTGGCACATCTGGAACCGGGCCCCTGGGAGCTGAGGACAGGCCTTGCTTTGTTCCCAACAATAACCACCTCCCAAGCACCAGAGGTAAAAAATAGCTATCTGTCAGTGGCGTGAAGGAACCCACCTGGGTCTCGAGGTTTATTCATCTCAGTGACCCCCGTGGCTTGTACAGGGCCTGGCAGGGCCTGGGAAGTGGATGAAGGAGTGTCAACAGGCTTTCCTCCTTGGACCTCGCAGAGGAAGCTAAAATGGGGGTTGTTACACCCATTTCACAGGTGGGAAACCTGAGGCCTAGGCCATGAAGTGTCTTCTTGTGATGAGATCTCACTCCAGCCCTGTGTTTCCTCTTCTCCAAGCCTTCCTCTGCACCTTGACCTGCTGTTGTCTCTGCCAAGGGTGCCCTTCCTCCTTTTATGATTGTTCACGACCCAGGACACATGTCTCCTTCTCTGGGCAGAGTTGGTCCCTGCCCCATCGGGACTTTGTACAGGCTGCCAGGTAGCTCTTATTTGCCTGTCTGGTGACTCCGCACAGCCACTCGTCTCAGAGAGGGCAGAGTCACCTCTGCGGCACTGGGCTGAGCCTGGCCTGCCCAGGATGGGCCTGACAAATGTTTACTGAGGGAATGAATGGCGTTGGAGTGTTTCATCCAGGGGCTCCCCACTTAAACCACAAGGGGTTGACTGAGTGCTCAGTTATGGAAGAGAGGATGTAGGACCTCCTTCCGGCTCCCTAACCTGAGGGTAGCTTCAGGGAGACAAGAAAACAGGCTCATGGCTTTAGAGGGGTACAGCCACCAGCCCGCAGGCTCTTCGCACGCAAGGTGCCTCAAACTGGACTCCTTCATCTCCCATCAGAACTGTCATAGGTGGCAGCTCTGCCATCTCCCTGGTTCCTCAAGCCCAAAGCCTTGGTCAGCGTGAATGTCCAAGTCTGAGTCCGGACTACTCACCCCATGCCATCTCTTGCCTCCCTCCCTCCCTCCCTCCGTCCCTGTGGATTCCTCAGGCCTTACCAGCTCCCCTTGCACCACGGCCCAGCCTCCTGATGTGTTTCCCCACCTCTGCCTGACTCCCTCAGCATCATTTTCATTCACATCCCTTTCGTGAGGCTGACTCATAGCTCCTCTGTGAGCTCAGCTCTGACCACGCAGCGCTGACCCTGCTCGAAACAGTTGGCAACTCACTCCTTTCTCCACTGGCATTTTTCAAGTGGATTGTGCAGGTGTTAACAGGGGTTCTGTGAGTAAAGCAGTCCTTGGGCAAGTGGGTGGGGACTGCTGGGCTAAATGAAGTCAAACAGATTTTTCCCTGCAGGAATTTTCAGGGCTTTTGATGTGCTATTTGGATTATGATTCTCAGAGAGGTGACATAGCGTGTGGCATTTCTAGAGCTTATTTGATCATGGAACTCTTCAGTGTGGAACATCAAGGCAAGGGGTGTTTTGAGGCACGTGCTTTGGGAAATGCTGCTGTGTTGGCTGGAGCCTAAGTGCCTTGCCTTGGTGGTCAAGGTCCTCCACAGCACAACCCAAGCCTACCTTTCCAACTGCTGCTCTGGCCCATCCACTAACATCCAGAAAGTTCCAGCGAAAGAGAACCTCCAGCTGCTCCCTGTGCCTGCTGTGGCTTTCTTGCCTCTGTCTGCCACCCACTCATCCACCTGCTGGCTCACTCTTGCCATCCATCCAGACCCGCCTTTTCTTCAAGGCCCAGCCCAAATGTCAGCTCTGCCCAAGTCTTCCCGAGTGATGCAGCATGGGACACCTCTCGCCCACCTCTGGCCCCATGGCAGCAAATCTTTCTGCCCTTATCATTCTGAGTGTGACGTTATTATAGGGAAATCTTTGGATCCCCTCTAATTTGCTTAAAAAAATATGTAAACTTGAGTTTTTTATTCAGCATCAGTGCAGTTCTCTCACGATGAGTATCTGACGTATCTTGCTGCAGTGGTTGTGGCCGCTGCACAGACAGAGCAGCCCCCAAGGGTGACATGCGTGTATGTGGGGCACTGGGGACCCCTGATTCATGTGGCAAATGGAAGGCATGCAAAGCCACGCTTCTGATGCTCAGAGTCGCAGTTTCATTCCCCCTAAAGGGATGATTTTATTAATAGTCCAGGAGGGGCTGACGTTTACTGAGAGGGCACTACAGGGCACTGTAGTGGTGCTTTACACATGTCACGTCACCTAATGACCAGAATGGTGCCAGGAGGGAGCTCCCAGGAGGAGCGGAGCCGTGGAGCGGTTGAGGGACCTGAAGGAGGTACACAGTCAGAAAGAGATAACGCGGAGACGTGAACCCGGCCCAGGGCAGAACCAAAGCCCGGTTTCTCCTATAAGGTCTCCAATCAGGACCCGCGTCACAGGACTCCATCTCCAGGAGCCTTCCCTCATCTCACGGACCAGGCTCCCCACACTCAGCCAGAGCCTCTGCTTATGTGTTATCGCCCACACCGGGCTGGGAGCCCCTCAAGGTCAAGTCTTATTTGTCTTTGCACCTCCAACCTCTAGAATAGGGTTAGTCTGCATTGCATGAAGTCGTGTGCATGAGGTGAGGGATAAATAGGTCCAGGCCTAGGGAAGATTCTGGGCTTTTGTGGGAATAGTCCTAGGAAGATATAGGCTGAGGTCCAGTGCTCTGAAACTCACCATCATGCATTCCTATGGAATCAGCAAGTCCATCCCTCTCCTCTGGCTCAAGGGTGGCTGACCTACCCGATGACTAAGACATCACCTCGAGCTGCATACAGCCAACTGGAGGTGGCTAGTGACATCGGACAGGTCAGTCCTACCCAAACGAGCAAACTGACTAACTGGTATTCTCTGTCGGTACCTGCTGAAACGTGGATGTGGTTACAGCATGCACAGCAACACCGGTTGGCATTAAAACACACCAACACAGTCTTCCTGGTATGCGGAGGAATCCTGAGAAAATGCAAATTAGATCATTGCCTGCCTCTGTTTAAAACCTTCCATTAGCTTGGAACAAAACCACCGCACTTAGAATGAAATTCGAAGTCGTTTCCTGGCTCTCCAAGGCCCCACGTGAGTGGGCCCTCTTCCCTCTGCCTTCTTGCCCACCACTCTCCCCTTGCTAGCTCCACTGCAGTCATACAGACACTTTGTCTTCCTTGGGCTGCCAAGCTTGTTGCTGCCCCAGGACTTTTGCACTTGCTGTTCCTTCTGCCTAGGACACCTTTCCCCCACATCCTTACCTGGCTGCCTCCTTCTAGGTATTCATATTTGTCTCAAACATCCCCTCCTTAAAGAGACCGCCCCTCTTTTACTCTATCTAAATTCTATTTAAATGAGAATGTCACTTCCTATCTCTGTTTAACGGTCTTCATGGCACCTGCCACCGTCTGAAATGATTTTATCTTTATTTGTTTATGTCTTTATTGCTTGTCTCTCCAGCTAGAATAAAATCTCCACGAGGGCAGGTACTGTCCCGCCGCCTGTATCACCCACTGTCGACACGAGGACAATCAGGAGACAGTGGGGCGGTTTAGAATGTGGACTCTGGGGCTGACAGCCAGGGTGCAAATCCCAGCCCTGCCATTTACTGGCAGATGACATCCCCACTTTACAGATGAGGAAACTGAGGCATGAGGAGGTTACGTAGCCTGTACACAAAGCACCCAGGTAGCCCTGGGTAGGGGTCACGGGTCCCATTAGCTGAGGGGCCTGGACAGCATGAGGTAGAAGCTGGTGGTCTGGGGAGTTTGAAGCCTGTGTCCTTACCCTGCTGCCTGTGGCCCCCTTGATTCACAGCCTCCTTTACCCACCGTCCACCTTGTCACCAGGCCACTACTAAGTGACCAGACCCTCTGCACCAGGCTGGACTGTTGTCCCAGCTCCCTAGCTGGACTTGGGTCCCTCTAGTACCCTCACCCCCAGCCCCAGATCTGATCAGTGGCACCCCACTGCACAGAAGCTCTCAGGAGCTCCTCCCTACTTTCCACATAAAATCCTACCTCTTCCACACGGTGGACACGGATCTCTGCCATCTAGTGCCTGTGACCCTCTAGGATCTTACTCCACACCCCCCCACCTCTCCTTTAGTTACACCGAACTACCTGCAATTTCCTGAAAACACCCCATTCGTTCTTGCCTCTGTGTCTGGGCACCTGCCTCTCCTTTGCCCGGGACGCCTTTGTTTGTCACCTGGCTCTTGTATCCCTGGCCGACTCAGCTCAGCACCACTTCATCGCGGCACACTTCCTGACCAACGGGCACATCAGCTCGTCAACAGCAGTCTGTCCATTCTGTCCTAGGGCCCTGACACTCCTCCCTCTTCCTTGCCCATCTCTGTACCTGGCTCCCGGGGCCCCCAGCTCTCCGAGCAGGCGTGGTGGGCTCTGGGGAGCCGTCCTGAGTTCGCCGGCTGGACGAGGCACCCCTGTCTCTTGCAGCCGGCTGTGTGCCTCCATTGCACACTTACTATCCTGCAACTTCCTACATCCACCACCAGCCTATGGGCTGTTTGAGGGCAGGGATCTGTCTAAATGTCCCTTGGTCTCCAGGACCATACCCAGGACCTGGCGCTAAGCAAGCACTGAAGACAGTTTGTTGAATGAATAAGCAGTGATCATTAGATCCTCAGTCCTGTGAGGCAGCTGCCAGGTGGGGGCTGGGAGTAGCACTGACAGTACCCCTGGCCAGAAAGCTCATTGGCAGCAAGACCTCAGCCTCACAGGGCACCGCCATCCACGGGGATGGGGGGCCCCCAGGCAGGGCCAGCAGCACCCTCTCCTCCACGGTGCCTGCCTGTGCCCTCCCCTTTCCCCTGCTGACGAGTGGGACCTGGGGAAGCCAGGGTTAACTCCGTCGTGATTGGTACCAAGTGATGGGGCCCGCCTGGGTCTGGGCAACTTTTGTATCTGCTCGCTTGTGCCCCTCCTGGGGTGGAGGGCCTCGGGGTGAGCAAGGCTTCCCACTCTGTCTAATCCTGCCCTGGACTGAGGTGAGGGCAGAGAAGGCCTATGTGAGGCTCAGACAGGTTTCCAGGCACTAGCCCATTTCCCCCGGAGTCTCTGGGACTCTGCGTGGAGGGGCACTGGACTCGCTGTCCTACAGCCCTGCGTTCAAATCCCAGCTCCCAGCTTCAGCGGCAGCTCTGAGCTGGACCCACATGGCAAAAGGGGATGTGCAAGAAAGTGCTTTATCATTGCCAAGGGGCTAATGCAGCTCAGAAGTGGAGCCAGTTGGAGCTTCCCTGGAGCGTGCCCTCAGCCCTGGGGCCATAAATGCAATCTGGGCGGGGGAAGAGGAAGCCCCCTGCCCTAGCCCTGCTTCTCAAACTGCCTGGGATGCTGGAGGGCTGGGGAGAGGGGGGCCTCATTTACACGCGTTTTCCAGGCACAAATGCTGCTCACACTCCTCCACACAGCTCTTGCAATCCAACCTGTGCTGTGCTGCCAGAAGAATCTTCCTAAAATACTCACATCATATCACTCCCCTGCTCAGAAGCTTCCTGCGGTGGTCCCACATTGCCTGGGATGAGCCCATCTCCTCCGCCGGCACCCGAAGCCCCCTCCAGCCCCGCGTCTCTCTGTTTCTGTACTCAGGGTCCTGTCTGGAGTCTCCTTCTATGTCCTTGGCATCATTGCCTCCTAGATTCATCTCAACGTCCCCCAGGATAAGAAGTACCCTCCCCATGTTGTGTACAAGGAAGATGAGGCTCAGAGAGGTGGACTGATTTGCTTTGCCCTTTCTATCTCTTGGGAGCTGGAAGATCCCTCAGAGATCATTAAATCCACCCTGTTTTCCTTTTGCAGATGAGGGACTTGAGCTTCAGAGGAGGGAATGACCTGCCCAAGGTCACACAGTTAGAGGGGGGCAGAGAAGCCTGGAGCTTGAGTCCCCGGGCTCCTCACTCAGCCCTGTGGCCTGGTTACCCCATCGCAGGGCTGACCGATGCTCCCTTGAGCCCCTGGGAACCCAAGGGGTGGAGAATTG
Source organism: Balaenoptera musculus (assembly GCF_009873245.2). Classification (NCBI taxonomy): domain Eukaryota; kingdom Metazoa; phylum Chordata; class Mammalia; order Artiodactyla; family Balaenopteridae; genus Balaenoptera; species Balaenoptera musculus. The sequence goes on along the minus strand of NC_045787.1, from coordinate 149,028,280 downwards.
GTGTGTCATGCTTGTCCTGTAGAGTCGCAGATTGGGATTCTGGGGGCACAGAATGGCTGGTGCTGGGCCCTGCACCCACCCCTGGGGAGGACTGGCCTGGCACCAGGCTGAGGTGTGCGTGGGGCGTGGTCAGCAGTGAGTAGCTGCAAGGCAAGCCTCAAAGCGAAGGGAGGAGAGAGCCACGGGAGCCACGTGGCAGGAGGATTGCTGTCCACGATTAAGGTCTAGTCCCAGTGATTTTAGGAGGGGGAGGGGTAGGCGAGGAGACGGGCCATTGTATCACTCAGACTGAAGAGGATGAAGTCACAAGTGGCTCCCTTCACCTGCGACTAGGACCACCCATCCCGAGTTCCCTCTCCGTCCTAGGGCCCTGAGAAGATCTCTGGCCTTAGAGGGTCAAAGTCACCCCTCTGTCGGTGCAAGTCATGCCTCTGTCACTTGACAGCCATGTATGGTCACATGGTCATACAACCATGTGACCTTGGACATACGTCTATCCATTCATCCCACAAATATTTCCTGGGCTCTTATTCTGTGCCAGGCAGTGTGTCAGGCCCTACCAATGAGAGCCTTGCCCTTAGGAGGCTCTCAGTCTAGCAGGGGCAACAGACAATGCCTAAACCAACAAAAGTCAAGGTAAAAAAAGTTAAAAAAAAAAAAAAAAGTCAAGGTAATTTCAGACAGTGATATATGCTCTGAAGAAAATTAACACAGAGTTGTGGGGAGGGACCGTGAGAGGGGTTATTCTAGAGAAATCAGCCCTCCTTGAGGAGGTGACATTTGCCAAGGGGAGGAAAAGGCAGGTGCAAAGGCCCTGGGGCAGGAATGAGCTTGGTGCTTTGGAGCCGTGGACAGAAGGCCAGTGTGGCTGGAGCGGGGGGAGCAGGGGGAGAGTAGGGGAAACAAGCCATGAGAGGCCAGCAAGGGCCTGGCCATGCAAGGCCAGGAGGGTCCCAGAGAGGACTGTGGATTTTAGTGTGAGAGTAACGGATCCCTGTAGGGTTATAAGCAGGGGAGGGACAGGTTTGATTGCCTTTTAAGAAGACTTCTCTGGCTGCTGTGTGGAGAACAGTTCAGGGCAGGGGCCTGAAAGTGAGGAGGTGGGTTAGAAGGCTGTTGCTGCTTCCTGGAAGAGACAGACAGTGAAGGTGTTGAGAAATGTTTGGCCTCTTAAGATCTTAGAGCTTAAGCTTTATGGTCCAGAAAAGGGATCTGCTATTGCCTCTTGCATAGGGTGGTTAACAAGTTAAAATGAGAAAACATTCAGGAGCGTGAGCCACTGGCCGTGGAATCTACAGCCACACCCAGTCAGGGCGCCGGCAAGGCCTCCGGGAGTCACAGGTCAGGTTTGCCTGGGGTTTCCCTCTCTAAGAACTGATCATTTTAGGGGATGTTCTAGGCAGGGGGGTGTCTGGAAGCTCACCAAACCTTGTCTCAGTGTCTGTGCCAGTCTCTTCCACCTTTCCCCAGGGGCTCCTGCATTGAAACAATGTTTAGGGTATAATCCAGCCCCCAAAGAGAGACTCATCTTCTCAGCACCTGCCGCTGACAAACACCCCATTTGGTCGTCCTCAATGTCCTACATAACGTGGTCCCTTCTGTCCTCTGTAAATGCACTTTTCTACTCCTCCTTTTATATTCATTCACTTTATTTCAGCCTCATGGGGTATCATTCCATTTCTCTGAGTATGACAAGTTCATTCCTGCCTCAGGGCCTTTGCATTTGCTGTTCTCTCTGCTTGGGCTGTTCTCCTTTTTCGTCACATGGCTGGTGGCTTCTCATTCAGCTGGCAAGACAATTTCAGGCCACCCCCTCAGAGGCCGTCTCTGATTTTTCCTACCAAACAAGCTACCTTCCTAGTCATGGGTGATAATCTGTCTATTTTATTTTTCCCGAAGCACTTATTGTCAAATGGGACCATCATCTGCATGCTTGTGGACAGTCTTCTTCCAATAGACAGAAGCCTCTCGGGGCAGGCCTTTGTCTGGCTCTGGTGGCCTCCGTAACCCCAGTGCCTAGTACATAGCAGCAGCTCAATAAAGGTTTGTTGAATGAATAAATGACCAATTCTGTGAGATAGACACTCACTTTCCTGATGAAGAAAACAGAAGCTTCTTGCCTTTCTGACTACCCCATTTCTTTCTTTTTTTTTTTGAGCAGCAGATATTTTATTTCACGTTAAAGAAAATTCAGAATAAGAAATCATTTTTTATATGACCCAGGATTATCTGAGTACCCATATAATCTGACTTAAAAAAAAAAATTACAGGAATTATTTTGTTTGGTTATTATTAATTCACTATTCTCTTTTTTTAAAATTGAAGTATATTTACAATGTTGTGTTAGTTTCTGGTGTACAATAAAGTAATTGAGTTATACATATATAAGTATTCTTTTTTAAATAATTAATTAAGTAATTTTTATCTTTGGCTGCGTTAGGTCTCCGTTGCTGCACGTGGGCTTTCTCTAGTAGCGGCGAGCTGGGGCTACTCTTTGTCATGGTGCACGGGGTTCTCATTGCAGTGGCTTTTCTTGTTGCAGAGCACGGGCTCTAGGCACGCGGGCTTCAGTAGTTGTGGCTCCATGGGCTCTAGAGCGCAGGTTCAGTAGTTGTGGCACATGGGCTCAGTAGTTGTGGCTCACGGGCTTAGTTGCTCCACGGCAAGTGGGATCTTCCCGGACCAGGGATCGAACCCATGTGCTCTGCATTGGCAGGCGGATTCTTAACCACTGTGCCACCAGGGAAGTCCTTATATATACATATTCTTTTTCATACTCTTTTCCATTATGGTTTATTACAGGATATCAAATATAGTTGCCTGTGCTTGGACCTTGTTATTTATCTTGGGCACCCCCATTTCTATTGGTACTTCTTCCCCACCCCCACTGCCGCCTTCCCACTAAGATTCAAAATTGTGACACAACCATTGGCTACGTTGTTGCTCCTTTTGCCCCGCCCCCGACCTCCAGCTGGCCACTAATAACTGCCATTTGGAGAGTGCTTTCAGTCTGCAAAACTCTCCCAAGATAGCACTGCACCTAAACCCACACCTCCTTTTAACAAGGCTCATTAACCTTGTCCTACAGACAAGGAAACCGAGGTCAAGAGCGATGCTGAATGTTCCTCACCAGGCAAGACCCCAGGGGAGGACGCAGTAAAACAGACCTCTTGTGTGAGGAGCAGTGAATGGAGATCTCAGGGATAGAGGGCGGGGTGGAGCCCTCTGTTGCTCTGTGTCTCCTGCACACCCTCTCATTGCTGGTTTGCCCAGAGGCCCCCTATAATTTTGAAGGGTTCTTGCTGGGCCCTGCAGAGGCAGTCACCCCCGTCTTGCTCTCTTGATCTCTCATTAACCCCTTGCTGGTGAGGAGTGACCTCCTTCTTCCCCTAAAAGGCTTCTTCAATTCTTTAGGTGACAGATTTAGGCGGGGAAACCTGAGTGCCTTCATTACAAAAATGTGAACAGGTAGGAGGTGGCATGTGTGCTGTGGTGAGGATGTGTGTACATGCGTGTGTGTGCGTGCACGCACGTGTGTGCCTGGGTGTGTGCTCGTGTGGGTGCGCACGACTCTATAAGTGCATGTGTGTGACATTACACAGTAAGCACGTGCGTGTGTGTGTGTGTGTGTGAGAGAGAGAGAGGACAGGACAAAGAGAGAGAGCACAGTGTGTGCTCCTGGGGGCCCCTGTTTACAGCTCAGGGCTTATCTGGTTGATACTCTAAGGCCTCACCAGGAGCCGAGGAAGGTCAGGCTGTCATAGCGATACGTACATCTGAGCTTGGCGCCTCCTCCCAAAGCTCCCGAGGAAGGCAGAGATGGAGAGGGAGACTTGGAGGAGGGTGTGAGCCAGGGCTGGCCTGTCGTCGTCTGACCAGCTGCCCCTGCCCGACTGACTCAGAGACTGCCTGCCAGACAGTGATGTTATCTGCCCAGCCCATTGACCTCCCCGGTGGCTGGCTGGCCGACTCTGCTGGGCAGGCAACTCGCCTCTCTCAGCAGCCCATTCTCTGGGAAGCCTGGTTCAGTCATAGCTCAGCCTGTGGGCTATTTGCTGTTTGGAGCTATGACTCCTGATTCCCTGAATGCAATAAGGAGAAGGGTCTTTAGACCTTCAGATCCACCGCTTCCCCAGGGCCTCTGGCCCTCATGTCTGGGGTCCCTGGTCTTACATTCCTCAGTTTCCTCCTCTGTGAAATGGTTGTCACAAGTCGGATGTACAGTGAGAGAGTCTAAGAAAGGCAGAGCTAGCAGAAGCCCGGGCTCGGAAAGGCTGCCTCAATCCCCAGAAGGCCAGAGCCACGCTGGGGCCACTGCAGAGCCGTCAATTGCAGGTGGGCAAGCAGGGCCACTGAGGCCAAGGGCCAAGAGGGGCCAGAGGAGCAGGGCTGGGGAACCAGGGAGCACCGACCCCACGGCCATCCTTCCATACGCACTGAGTGTTTGAAGAGATGTCAGGTCGGGAGGATGCCTTGTGGCTTCCCGTGAACTTGGGGAGGAAGACAGTCAGGTCGTGGGGGTCCCTTTGTGACAGCAGCTGAGAGGGGAACGTAGAGGAAGAGCTTAGGGTTTGGAGTCAGGCTTGGCCCAGATCTCTGTGACCTTGAGAAGGTCCCATCCCTTCTCTTGGTTTCCTTTTCTGTAAGATGAGATAATAACAGCTTCTTGACTGTACCGTTGGGAACATTGATTCATTGAACAGGGATATGTACGTGAAGTGCCTAGCACATATAGGCGTTAAAGAAGCAGCAACAGTGGGGTGGTCGAGGAAATGATTACGAGGGACACTAGGAGGCCTGCTTCTCTCGATTGTAATGTGGCCCTGTGGCGCCATCCTGCAAGGCAGCCCCAGTGTCGCCCCCTCTGGGCAGCCTGCACTGCCACTTCTTCCTCCCAGCTCCCAGAGTGCCCTGTGTCCCCTCCTTCCCACCACTTCCTGTTAGGCAATTATTATCAGTTTGGACCTCTGTCTTCTCCATAATTCTCCGAGCTCCTGGAAAGGGGAGACTAGTGGAGGAATGCCCGTGGCTGACTGGAAGGTGTGGCTCTGTCTGCTGCACTGAGCAGTGAGCACAGGAAGGGCAAGGTCAAGGGGAAGGTAATCAAGTCTATTCAGCTCCTACTAGGTGTTCTACATACTTCATCTCATTTCTCACTAAAACCTTGCAAGGTAGGTATCATACCCCCATTTTGCTGATGAGAAAACTGAGGCTCAGAGAGAAGGGAGACTAGTCTGAGGTCACTCACAGCTGGGCAGGAGGGGACCTGGATTCTCACTCAGTCTGTGCTTCTAATCACCATGCCATTCTGGTCTAAGGCAAAGAAGGGAGAACCCTTGACAGCCCACACCGTGCCCCTGAGGCACCATGGCTCTTGGACGTGTCTGAGAGCCACCGCTGCAGTAGAGGTGCCCTTGTATCCCTGCTGAGCCGGGACCTCAATCCTCTGGTGCTGCAAGGGGCAGAGGTGGGGTGGGGAGGAGGAGGCTTGGAGTACCTGGAATCTAGGGATCAGAAGTCGGGGTTTTGTCTGAAGCAGGAACAGGCACACAGCGGTTCCATGCTCCAGTTGTTTCCACCTGTAGGTTCAGGCTGTGTGTTCCTGGTGTGTGTCTCCTGTGTGTATGTGCCGTCTCCATGCACGTATGTGACTGCTCCTTGGGCGGGCCTCTGTGTGTCACTGTGTTTGTACCAACATAAGCACGTGGGTAAGCCTATGTGCACCTGCTGGGGGTTTCCACAACGCACGCACCTGTGTAGCCATGGGTTCTGACTGTACGTCTGAGTGTCTGTATCCGTGTAAAAGTTTGCAGTTTTGGGGTTATGTGTGGCCATGTGGGGGGCTGGGGTATTGGGTGCGAAGCGTTCCGAGGAATGGGGACTGCCAGCAGCCACTGTCTGAGTCTCATCGTCCCCCTCAAGCTCTCTGCTTCCTGAATCATTCACGTGATAAAATGCAATACTTTCCTCATCTCTACCTTCAAACAACCTCTCTAGTTAGAGAGTTCTCAGTTCGAATCCCAGCTCCACCATCTGCTGTGCAGGAGGCTGGTAAGTTACCCACTTTCCCAGGCCCTGGTTTCCTCTGTCTAACCGTAGTGACGACCAGAGATGACACCCTTGTGTCCAGAGCAGAGGAGGTTCTTTGAGCTCAACGTGCTATAGAAAGAAGTCTTGTCACACCACATGTGATCCCTCTTGCTTCCCCACATGTGTGGAAGCAGAGGATATTTCCGAGACATCACTGCAAGATAATCTCCTTGCTTCCTGGCCACGCTCATCCTTTTCTCTGGCACCAACTAGTAAAGAAGTGGCGAGACCCTCTCAGCCCTGCTGTGTCTCAGAATAACTGCACACCTTTTCATTGGGGCAGCATGGCTTGTGTGGGCTTTCTCGATTTAGCCCTGCCATGAATTGTGCTGATTTTTCACCCTGCATGGAAGGCTAGACATTAAACTCTTAAACTAAAGAGAGAGGCATCTCCTATTTTAAAATGAATGGGATACACAGAATTTTTGAAGTTACAGCCTTGATAAATTAAGGTGTGAGTTTGTTTTGCAGATCTTCTGACCTTTTCAAGCAGGGTTCACCTGGTGGTGAAGTTGGACATTGTAACCCAGCTCTATTCTATCTTGTTAAATACTCAGGGGAAAAGATTCAGACTAAAATATGTTTTTTGTGTGCCTCCACTGAGCCAAGCACTGCTCTGGGTTTGTCTCCATGTGGTCTTATTCTTCTGGTCAGATGGCAACCCTATTTTATAGACGAAGCAACCAGCCTGCTAGGGGTCATTTGCTGTTAAGTGATAGAGTCTGAATTTAAGTCCTGGTCTCCTGACTCCAAGTCATCTCCCTGAAGATGGCTATTTTTCAACCTCTTTTAAAGAATGGAATCCTTTTTTCAGATAAATTTGAAAATAGATAAGAAGTTTGGAATGCAGCTGTGCTGGCTGCGGTGGTGGGGGGCCTGGAGACCCCTGCATGGGTCCCTTATCACCCCTGAGTTAGCCCCCAAGGCCTCTTGTGGAATATTGGGGTTTCAAAGAACACAGCTGGAAAACCACGTGGCCACAGCCTCTGACTCCACAAGAAAGGCCTGGCTCTGGAAGTCCTGGGGAAGTGTAAAGGTGACTGATAAAAGAGGGAAGATGTGGAAAATGCTAGAAGCAGCCATCTCCTACCTGGGAACGTAAGGGTGGAGAGCTGCTGTTGCCCTGGATTTGCCAGGATATGTTAGGGTGTTCCCAACCACAGCAAAATTCCTGGGCCCATGATTCTGTCCACTGTGGCCACTCCCTCGAGTTTGGGGACATATCTCTGCTTTCTAGATGAACGTTGCAAGAAAAATAGGAGTCACTTTGAAACAGGAGGGAAGGGGACAAGGCACAGTCTTTAAAAGAATGACATAGCCCTTGAGGATACGACATAAACTGGTTAGAACAAACTAGGTCCAAGATGGTGGAAGATTCAACTTCCAGTGGACCTTGAGCCTCATTATATGCTCATTGTAATACATTAGCATATGCAAAATGACACACCCACCGGCATCATGACAGTTCTGGGGCCAACCATAAAAGGCCAAAAAGTGGACGGTGGCCCAATTCCTGGAAATCTCCACCCCTTCTCCAAGAGTTGGAACAATCCTCCCACTTATTAGCCTATGAAATTACCCAGCCCATAAAAACTAACCACCCTGTAGTTCAGGGCCGCTATCGCCTTTTGGGATGGACGGCATTCTGTCCATGGAATGTGTATCTCTCTAAATAAATCCACTTCTTACCTATCACTTTGTCTCTCACTAACTTTTCTGTGGCAAGACATAAAGAACCTGAGCTTCAGTAAGTCCTGACACCAGGTGAGCAATTTTAATTAGAAAACAGTGGGTTCAAGTCCCAGTCTGAGTTTTGGCTGGGTTCAAATCCCATCTGAGTTGTGCGGTTTCAACTTAATCACCCAGAAGAATTTTGAGGTGTATCATGGTTTAAAAATTGCATTGACAAATTGTTTCCTAACAACTTCACTATCACCAGCTGTAATTATCTTGCTTGATCTGTCTCCCCAGCCAGACTGTGGGCCATGAGGGAGCAGGAACCTTGTCTGTCACGTTCAGTGTGGACTCCCAGGGCCTGGCCTGTGGCCGGCATGTGGTGGGGGCTCACTAAACATAGGTGAATGACTGACTGAAACAAAAGGGAACATTATTCCCATTTTACAGATAAAGAAACCAAAGCTCAGAGAGGTTAATGGGCTGCCGGTGATTAAGCAGCTGGTAGACAGCCAAGCCAATTTGGATCCAGCTTCGGCTTTATTGTTAGCTGTGGAGCAACAATGAATTGGATGAATTTATTCACCCACCCCCGTCCTGCTGAGTAGAGACGGAGGTTGACTAGACTCTTGCCCAGTGAGCCCTGAATCCACCCTCAGCCTCCTGGTCCAGGTCCCATCAGCCTGTCTGCCGAATGGGGACATACAGACAGAATCTCTCTGGGGCCTGGGGAGGATTAATCAGCAATTAGCGTGCAGAACATTTTCCAGACAAATGTTAAGTATTATTAGTATTTAAATTTAGTTTCATCTTCCCCTGCATCTCGACAAAAGGGAACAGATGGCCCTGCCTCCAGGTGGAGAGGGGGAGGGCGGGGCTGCTCTGCGCCAAGAGGGAAGTTTTCAGCGCTCTGCCTTCCAATTAGCCCCTGCCTGATGTGGCGGCCCAGGGCATCGCGCTGCGGGTAGCAGGGAGGTCTTTCTTCTAAAAGCCGAGTGAAGGTCATGGGAAAGCAGGGCTTGGGGTCTGAATTCCCCTTCCTAGCTGCCTGACCTTGGCCAGGTCAAAGCTCCTCTCCAAGCCTCAGAACAATGCTATCTGCTTTGCAGGTTTGGAGTGGGGAGTGAATGAGACCCAACGTGAAAAAGCGCTGGCTCTGGCACCTGGGCCGTGTAGGCACCCAATGAACCATGGTCCCCTCCCCCTCGACTCCTTTAGGACCCCAAGCTTGGGTCTGGTTTCCTCTGGAGAGGTTTTCTGAGAATTGAAAAACCCTGGGACATGATATCTTGGAGATCTGAACACAAGCTGTGGCTCCACAACTTTTGGGTTCTCCTCCAGCCTGGACCATGTTCCTTATCTGTAAAATGAGCATGACGCTAGCATCTGCTCTCCTGCCTTGCACGATGGAGATCAGCTGAGACAGTGGCTTCGTAAACTCTAAAGGGTGGTACATATGGGAATGATTGCTACTGTTTGCTTCCTGCTTTCTGCCCCAGGTCTCTGTCTTTCAGGCTGTGGAGGACAGTAGTAGGAGGTAGGAGGCTTGGACAAAATCCACATGTAACTCACCCTGGCTGAATCCCACTTCTGGGCTCCATCTCTCTACCTGCCCTATTCATTTAGGAGAACAGAACCCAGAACACAAGTGTTCACAAGTGGGCTCTGGATTCCAAGTTGCAAGGGAATGACCTGAGCAGGAAAACCAGTGTAGCCAAGAAGGCTGTACCATTCAAGTTTTCCTCGGGGCTAGAAAATATGCCTGAAATATCTGGGGATCAGAGGGACCAACAGGGCAGCCTGGTGATGTGCAGTGAGAATGGGCTTTGGAGATACCAGGGCTCAAATCTAGAATCTTCCCCTTCTAATATCTGGGCCCCTGGGTACGAGGTTTTACCGCTCTAAGCCTCCGTTTCGTGATCTGTAAAATGGGAATGATAATACCCTCCTAGAAGGGCCACAGCAAGGATCAAATTAAATGAGAGAAAATACGGAGCCCAAAGCTGGAATGCCTCCTGGGATGACTCTGAGCTTTCTCAAAGCAGAGTAGAAAGGGAAAGAATTTCTAATTTGGTACATTGTCTTTACCTACCATTATCTTTACCTCCGTATCTCCTGTGCCCCTTCTGATAACAGCCCCTTGCTATATAGTCTAGGGAACTACCATAGCCCTGGTGTCCCCCCAAGTCTAGCCCATCAGATCACTGCATTCCTCTAGTTTAGGGAGGCCATGTGACCTAAACCAAGCCAATCCGAATGAAACCTAGGGCTTTTGTGGACGCTACGAGGAAAGAGGTCCTGCCTTTCCAGCTGACTTGGAGCTGACGGACAAACACTTGGTATTAATGGCAATATTTTGCGACCTGAATTCTTGTTTTGGGCTACACCAGGCTCTGATAATTGTTATATGATCTAAACTTATGTGTCATGGTTTTGGGATTTTACTTTTTAAAAAAATCAACAAATTGTTTGCAATCTGCTTAAAAGACATCAACATAATATAGTTAACTTCGATCTTATCTCAAAGAGGATATGCCCTGCTTAATTTTCAACTTCTTCTTTCACTCTGTGGTGTCTCAAATTGACCCCTTGGTCCTGCCTCCCGGCCTTTGCCTATGTTGTTGCCTCTATCTGGAGCTCTCTTCCCAGACCTTGCCCTAGCTTATTCACTGGGATGTCACCTCTGCAAAACTTTTTTTTGATTTCCCAGGCTGAGCTAGCTGACTGTCCTGGCTACCCTCAACCCCTGTGCCTTCCCCCACCCAAGCACAAATCATATTATTTTGAACTTGTCTATGTCTATCTCTGTCACAGATGGTGAAGTCCTTGAGGACAGACCCCGCATCTACTCAGTTCATTGTTAGATTCCAGCTCTGAGCACAGAGGCTGGCACATGGGCCCTTGATAAATACTTGTTGAATGAATGAACATTTATCGCTATTCATGACCACAATCACGGCAATAATAACACCTAAATGTGCATACCTCTGAACAGTTTACAAGCAGTTTTCACATGCATTGTCTCATCTGACTCTTCAGAGAATTCTGTGTAGTTGGTGTGATTGCCCGATTTTATATTTGTGTGGACACTGGGGCCCAGAGAGGTGTAACGACTTGTCAAGCTAGGTAAGTAGCAAAACTACCTTTCAAAGGCGGGTCTTCCTGACTCCAGACCCAGCGATTCCCCCTCCATCTCAGTTACATGCCAAGATGCTGTTGGTTTGGAAAATGTTTTAGGATTTACCCCTAAGCGAAATCTTGTGCTGAAACTGTGGCCATTGAGGGTGTTCCAGGGAGGAGTGCTGATCTGTGATGGGGGCTGGAGCCAGGTACACTGCAGAAGCCTGGGCTTCTAGGTTTGATGAGCCCACAGCTCACCATGAAAGGAGACGTGATACAGGAAAGCTGGAGCAGGCACCAGAAGGCAGGCAGCAGCCCAGCCCAAGGTCTGAGTAGGGTTTCCAAAGAAGGGGCCGGCTATTACAGGGTGGGGTAGAGAGAGTCCCCTCCAGTATGGGGACCAACTGACTTTGGAGGTGGAATCAGCTATCCCCTCTTTGGTCTCCCATCCCCACCCCAGATTCTTGTTGCCAAACCTTTTCAGACCACACCCATCTAAGGAATGTTAAACCAAGGCTTCTAAGAGACCATGGGGTTGAACTTGGGCTTTTGGGCTAGAAGCTTTGTTCTATCGCATACCATTCCTTCCTATTCCCATTTGCCTGCCTCATTTTGACTCATCCTCAGGTCTCAGTTTAGATGTCCCCTCCTCCAGGAAGCCTTCCCTAATTCTTCATGTTGGAAAAGGAGTCCCTCCTGTGCTCCTATGCTTCCTCCTCCATGCTTATTTTTATCACAGGCTTGAGCACCCTAGAGTCTCACTGTGTGTTCACGTTTCTTGACTGTGATTCTTTGAGGGTGAGGGCTGTGTTTTGCTCACCTCCACATAGGCAGAGCTTCTCATCTGTGAAGTGGAGGTGGCAAATCCTAGTCACAGGGCAGATTGTGACGTTTCAGTCAGAAATAAGATTTTGAAAACCTGCAAAACATTATGGCTGACATGCAGTCTAGTCATTTTTTTCTTAGCTGATGTTATGGAGAGCTTACTCCAAGTAAGCAGAATGCTGAGAGTTTCTTGTGCGTGCCCTTCCTGGGTCCTCTCAGTGCGCACTTCCTTTCTTGGTCTGAGAAGTGAAGAGTTCTGGGCAGAGTTGCTTTCTTAGAAGGCATGGAAGACTAGGAGGTCCAGCCATGTCCCCTGAGTCCTCCCCCTGTACTCTGACTTCAAAACTGCTGGGCCCACATTGGCTCCTTGGAAGGGGGATGTTCAATCCCACTTTCTTTGAGCCCAAGGGCAAGCAAGCCCCCTACTGCCTGGGGCCCTACTGCTGACTTAGCTGGCACTTCCAAAAGTGAAACAGGAGGGAAGGGGGCAGGGCACAGCCTTTAAAAGAATGACATTGCTGTAGGACATGACAAAAACTGGTTAGAACTAACTAGATCCAAGATGGCGGAAGAGTTGACTTCCAGTGGGCCTTGAGCCTCATTATATGCTCATTGTAATACATGAGCATAAGCTAAGTGACACACCCACCATGTGTGTCACTGTCATGACAGTTCTGAGGTTGACCAACAAAAATCAAAAAGTGGGTGGTGGCCCAATTCCTAGAAATCTCTGCCCCATCCCCCAAATAGCTGGAATACTCCTCCCACTCATTAGCATATGAAATTACCCACCCCTATAAAAACTGACAACCCCATACCCTGGGGCCACTCTCGCCTTCTGAGATGGCCCACACTCTGTCTGTGGAGTGTGTTTCTCTCTAAATAAATCCACTTCTTACCTATCACTTTGTCTCTCACTGAATTCTTTCTGCGACGAGACGTCAAGAACCTGAGCTTCATTAAGTCCTGAGACCAGGTGCGTGATCTCAATTAAAAGACCGTGGGTTCAAGTCCCAATCTGAGTTGCACAGTTTCAAAAGGAACATAGCTGAAAGCTTACGGGACCCAGTAAAGAGATGGCTACAAATGAAAGAGCAGCAGAAACAGCAGTTTCCAAAGCCCATGTTCCTCGTTATGCAGGCAGTCAGCTGGGCCTGGCAGAAAGAACCCAGACTCCAGAGTCCCACAGACCTGGCTTGACTTTGCACACTGTGTGCAACCTCAAATAAGTCATTTCATCTCTCTGAGCCTCAACTTTCTTTCCCAGAAATGGGGCCATCAGGACCTAAGTTTCTGTGTTGTTGTGGGGACTCAACGACACAGCATAGCAAGGCCCTCAGTGAGCTTCCTTCCTTTGCCCCATGGTCTTCTCATCCTTTACTGCACTGAGCACAGGACCAAGCACATAGAAAATAAGGAGCTGCGGTTGGTTGACTGTTAACTACTCCCACCTCCTGCTCTTAGAGACTGGGACTGTGCTCTATTCCCATCTGTATCTCCCGTACCACTTTCAGGGCCAGGTACTTTTTGGTGCCCAGGACATGTTTGCTGAAGGAATGAGCAAGTTCCAGATGGTGGAGGTAACAGGAGCACAGACAAGAGACATGGAGGGCAGACTAATCAGATGGTTAGCATAGACCAGGAAGGAGCTGGATCCTGCTAGAATAAAGTATCAGGAAGTAGATAAGATACCTGTGTGTAAGCTGTGCCCCAAGCTTGGAATGCCCATTCTCTTCAATGTCTGACATACTTGCTGACATACCATATTGTCTCTCTCAAATCCAAACTGAAATGTCACCTCCTCACTAGCTTTGTTCAACCCTCTGGGCCGAATCACTTGCCCCTGTCTCTGTGCAGAATCCTTCAGGAATCTGTTCACGCCTCAGGTAAGTGCTTTTAACTCCAGGTCATAGTTTTTGGTTTACCTGCCTGACCTCCTGCAGACTCCTTGAGGGCAGGCACCGTCCAGCCTCTCTTGGGATCTCTCAGGGTTCAGTAGCCAGTCACTCAGCTCGTGCTCTTTCCCCCCAGCAAAGGTGTATTTTACCAGTGAATGTTCTACTCAGAGCCCGGAATAGATGTACTTGTGTCTGGGTACCTCTTCCTTCTCAGCAGCCAATTCAAAGCCCAGTGGAGATGATGGACTCAGTTGGCCCTTACTTGCATGGAGGCAGGGAGGGAGCAGCTGTTGACCTTGGAAATGAAGCTTGTGTGGAGTGTCTGGGTAGATGGGTTTTGACAGCCAAGAAGGGACCCAGGCTCCAGTCCTCTCTGCTGCTGCCTGCCCTCAGGCAAGTCCCTTCCCTTCTCTGAGCTTTGATTTCTCCTTTTGTGACTTGAAGAGTGAGGAAGAAGGGACTGAGCTCTAGAGATAGCTTATGCTCCTCCAGCATCTAAAGTTATATATATTTACCTCCTGGGCTTCCTGGAGACTGACAGACACACATAAGCGCTCATGTGTATACACACCTACACACAGAAACAAGCAGACACAGCTTACTCAGACACACACACAAACACACACAGCCTACTCAGACACGCATACACACAGTGACATCAACATACTGATCTTCAGAAGCACAGAGACACCCATGTGCCTAAATGTCACACTTGCACAGGACACAGAGACACCAGCCCCAGATACACAAGACTCGACTTTACAATACGCAACAGACACAAAACCTCACTGACACCTAAGAGTGTGTGACCACAAGCACATACATATTCCCTTTGGGGAATCTAAGGCCCCTTCCAGCTGGTAGGGTGGGGGTGATTTGGATTTGACACACATCTCTTCCCCTGGCAGGTGACACGTCCCCCTGCCCTCTCTCCCAGGCCTGGGCCAGGTGGAGGAGCTGCTGGCCTCTTGGCTGATGAGTGAGCAGGAAAAATGTCGCTCTCGGCCAACAGGGGTGAGGATTGGGTTGGGGACCCCTCTCCCAGGTTACTGCCTATGCATGCTGCTTTTAAAAATAGCTTCCTGCTCTTTCCAGGAAAGCTCTGGGGAATAAGGACTCCAGAGATTGGATTTTATTTGTTCCTTGCCTGCCTGTGGCGCTGTGTGCAAAGGTACACCCAAGAGACCTCCAGCATGTCGCCCAGTCTCCCTGGTCACGCCCTGTGACAAAGAGGCAAAGGCTGAGGGTGTTTGGATGGCTGGGGGTAGGGTGTGCTTCACCGATGAGCTTCCCCTTCCTGGAGGAAGGCCACTGGCTCAGCAACTCTGGGTGGGCACGTCACGCACCTCCTGGGGGTAGTGGTTTATACCTGGGCTCTGCCACTCCCTGGCTTTGTGACCTGGGGCAAATCGCTTAATGTCTCTGAGCATCAGTGTTTTCAACTGAAAAATGGGACAAATCACCTCTCTCTCTCATGAGTTGTGAAAATTAAGCCACAGAATATAGGTCCAGTCCTCTCTCCCCTGCTTGGTTGCTTCCCTCCCCACTTTACTCCCCGCTGAGGCCCTGAATTGTCTCTGTGTGTTCTGGGCAGTCAACATCAGAGTGTTAAGGGTCTGGGCCTCATTCGTGGCACTGTGCCTTCCTGACTGTGTGTCCTTGGGCATAAGATGCAGCCTCTCATTTCTTCATCTGTACAGAGGGACCTCTATTGTCCATGTCTCAGGGTCATCTCAGGGTGGACAGGCCATGGGAAATACTCTGTCAGCCTGTATATGGCCAGAAGACATCATCCCCACCCAGACGGAGACCTGGGAGTGAGGAGACTTTGGATCATGGAATCCTAGAATGTTAGTGTTGGAGGGACTAAGTCAGCCCAGAGAAGGCAAGTGGCCTCTCCAAAAGGCCCAGCAGAATTCAGAGGACAGGTGTTGCTCCAGGCCCAACTAATCCTCACCATCCTTTGGCAAACACTGACAGTGGGATTCGAGGTTCTGATCTGTCTCTTACCAGCTCTCCTGGCAAAGGGGCACTTTCCTAAGAGGAGCTGATGCCTCCTTCTGGAAGGTGAGCTTATGAGCATACTTGGGGAGGGAACATGGTGTGGGGCAGGTGGGCCTCGTCCGGTGCCCTCTCCACTGCTTATTTGCTGGCTGGCCTCTGACAATTGGCAGCTTCTCTGAGCTTCAGATCCCCAACAAACTGGGGAGAGTAATGCCTCCCTTGCAGAGCTGTCGTAAAAATCAAATGAGAGAAGACTTAAGACCGCTCATGAAAAGATAGAATGAACCTTCCACCTCCATGATGTTGATTTCTGCATCAGCCTCTGCTGTCCTTTACCTGACCGGGTGGGGCAAGGTCAATGCCCAAGATCGTCTGTGGATTGAGGGTCAATCCTGGGACAGAGAGATGATGCAGTGCTAGAGGCTAAGTCAGGTGTATTGGGGATGCATCCTGCCCCAGTGGCTGGTTTCCTTCCCCAGACCTGCCTGTCCCCATGGCTATGAATCACAGCATTTCTAGGAAAAGAAACTGCCTCACACCAGTAGGTTTGCTGGCCTGCTTTTCTCAGGCACTAGGAGCCTTGGAATAAACATGGAACAGAAATTGCCTGAGTGTGCAGAGGCAGGTGTGAAGATAAGGGGTTATCTAGGTCACTGAGGCTCAGAGAGGGGCAGGGCCTCACCCAATGCCACACAGCAAGACAATGACTGAGGTAGAACTCAACCCATGGTTCAGGAATCTCCCGGTTGGAAGAGGTTGAGATCATTTGGTTCAACTTCCCATCCAAAAGTCACTGCTTACATGACTCCAGGGATGAGGAGCTCACTACCTTATATGGCAGCTTATTCATTTTGTGATAGCTCTGGTCCCTAGATATTTCTTATTCACATTGAGCTAAAAATTTTTTCCCAATCACTTGAACCTCTGCCCTCAGGATCAACATGCATTACTTCCACAGGTAGCTACTTGACAATAGAGATCACATACCACCAGTATTATGTTGTCTAGACTCCAGTTTTGCCCCTGTTCTAACAGGACAGACCTTTACCCTCTTAGTCCATGAAGGGACCACCACACCTTCTCAGGGCTCATATTCAGATTTCCAAAGAAAAAAGTCATGAAAACACCAGAGGCTGCCTCAGTGAGCATGTTCAATAAATGTAATAACAATTAGATTTTTTTTATTAGTGAAGACAAAATTGACTCAGAAGTAAAAGGGGAATTTTAAAGCCCTTTTCAATTTGTGATTTTCATGTGAGGCAGTTAATCTAAAAGCAAATAAAAGCATCCAAGTGCCAGAAAAAAATATTCAGTGAAATGTAATTTTTGGAGGGTAAATCTGACTCTACTGAATTATCAGAGAATTATATCTAAAGTAGACTATGAACTCCTTGGGGAAGAGTCTGAGTCTTTCCATCAGTCACGGCAGCCAGAGTTGGCCAGGACACACAGGAGGCCAATGATTACATGAATGAATAGTTTCAGTTGGTTGTTATTTTGAATGTACAAAAGGTCAAGTGCATCTCCTTGCTCATTCATCTCCTTGCTCATTCATCTCCTAAACCTTAGAGATGGGTTGAGCAGGCCTGGGTACAAGACCATAATATGGATGCCAAACTCTGGAAAGCATTGTGGCCCTTCTGGATAGCTCCAGGATGCTATGGAAAGGAGATCAAGAGGATAGCTGGTGGTTTTGTATTCTAAACATCCATTTCCCTTTTTTTCAGTAAGGAACCTCCATTTCCTTTGAGGGAACTCTCCTTTCCCAATCTCCTTCCATGTGGTTTAGGTGGGCTGAGTCCCCAGCCTGAGACTCCAGTAGACGGCACATGACCAGGGTTTGGCCAATCAGTGCAGCCCATTCTTCTGGGCTACAGTGATTGGTTCAAGGATGGGCATGTGACCCATAAGAGGCCAATGAGACTCAGCTCTGGAACTTTTGTTGGAGCTGTTGGGAAGCCTCCTTCTATGGTGGGTTGCTAAGCTAGTGGGATCTAAGTCTGGAGCTGCAGGGGAGCTGAACACAGAGGAAAGCAGAGCCAAGATGTGGAGAGAAACTGAGCTCTGCTCTCATCATTTGAGTTGCCTGATTCAGTTGTGGTGGAAACCAATCACCCCTTGAACTTCTCATCTCTTATGCTAATAAATTGCCCTTTTTGCTAATGTCACTTTTTTTTCTTTTGTCTTGTTCTTTCTTTTTTCTTTTTTTTGATGTGGACCATTTAAAAAGTCTTTATTGAATTTGTTACCATATTGCTTCTGTTTTATGTTTTGGTTTTTTGGCCCTGAGGCATGTGGGATCTTAGCTCCCTGACCAGGGATCAAACCCACACCCCCTGCACTGGAAGGCGAAGTCTTAACCACTGGACCTCCAGGGAAGTCCCCTTTTTTCTTTTTTAAGTTAATAAACTTTACTTTTTAGAGCACTTTTAGGTTCACAACAAAATTGAGCAGAGAGTATTGAGTTCCCATATACTCCCTGCCCCACACATGCACAGCCTCCCTCATTATCAGCACCCCCCGCCACAGTGGTACATTGACACCTCATTGTGACCCAACGTCCATAGTTTACATTAGGGTTCACTCATGGTGTTGTACAGTCTATGGGTTTTGACAAGTGTATAAAGACATGTATCTACTATTATAATATCAAACAGAATAAATATGCTGTCCTATATATCCTTCATGCTTTGCCTATTCATCCCCCCCTCCCCCTAACCCCTGGAAACCACTAATACTTTTACTGTCTCCATAGTTTCGCTTTTTCCAGAATGTCATATGGTAGGAATCATATAGTAGCTAAAGTCACATTGAATTGAGTTTCTTTCACTTGAAACTGGAAGTGTGTTGACCAGTAGGAGAGTACAAGAGGTAAAGTTCCCTTTCAGTTTTGGAAGACAGCTGACAGAAAGCCATCCTTCTCCAAGCTTCCCTAGGAACCTGAGTTGGCCTGGACAATGGTTGGTGAAGCAGAGTAGAAGGGCAGGTAGAGTCCAAAAAGCAGGCTGCCTTCCTGAGAGATTCCTTCTTGTCTCTCATCCCCACATCCAACTGGCCGTCAAATTCAATCCATCCACCCACCACCAAACCTCTCCAGCCTAGTTCAAGGCCCCTCTGATTTTTGCATGAACTGTCACTCGTGTTTTGGTACATCTGCCTCCGGTTTTGTCCTTGTGAATCTTTTTTCTACAAACAGAGAGATCTTTCTTAGATGCTAGTCTGACCACGGACACTCTTGTGCCATGGCTTTCCATGACCAGAGCCTGGAGTCCACTGGCAATGGCGTTCAAGACCTTTCACTGTCTGACCCAATCTAGCCTTTCCTTTTGTCCATCCCCTTCCATTTGTTCAACCTAGAATCCTCCTTAAAATGCTTTCACACGGTCCTATCTTTCCATCTGTCCCACTGTCTGAAGTTGCCTTTTATACCAGGTTCAGCATAAAGGTCGATCTTTATGCTGAGCTTAAGAAGCTTCCCCACTCTTCTCTCCCCACTCAAGTCAGCCGCACTCATTCCTGGGCTCCCACACCCTGCACATCCTTCTATCACAATCCCTAAATTGCCTGGTGGTCCTAGCTTGTCTTTGTGTCCATCTCTCCATCTAGGCTGGGAGCTCCTTCAGGGCAGAGCCAGGTCCTATTCATCCCTGAGTCCTCAACACCCAGCTCACTCCTGGCACAGGGAGGAGCCTCACAAACCTCTGATATATTGTGTAATGCACAAGGAATTCTTCGTGTTCCATCCTACTTATCATGTTTGTTGAACTTAATCATTTAATACCATTTCAGGGGGCTTCCCTGGTGGCGCAGTGGTTGAGAATCTGCCTGCCAATGCAGGGGACATGGGTTCGAGCCCTGGTCTGGGAGGATCCCACATGCCGCGGAGCAACTGGGCCCGTGAGCCACAACTACTGAGCCTGTGCGTCTGGAGCCTGTGCTCCACAACAAGAGAGGCCGCGACAGTGAGAGGCCCGCACACCGCAATGAAGAGTGGCCCCCGCTTGCCACAACTAGAGAAAGCCCTCGCACAGAAATGAAGACCCAACACAGCCATAAATAATAAATAAATAAATTAAAAAAAAAAAAGTAGAGGAATTTAAACAAAAACTCCTAAAGAAACTCAACATTTAAAAAAACAAAAACAAAAACAAAAACCATTTCAGGGTGGGAGGGACCAGGGAGTCAATTACTCAACCTCTACCTTGTCCAGGGGAACAATTATGACAGGTCCGGGAGGTCACCTTCTCCAGCTCCTGGGAGCTGAGATTTCCACTTCACCTTCATTAGGCTGCCTTGGGGAATAAACGGGGTTTCCAGGAGGGTGGGGGGGAATTGTTAAGACATCTCGACCTGATGCCACAAAACCAGACGTGGAAACAGATGGCGATGACCAGGGGAGCATTCACACAGGAGGGAGAGAGCCTAATCCTACCCTTGGCTCTTGTCTTAGAATTATTGAACCAGAAGAGGACAGTACATTTAATTGATAACAGAGAGAGAACAGGGCAATGCTTACCTAATCCCCAGCCCAGAAGATCCCCAAAGACATAAGCAATCAGATCTCTCACCCTGGCTTCTGCCAACTCGCGGAGGATTTTTAACAAAAAAAGGGGAGGAGGAAGGGAGAGGAGGCCATTTCCAAATGCTGTACCCCAAGCTCTGTGCTGGAATCTTGAACCCTCATCATCTCTTCTTACTTTCCACAATCACCCAAGGAATAAGATGCTATCCTAGTTCCCCAGGTAAGGAAATGGAGGCTCAGAGAGGTAGATCATTAGCCAAATACACATGGCTGGTAAGTGGTGAGCAGAACTTCAGATCCAGTCTGAATAACTGCCTCGTTTCCCCCTAGCCAGGCCAGTGAGGTAGAAAGAGTGTGAGTTTCGCAGTCAGTGGATGAACCTACTGGAATACTGATCTTTCACTTTCCAGCCAAGTGGATTATGTAACCCTCAGAGCCTCTTTGATGCTCAGTTTCATCATATGCACAACGGGGCATGGCAATCCCACCTCTCAGGACCACTGTGTGAGAACAAAGTAGGAGAATATATCTACTGGGTTAGGCGCATAGTAGGGGTGCAGTGAAGGTGCTGGCTATAAGGCTTTCTCCCCCTGTCATATTCTTTACTTTCAGATCCCTATCTCATTGCCAAGTTCTAAGCCAGCTGAAACTGGAGAGGTCAGGCCTCAGCCTTCAGTTCCCACTGATCCTGTGACCTCAGGCAAGCCCATTCACTTTTCTGGGTCTCAGTTTTCTCTTCTGTGAAATGAGAATGCTGGGCAGAATCCCTGTTCCCCAGTCTGGGGTTTTCCAAAGACAGTAATGAATGGGGGATGGGGAGAGAAGGCATTTTTCCAGCAGCAAGGTGGGCCTGGCTAACAATGTTGTCGTATTTCTCAGCTTTGGGTTGGAGTGATATCACCTCGTGACTTACCTCTTGCTGAACAAAACTCTGAGTGGCAATTAAGTGTGTTTGATTAGTAAAAAATGGGGGAAATGAATTAATCATGACTTAAATGCAGTGTGTTTGGGAAACAGAATCTTTAAAAACTCAAATCTACTGGGACCAGGAGGGGTAAAAATAGTGTCCTTGATGGTGAAAGGTTGAGGACCCCTGGGGTAGGTGTCTGGGGTAGAGGACCGTGTGGCTGGGGTCTGTGGGTGCTGCCGCTAGGGACCAGAGGCTTGGTCCCTTTAAGGCTCTTCTCCCCTCCACCAAGCCCCAGGCCTTGTGGAGGAGGACATGCATTATTGAAAGCGCATTTCAATACCTATTCACTCTCCTCCTCCTCCTGTGGGTGGCAATCACAGTTTACATAATCTGTCTCTCTGTCCTCCCAGGCAGCTGCTCCCTTCTGGCTGAGCGGTTTGAGGAGGGGGAGGGAGGGGAGAAAGGAGAGATGTTAATTCTGTGCTGCCACTTCAAGTAGTGGCCAGCTTGCCTTGGAATGAAGGAATGAGAGCAGACGTTGACACCAGACAGCCCTGAGTTCAAGAGTCACTTATGTGATGTGTGACCTTGGATGCACCATTTGCCTCCTCTCTGGTGATCTTGATCCACTTCCATGGCCTCCATGACAGTCTCCATGCTAATAGCTCTCAAACCTCTATTTCCAGCCCAGACCTCTCTCCTGAACTCCAAGTTCATCTGTCAACAGCTTGAGAGACATCTCTTTGTGCTCACAGGCAGCCTAGGCTTAGCACATCCCAAAATGGTCTTACCAATTTTCTCCTAAACCATTCATTCATTCATCCATCGAACCAATCATCTATCCATCCATCCTCTCATCCATCCATCCATCCTCTCATCCATCCACCCATCCATTCATCCAGCCACTCGTTCATTTATTCACTTCAACCATCCACCCATTATTGATTCATCTAACCATCTAATCATCCATCCTCTCATCCATCCATCCATCCTCTCATCCATCCACCCATCCATTCATCCAACCACTCGTTCATTTATTCACTTCAACCATCCACCCATTATTGATTCATCTAACCATCTAATCATCCATCCATCATCCTTACATTCAACCACTCATCCATCCATTCATCATACATTCATCCATCCATCCATCCACCATTTACTAAGTGTCCAACATTTGTCAACATGAGGGCTACAGCAAGACAGGCACCGTGTTTTTCTTCCCAATACTTAGAGTACTGTGAAGGAGACAGACAAGTAAATAGAAAGTTATAATAAATGTGATGAGTATGATGATAAGGGAAGTGTAAGGTGCTGCAGGAGCACAAGGGTGGTGGTGGTGGTGGTGGTACCCAACACAGCCTTGGGGGATCAGAGGAGACTTTTTGGAGGAGATGACAACTAGGCTGAGACCTGAGAGATAAGAAGGAGTAAATCTTCTTTTCCTCTGTGTTCTTTGTCTCTATTACCTAAGTGAATTGACACTCTGCACCCATTACCCCTCCTACTTGTAACAGTGTAACAGCATCTCTTGGGAGGACCTACTCCCTTCCCACTTGTGGTCCTTATGGATTGGGTGGGAGGATCACGTCATCACCAGCTCCAGGGGTCAGTGTGTGACCCAGCCCTGGCTATAGGTATGGGTTAGGAATCAGTTCACTTAGATTCAATCCCAGAACTTTGCTGGAACCATTGGGAATGGGGTATCCTATTTCCATTGGAGTCACTCAGCTGGTGGAAGGGTTGTTGCTGTGTTGCCACTCTGAGGGGGAATGTCTGCCTGAGAGTGATGCCAATGTACAGGAGAGCAGAATCGAGAGATGTAGAAAGAGTCTTGAGGTCATCATTTGAAACCTAGATCCAGGTGTGCCTGATGCAAGCCGTGTCAGACTTTTCCTTTTTTTACTTTAAGCCATTTTGAGTTGGGTTTCTGTAGCTTGCAGTCAGAAGAGCCCTCATTAATAGGAAAGAGCCTCATTAACAGTAGGAAAGCATTTTCACATCCTTTGTCTTATTTGATTTTCGCAACAGCCCTAGGAGGCTGTTTACAAATGATGAAATGAAAGCTCAGAATGTTGAGTCAGTGAGATTCAGACCCAGGTCTTTCAGACACAAAGTCCGTACTATATTCAGGATTCCTTGGAGACTAAATAATAAGGATGCCGGAGAGTAGGATTTTGATTTGAGAGGAGAGGGCACTGAGCAGCTAGTCTGCGGGAGATGACCTTGCTCCCCATGGTCAGCCTACTTTCCATGGCACGACCATGTTTTAAGGTCTGACTAAAAAGTCACCTCCTCCATGAAGTCCCCAGGAACCCCTCTCCTTGATGCTCTTCAGCTCCCATCAGTGTCTCCTTTATAACATCGGTCACTTTCAGCCTCCCCATTTCACTTATTTAAGCACATGACTCATCTCCCTTCCAGGGAAGTCTGTGCTTTACTCATCTTTGATTAGACCCAAGCTCCTTGCTCCATGCCTGGCACCCAGCAGGGGCTCAATACATTTTTTAAAAATCAGTATTTGAAGTAAATTAATGTCCAGATAAGAAGTACATTTAGGATGTGAATTAGAGTGACAGGGAAATAGAGGGGAAAATTGAAATGAGACAGAGAGAAACACACAGAGAAAGAATGAGTCAGTGAAAGGGTAAAAGACAGAGGGAAGGGACAGCCTGAGAAGGAGAGATGGAGAGAGAGTCCTGGGTGTGGAGATCTGGGAGGGTCTGCTGGCCTTGACTGGGGCTCAGTTGGCCTTACCTCTGTTGCTTTGTTGGGGGAACCATCTGGAAAGGACTCAGTTTGCTCTGAATCCAGTAGAGTTGGCGGGATAAATCTATGGGATGGGTAGGGAAAAGCTGGTGGATGGAGAAAAGAGTTCCTGTGACCCCTCTCCCTGCCACTGGGGGGCAGGAGAGGCAGACAATTGTGAGTAGCAGGCAGGCTCGGTAATGAGGCAGGGAAGGGGGCAAAGTAGTTGGGGGTCAGCAGCAGCTAGGACCTTCTGGTGCTACATCTTGGGACCTCCCCCCAGTGGTAGCTGCAGTGTGACCCTTCCCTCCAGGAGCTGAGTTTGGAGCTGAAACCAGAGAAGGACATACCCTTGCAGGCAGCAGGCCTGTGACTTCCCCCACTCTGCTCTGGGACCGAGTGGTTACCCAGCTGCCCTTCTCCATCAAAGCTTCCCCCTTCCCATCTCCAAGGCCCTGGGCACCATCTGAAGCGATCCTATTTACTGTATCCATTGACTTTTTATTATCCATCTCTCCCCCTGCAGGGGAAACTACGTGAGGACAGAGACCCTGTGGGTGTCCCAGTGCCTAGCACGGTGCCTGGAATGCTCACTATGAACGGGAGGACAGGCAGGATGGCACTGCGTGGCGTGTGTGTGGCGGGGTGGGAGGGTTGCTTGGAGGTGGCATTGACAAAGCACTTTACCAAGCAGAGCTCCCAAAATAAAGGCGTCTGGGCTCTGAGATGAGAGCCCTTGAGAAGAGAAAGGCCCTTCTGGGGCTAACTGTGTGGCTGTCAGGCTGAGTGTGGGCAGCTGTGGGGAGATGGAGCTCCTGGAGGGAGGGACACGCTTCCTGCCCCTGCTACACCTGTTCTCCAGCAGTGAGGACACTCTCCAGGGGCCAGCTGTGGCTGCATGAGACAAAAGGATGCTCCCACTCTTACTCAGGGAGGCAGGAGCCAAAAGGACTGGGTCCTGGGCAGCATGCGGAGCTCCACCCCCAGTCCTGGAAGGGTCAAGGGAAGGAACAAGCATATGTCACCTAAACCAGGGGCCACCTTGTGCCAGGCAGGGAGCTGGCTCTCTGACTCCTCTCCACAAGGCTCTGAGGAAGGGATTACTGAAACAGACAAATGCCTCAGGCCCAGGGAGGTAAAATGACTGGTCTTGGGCCACACAGTGAGCAGTGGCTGGCCGGGATCTGACGCAGGTGGGCCTGATGCCTCCCTTCACATTACTGGGCATCCAACACAACACTGGGGTTGGCGGGCACTAGGCTTCTGATGACTGCTCATCTCTGCTGGACTTTTGGGGAGATGCGAGGAGGACGGAAGAGGGGAAAGGGAGGGAGAATTTTCTCTTGTGGAAAATGAGTGAGATAGATGTCTTTGTAATTGTCTCTTTACCTTTTTTTCTGTTTCTTTCCATTCTATTTTTTCCCCACAGCTTCCTGTTCTGGTCTGAGACTGATGAGGAAATGAACTGAGGGTCTGAGGCCACCACTGTGAGATCTTGGGCAAGTCATGCCCCTCTGTAAGCCCAGTTACCTCATCTGTGAGATGTTGATAACAGTTTTGACCTCTCAAGGAGACTATGAGCATTTAAAGAGGCAGAGGAAGTAGAGGAAGCCCAGAACCCAAGTGAGATGGCATTGGTATTAGCCAGAGGTTCCAGAGAACCTACTTCTACAATCCCAGTTGCCCCACTTGGCCACCCAAGATGACTTTCTGAAATGAAATGTAGACGTTGCCTCTCCCCTCCCAGGGACTTGAACAAATACTTCAGGAAAGATCATGTCCAAATGGTCAGTAAGCATATGAAAAGGTATTCAACCTCACTAGTCATCAGAGAAATGCAAATTACATCCACCATTTTAACCATGTATGATCACCAGAATGGTTAAAATGGAAAAGCCAGAAAACGTCAAATGTTGGTGAGGATATAGAGCTTCTGGAACTTTCATACAGTATAGTAAGGAGTGTAAATTGGGACTACCATTTTGGAAAAAACATTTGTTCTCCCCTGGGAACCTGCATCCCCTATGATGCATTGATTCTACTCCTTGGCATAAACCCAACAGAAATGTATATAAATGTTCATCCAAAGACATGTACAGGAATCCTCATGGTAGCACTTTTCATAAGAGCCCCAAGCTGAACACATCCCCAGTGTCCATCAGCACCAGAATGATGAATGGATTTTGGCACAGACGCACAATGGAATAAAATTTAGCAATGAGAATGAACACCATGAAAGAATGCAACATGATGCAACAATAGGAGAGAATCTCAACCATAATGCTGATTGAAAGAAGTCAGACAAAAACACTGCATGATTTCATTTACATGAAGTTCAAAAACAAGTCCACTAATCAATACGGTTAGAAGTCGAGATGGTGGTTCCTTTGGGAGGATGGTGATTGGGAAGGGGAGCAAAAAGGGCTTTGTGTAATGCTGGTAAGTTTCTGTTTCTTGGTTGGTTACAGGGGTATGTTCACTTTGTGAAAATTTATTGAGCTGTAAATATATGATACGACCACTTTTATGAATGTAAATTGTATTTCAATAATAATTTTCTGCAAAGCCTCCCGCCTTTCAATGGCTCCCTCCTGGTCAGGGGCAGGGTCTCAGCTCTGTGGCTGTCATTCAAGGCGGTCCGCTGCCTGCTCTGGCCATCCCATCATCACTCTTTGCCTTAAGTAGTAAAGGACAGTGGGTAGTTCTCATCTTTGTGTCTTTGCCCATGTTGGCCCTCTGCCTGGCATCCTTTCTCCCCATTTTTGTCCACCTCCTCATCCTTTCCTAAACACCCCATCCCAGGGTGGGCTAGGTACCCTTCTTCTGAGCTCTCACAGTCCCCACCCCACACTTCCCTTTATCTCAGCAACCCCCACATGGTTTTAATATTATTATCGCATGTCTGCCCCACTCCCCCAAGATCAGGGCCAATGGCTGATTCATGTCTCTGACCCCGGTGCTCAGCATGGGGCCTAGCACTGTGGGCAAACAGTGAATGTCTGCAGAATAAATTATTTTGGAGCCCTTATTTTGAGCTCCTATTTGCTCCCTGCAGCTTCCCTCATTTCATCTCAGGCTGGATCCCCATCGTGGTCCTGTGACAGTCTTCCAGAGATTTTCTTCTCTGGGATCCTGTCTCCCATGTGATGGGTTTCTGTGTCCTCTCTCTGTAAACAGGAAATGGACACATATTCCCCTACTCTGAACCCCTCACTGCCTTCATTCTCACCACACTCAGTTTCCCCAGATAGCTCCTGGGGGCCGAGGCAGTGATAAGTCATCCAGAGAGGGGAGTTAGGCCAGGCACCTTTCCCTCAAACTCTAGTCCCCAGGGACATCATATCCTCTCATGACAAACACCACTGGAGTGGTTCAAACATGGAGCAGGATGCTTGGGGGTTGTGGGCAGGGGGCTGGTGTATAGTGAGCTTCTTGTCACCAGAGGCATGCAAATGGGAACAGGCTGACTGCACTCAGGAGTGCTATTGGTGGGAGGTTAGATTCAGTCCCTCTAACCCAGTGGGGAAAAAGAAATGATGTCAATTGAGGTACTACTGAGCACCAGGCCCCTTACACGTGTAACCTCATAGACTGTGCACAGCTGTTCTGGGAGGAAGGTGCTATGGTCCCCATTTTAGAGATGATGAAACTGAGGTTCAGAGAAGTGAAGAGTCTTGCTAGGAGTTTGACTTATTAGGAAAGAGCTGGAATTTGAACCCAGGTCTTTCTGGTTCCCAAGCTTGCCCTATTTCTAGAGCATGTCTACCATCTTGTTATTCCATTCCAAGGAAACATCTGTGGTTGCATTGTGCCCAGCCTGTAGAAGGCATGATGTGTGTCTCTGAGCCTCTGGGGGTGCCCACTGACTCACCTTGGCTGAGTTTCTGGCCAAGGGTGACAGCGAGGATCAGGATTCTTGAATGCATTGGCATTTAATCACAGAAGAGAGACCCTTTGAGCAGCTGCAATCATTCCCAGGCCCTCATGGATCTCCAATGAGATACCAAAAAGCCAGTGTGATTTCACTCTAAATGGTTTGCTCATTAGCATTTGACCCCTATTTTTCCATCAGTTTGATTTTCTTTTCCGGGTTTTTACTGCTTAGAAAAAATGAGAAAATGTAGAAAACTCAACTAATGAAATTCTCTCCCTACTTCTTTCCTACTTTTCTGGATGTCACAAATTAAGAGGTACTTCCATGCACTGACTGTAAGAGTTCCACTGTTTCCTGTAAATGATGGGCCCTGGTTGTGTTCCACCCATATTTCCAGGCCCTTATAGTGAGACAGGTCATGGGACTAGTTCTGGCCAATGGCTGTGAAGAGAGCCAATGAATGTCACTTCTAGGCTGAGGTATACAAGAGTGGATGTGAGTTCTCCCTGGCTCTCTTCCCCTGCTCCCTAATGATGGAGCTAGCCTGGATCTCTGAGTCACCGCTTGGAAGGAAGCTGCCTGGAGAGTTGTTACTCCCACAGCAGACTTCACATGAGAGAGAAACAAGCCTTTGCTCTATTAAGCCACAGAGATTTCAGGAGTGATTTGCTACCATTGAAAAACCTAGCCACCTTGACAAATGCAGTCCCCATAGCTCCCCTTTCAGCAGGGCCACAGCACCTTGTATGTGTCGGGCACTGTGCTGGGAAGAGACATAAGACATGGTGGGTGTCCTCATCCTTGAGGAGACAGCAGATGAAAACAAATGAATTTTTATCATGCAGAGTGTCAGTACTGTGACAGGAAAAAACAAAGGGTCTATAGGAGGCTCAAGAAAGGGTAGCAAGGTAGAGGGAGGGGCAAGTCACAGAAGGCTTCCCAGCTGAGAAGTGACTTCTTAGTTGGGTTGTAGTGGATGAATAGAAGTTAGTCCAATGGCCGCAAACTGGTGGTTTATACTGTTTGGTCAGCACAATATTTAAAATGTTTTTCTGGTAGTTAGCAATATTTAAAAATGAGGAATCTCATGAAATTCTGGATTTGGGGCTTCACTTAAAAAAATCAGGATATTAATCAACACTGGGTGGGTCCACGTGCTTGTATGGCAACAATTGGCTGGAGCTGGTAGTGGCATCCCCTTTAGACAGGCATGCATATTCCAGGTCACCTCAGTTACTTTCATGCATTTGCTCTCTGCCAGCCAGCAGACAGTTGGGTTTGCAACCCCTGAGTGAGCAATTCTCATTAGATTTTCTCAGCCCAGCAGATCCTTTTCGGCTACAAAAAGGCTGAAGAGTCACAGACCAGGCTTGTCCAGCCGCTTCCCTTCTGCAGACCATGAGAGGATCCAGGAGCCCCTCGTGGGAAGCATGAGAGGCCCCTGCCTCAGCTGACTACTGGCCCCAGAGTGGGATGGACCCTGGTCCAGCCAAGGGTGGGAGAAAGGAAGCCCTAGTCATGATCCCAGAGAGTCAGGCCCAGGGGACCACATAGCCTGCACCTCCCTGCCCCTTCCCAGCTCCTTGTAGTAGACATTTGCTGGTTTTGGCTACTCAGAATCCATTCCTCTTCCTTTTAGTAACAGCCCCTTGATTTTCTTTTTGGGAAACACCCCTTCCTCAGTGTTCAAACTTGGAGGGAGTCTAATGAAGCCTCCATGCTCTCTGTTGGCCAAGAGGAGGACAAAGGACACGTGCCAGGCTAGCTGGTGCTCCTCCTGGGGCTGTGAAGCACGAGAAGACTGAGGCAAAGACGAAAAAACAGTTGTGGCTGATGTAACCCAAAGGGGAACTTTGAAAAAAAAATGGCCTCAGTTCCTGCTCCCAAACTCCTGGTCGGCTCTGGTTCCTCTCTTTTTCTGAGCCTGACCGCCAGCCTGCCTTTTGATTCTGGGTGCTATCTGATAATCTTTTAAAAACCCCTGCTTCTGTTTGAGTGGGGCAGATTTGGTTTCTGTTGCTTGCTACCAACACACCCTAACTCATACACAGCCCCTCTCAAAGGCTGGTGTGACTAGTTTGGGTTCACACCAGATTCTGTGGAGTCAGACCTTGCCTGTTCCTGATCCTCAGTTCCTTCCTTCCTCTCTGCCAGAGCCACTGGGTCATCCTTTGCAGGCCCAGCCTCACTGGAAACCAGAGGCCTGGGATCCCTTCCAGACCCACCCTCTGGGGGCAGACCTGACTATACTGACTGCTGGCCTGTCGCTGCCCCGGTCCCTGGACCTCCGGCTCATTCTGGGAACTCAGGGTCTGGGAGCCCAGCAATCTGACTCCTGCTTAGGATGGGGCCTCGTTTGCCCTCCCCAGGACAAAACTTGCCCCAAAGCTTGTGACTGAGTCGGGAGACATCCTGCTTGTGGGCCCAGCATGGGCTCTCTAGAGCTGTGCCTCTGCCAGGATGGATTTCCTCTTGGTCAAGGACCACCTTTATCTGTTTCTATGTATATATCCTGCTTGTACTATTATTCACTTTATGCTGAACAGAAGTAACACACTCACTTTTTAACCTTTAGTACATATATTTGAAAAGGGAACATGAGATCATTCTCATGAACAGAACACCTGTATCGTGTTCTATACATGGAAGGTAATGGTAAAAATAAATACATGGAAAATACAACATTGTCATTCATTTTTAGCTAGATACTCTTGCCAACTGAAGGCTGGGCTTCTGTGTTGAAAAGGAAGATCAGCAAGTGTTAGAGAGGCCTCAGGGAGATGCTAACCTCCAACTGAGACTTTCTCCTTGATGGAATCAACCGAAAAAGGAAGTAACTCTCTCCCAGTGGTATTTGACTTGTTCCTGAATAACTCTTCAAGTGATCTCACAGACCACTCATGGTTGGTGCCTCTGGATGATGCTTCAGCAGTCTCTGCTTGCTTCAAGATCCTGTGGCCAGCTGGCTGCCAGGACCTGACCACTGCTCCCCTCCTGGACTTGACCACTGCTGTCTGCTCCAAATTGACCACTGCTGCCTGCCCCATGCCCACCACACACTGTATTCCAGACTGACCAGGTCTGGGCATCTACTTTGCCCCAGTGGATGAGCTTGATTCTAGGCTCAGCCATCCCAGCAAGTTAAAATGGAGAGAAGGGTACAAGAACGAAACTTTTTGGGCCCTTCCTAAATGACAGACACTGTGAGAGGTGTCTCCTATAGGTTATCTCAATTTTTCCCGCATTTCAGTCATTCATGTACCACCGTCATGATTTCTGCTGTATTAGTACTATTCATTTACTTAGTGTTTTTCTTTAAATCAATTTGCCTTTCAAAAAGCACAGAATTTTATTTTAAAAGGAAATGCTGTATTATTTCCATAAATCATGGAGTCTAATGTGATGCTTATGTTTTTCTAACATGCATCAATTGTGAGCTATTAAAATAATAGATGTTCATCCATATACCACCTAAAACCATTGTGCACACCATCAATCACACACATGCCAGCCTTTGGGAAATACTGTAGCATCTTAGTTAATGTTCACACATCGCTGGAAGGATGGTTTATAGATAAGAATGTGGAGGTTTAAAGGGGTCCCTTCCTGAAGTCCCATAGGTGGAAAGGCTTGGGGCTGAGATTTGAATGCAGACAGCCTAACTCCAGATGCCTAGGCTATTTCAACACTAGTGCTTCCCAAATGCATTTTTTCAATCCAAAGATGTCTTTAAAAATGAAAATGTGTGTGGAAATCCAATATATAAAAGAGATAAAATTGCAACTTTTAAATTTAAATGGGATTGTTTTGGGGGAACTTCTCTTGCTCACACTCATCCTATGATGGCCCCTGACAGCCTGTCTCAGAAGTCTGGGGCTCTGGGGAACATTATTTTAAGCCTGCACTCCACCACCCTGTCTTGACTCCATTTAGTCCAATTTTTCCTGTAAGCCACCCTGCTGAGGGGCAACTTTTGAATCTATGCTATCTTTTCTGGCTAGACATCCTGACTTTGGACTTTTGCCATCTTGAAATCTTGAAATTTTCCATCTTTCCCTCTTGAAATCTTCCACTGGCATTGTAAGCCTTACTCTGACCTAATTATTCATTCACTGAACACTGATGTCTAACCTGTACCCAGAGTTTTTGGCACAGGGAGGACTGAGAAGAATAGATGTAGTGCCTCTGATGGGTTCCCAAGCTAGTGTGGGAGATGGATACACACAGACACAGCTGAATACAATAAAGGTTTGAGCAGCCACTGCTCACCTGAATCTCATTTAAACCCTCCGTTCTTTTTTCTCTCGAATGCCTGGTTGTATCCTGTAATGGGCAGTGACTGAGATGGAGCCAGCAAAGTGAGCCCCAGTGGTGCTGACTGACCTCAGTATTGTGATGTCACAGGTCTTGTCTGATTCCCCACTATGGTTCCTGGATCACTGTTCCCTTTAGCAACCACTACCTGATGAAAGTCTAGAGTTAGAATCATACCTCACTCAGATTCCTAAGCCCTCACTCCAACAGGAGGACCAGTTTATGACGGTGCTAGCACCTGCAGTATGGGGCTCTGCCTAACTCCTGGCCTCTGCCTGCCTTCTCCCCTCATGGTGGAGTTTATTTGACTCCCTCAAAGTTAGAGGCCATCTCCCACCAAAGTGGGTACCCCCAAAGGTCCTTTGTTCACCAGGAAGAGAAGAATCTGTTGTCCTAAAAATATGGAAAGATCCCCACAGAGTTCCAATAAGTTTTAAAGATTCTAAAAGGACATTCAGCCTTGTGGTGCCCCCTGACCAAGCCAAGACTGCTACCCTTTTCTCTCAGTCTTAGCTATGGTCCTGGTCCTCTCTGAGAAGCCTTCATCTTTGGAAGGCTCTGAATGTCCCCAGAACACCACGAGGGTCTCCCCTGTGCTGTGGGACCAGGTCTAATTTAAGCTCGAGTTCTAGGAAGCTTCTCCCTTGGTAGACCCTAGAGTTGGGACCATTAGCGAACTCAAAACACCTCAAGTTAATTCAAGTCAAGTCAACAAGTCAATTCTACTCAGCTCAACTCAACCCAACTCAATGCATACTTACTGCATATCTCTTTGTCTATTCCTTACTACCCTGAGCCAGGCTCTGGTTTGGGTAAAGTTAGAATCTGATACTTAAGGCACAACATTTATTCTCAAGGGGTTTTCTATTTTGCACCTAGATTTAACACTCAAATTTTCCTCGAGCTGAGGGAATCCCTTCCACAAGGGACCAGAGAAAGAGCATCCCTTTCTGGCTTGGCGACAGCAGCTTACTCCCTGGGGTCTGTTTCACAAGACTTCTCAAACTACTCTCCTGAACTTCTCTGACTTCAAGACTTCAGACTGCAGCATTAGTTGGTCTCTCACCCTTCAGGATATGATAAGCCATAAGGGTCCTGAGTAATTCATTCATTCACAAACGTATATTGAGCACTTATATGTGCAAGATACCTTACAGACATTATATCATTCAATTCTCACAGCAATCACTGTGGATGCAGAACCATTAAGAGGTCAGCTAGGATGTAACCCAGTCCTAATTCCAAAGCCCAGGCCCCTTCCATCTCATCTCACTGTCTCTTAGAACAACTGAATAGAATCCATAATAATGGATAGAGATCACCATAATAACGGATAAAGATGGATAATAATATCCATATCTCTATCCATAATAATGGATAGAGATCACTTTAACAAACACATTCTATAGGGAGGGAAAGAGTAGATTAATGAATATTTTATGTAAGGCGAAATCCCATTTGACCAGTTAAGCAGAATTCTTTGAGAAGTGAACTATATACAGAGATAAAGGGTGACTTTCACAAAAAGCCTTTGTTAAGTTTCCATCCCAAAGCCTGTTAATAAA
This sequence comes from Balaenoptera musculus, assembly GCF_009873245.2. Taxonomy (NCBI): domain Eukaryota; kingdom Metazoa; phylum Chordata; class Mammalia; order Artiodactyla; family Balaenopteridae; genus Balaenoptera; species Balaenoptera musculus. Next base: position 148,994,736 of record NC_045787.1, on the reverse strand, counting down.
ATCGATTCATTATAGAATTGGGCAGAGATGGGTGGTGAGTGGGAGGGAGTCTATTTTTGCATGGATAGAGAACTGGCTTAGAGAAAAGAAAGAGAGGGTGGAGATAAATGGGTGCTTTTTCAAATGGAGAACTAGGGTTCCCCAGGAATTGGTACTGTGTTTGGCTTTATATAACACCCAGTGCACAAGCTTTGAGAACCTAGTGTGTGCAGGTCCTGCATTAAGCATGGGGGATACCCGAACAAGCCAGACTCCGCTCCGCTCCTAGAGGAGCCCAGGGAAGGTAGTGCTCAGGGACAGCTCCGAGTCTACAGGGAACAGAAGCTCCTGAGGGGCTGACATGGCACGACACTGGAGAGAAACTAAAGAAGGTTGCTGGGGGTTGGGAGAGAGCCCCAGATAGCAATCAGAAAATTTGAGCTCTGGGACCAGATCTGCTACTGACTTGTGTGTGACACTAAGCAACTTCCTTCCCTCTCTGGGTCTCAGTTTTTGCTCCTATACAATGAAGAAATTGGACTAGATGAGCTTAAAGCATGTGGTGTTCTGGATGAAGGACAATGGCTTGAAATAGGAACTGATTATGAGAAAGTCTTCATATACTGTGGCCAAAATATCTCCTTCTGTCCCTGCACTGTGATGGGAGACCACTCTCTCTCTCTGTCTCTCTTATTTGTGAACAGTGAGGACGAGGCAAAGAGCCATGAGGTCTGTGATGCTGGGGCTCTGAGCCCAGCCTGGAATCCCTCAGTGGCATTCTCTGCGAGTGACTCAGCATCATAAATAGCTCCCATCTGGATGAGCAACGATATCTATAGCGATCGGGCGATCTCTATATCCACACACACTCTCTCTGTGCAAATATGTGGCTCACTGTATGCTAAATACGAGGTGGCCTGGAGACGTTCCTCCTCTTAAAAGACTATTTGGTATGAAACTCAAGACTGTTTATTTAAAGAAACAAGTTTACAACTATGCACGTTGGATTACTGGTAGTGGGTGGTGGGGAAGAGGCGATGTGGCTGGATGAAGGGATGCTGGGTGTGATCCAAGCTTGGGGGCCACCTAGAAGAGTAACCAAGGCTGACTGGTCCACCTTTCATCTTTTTGTCTGCAGCGGGGTTGGGGGGTAATGAACATCACACATGAGATGCTTGAGATCCTGGGGTAGGGGTGCAGGAGAGAACGTTGAGCTCATCAACGCAGAAAGCCACAGCTCAGCAGAAAAGCATAGGAACTGGGAACGAGAGGAGAGCGAGCTTCCAGCCCTGCTCTGCCCTGCCATTGATCTTGGGCAATTCATTAATTCACTCATTCGTTCATCGAACAAATACCAACCACCTACAAGGTGTGTAGACCACTTGGGGATAGAGACAAAAAAAAGTGGTTTGGAATTCAGGCTTAGCCACCTTCCAGCTGTACGTCTTCGGGCAAGTTGTTTCCCCTCTCTGTGCTTCAGTTTCCTCATCAGTAAACTGGGGATCCATCCCTCAGGTCTTTTGGGGAGCATGACTGAATAAGGTAGCACGCACAGGGAAGGGTTTCTCTGTTGTAACACAAGCTGACTCCGTTCTAACAAGCTGCCAGACTGACCCCTCTCATTCCCACTTAGGAGTGCTCTTGGCGACTGCAAAGGGGAAGTGATATCATGGCCCCCTGCACCAGGAGTGAGGGGCACTCTGAACACCGCCCATGGGTGTGACCCTGGGTGGTACCCTTACCTTTGCTTCCTGGCCGAGCTCTGATGGGGGAGCAGAGCAGGTAGCATGCCAGAGACGCACAACTTCCTGGGGGAGGAGAGAGGGTGTTAAGGGCTGAGGGGAGAGAGCTGCGGGGGGAGTGGCTTCCTGAACCCCAGACCCCCTGAGGGCATGCCCTCGACTCTGTTGAGGCCACACTGATCCTCTGGATTGCAGCAAAGGGCTGGGCAGGATGGGGCCCTGCTTGGCATGAGACCCAACCCCTGGGCCCACCTCGCCTACTCCTGACAGCAGTTGCCAATCTTGGTCACTGGTTCAGGCAATGCTTCTATGGTACCACTGACCACACTGTTTTCTGGCTTAACTGTGATCTCTGACTGGTGTCAATGGATGGGATTTACTGTCAGTCCTATCTGGGTTTGAATTCTTGTTTTGGGGAAATCCATTACATTTCTCTGAGCCTCAATTTCCTCCTGTATAAAATGGGGCTACTAATAGCACCAGCCTCATAATGAAGTGCCATCTAAGTGCGCGTTATTATTACTGGTGGTGGTGTAAAATAAGATAATGTCTGTGAAGATTTCTATTATATGGTAGCCTCTCAAATCCTAGTTACCGTCCTCTGCTTCCTCCTGGGAGGCACCAAGCATTCCCAAAAAGGCAATGGGCACCCAGTAAATATTGGTCGACCGAGCAGTGCTCGACAAATTTGCTACATTTGCTTTCACACAGTTAGGAAGAATGAGGTCAATGTCTCACGCGCATTTTATAGATGAGAACACAAGTGCCGAGAGGGGAAATGATCCGCTCAGTTTCCCACGGGGGCGAGTGTGGAGCCAGACGAGCACCCACAGCCCCACTCTTCCTGCCCTGCTGCAGTCAGCTCCCCTCCTGGCTGGACGCCAAGGCCTCAGCAACTGCAGGGACCTGAGCACCACCTGTCACCTCCGCCGCGAATGCTTTCTCTTCCTTCCATGACCACGGTCTTGCTCACGGTGACTCACGAGGTGGAGATCCTGATCTCGTCAATGGAGGTGGGGGCTAGGGCTTCGCCCCAGGTCAGGGATTCCAACAGATCAGCTGACTCAAGGCCCTTTACATTACTGATGGTCTTCTGGGACCACCCTGGGTGACACAGCACCTAACCCCTCGGTCTCAACCGCTCCGCTTCACCTCGTAACGCAATCTCCTCCGCCCCCCAATCCCTCTACTAAGATAGGAGCTCGGTGAGGCAGGGCTGCACCGCTGGTTCCCCGGAGTCTGGCACTTAGCAGGACTTGATAAATATCTGTTGAGTGAGTGAATGAATGAGTACATAAGAGGCTGAGTGACTGTGCCAGGCCATGTTCTAAATGCTGGTGACACAGCAGTGAAAAGGGCAGGCGTGCTCCCTGCTCTGAGGGAGCTGACAGTGTTTGAATTTAAAGCTAGCAACTGGATTGGAAACAGGGCAGAGTTACTGTTTCCAGACTGGCAACGGGGGGGGAGGTGGGGAGGAAGAGGGTACGCAGGTGGAGACTTCTGGCTACCAGGAACGTCTCTGAGCAAATGGCAGCCTCCCTGGGCTCAGGCAAGGGCCCGCATGCTGAGTCAGGAGGCTGACCTTTACTGGCAGTTTGGGGTTAGTAGATGCAAACTCTTTCATTTAGAATGGATAAACAACAAGGTCCTACTGTAGAGCACAGGGAACTCTATCCAATCTCCTGGGATAAACCATAATGGAAGAGAATATAAAAAGGAATGTATATATGTGTATAACTGAGTCACTTTGCTGTACAGCAGAAATTAACACAACATTGTAAATCAACTCTACTTCAATAAAAAAAAAAAGGCAAAGAAAGAAAGGTAGATGTTGCAATTAAGTATTTCGTGTCTACCTACTGCTGAGTCCCAAAGAGCTAGCATGTTGCCTGGCACGTAGTAGGTACTTAATAAATTTTGTTCAGTGAATGAGCGTGTTGGAATGACACAGGTCTAGGGGCTTGTGGGAATCAAGAGTGTTAACTATCAGAATTATTACGACTTACACTTGAATGGGGCTTTGCTCTTTCTAGAGCCCTTTCAAGCCATGGTGATTATTGTCACTGAGCAGGTGAGGGACCCATGTGGCATACGTTTACGAGTGAGCCCTCTGTGCTGGTGTTAGTGGTATTGACGTAAACAACAGCACAGTGACAGCAGTTTCAGTGTACTTGTGTTGTGTAAGCTCTTCACATCCCAAATCTCTAATATTCCATCAGCCTGGCAAGGCCAGGGTCATAATCTCCATCACACAGAGGAGGGCACGGTGGCTCAGAGAAGTCTTGATTTGGCACAGTTGGAACATGGGTTAACTCTAGGAGTGAGAGGTAAAAACCTCTTAGCCTCATGGGGACGCAAACAGGAAAGTGGATAGTTGAAATATGATGTGACACCCACCTGAAGCAGCAGGGTGGGCTTCTCTGACAGGGTGAGTCTGGAGCTGAGGCTTAGAGGACAGTGGAGCAGGACGGTCTCCCAGGCAGAGGGAACAGCATCTGCAAAGGCATGGAGTGAGCACGGTCTACCCAGGCACTTGGAGCATTAGGTTTGGCCAGAGCCTTGGGGAGAAAGATGAGGCTGGGTGTTTGTTGGGACCAGTTTCAGGGTCTAAATTTAGCAGGGTGTGGGCTTCACCCCAAGGGTGATGGAGGTCACTGCAGGGCTTGGCATTGTGCTCTAGAGAGCTCCTTCTGGAGCCAGAGTTGACGGGGTTAAGGGGCATGGGAGGAGTAAGCAGCAGGGCTTGTGTTTGATGAGGTGCAGGATAAAGGGAGAAGCGACCTGGCCTCCTGGCTTGGGTGGTGTTTCGAGGGTAGGGATGAGGGGTTGTCTGTGAGAGTCAATCCTGCCGTTGGCTGACCCACCCTGTAGAGTTAGAGGTCCTCCCCCAGCTCCAAGAAGAGCAATGTCAGGTCTCGGTCTCTGGCCCAGCACCAGCCCCAGCTGAGCCCTCCTCTGCCACCTGACTGCTCCCAAACTCTGTCCTAGCAACCTTGCAGGCTTCACCTTGGCAACTCCAGCCTCTGCACTCTCGTCCTCTGATTGGGCTGGAGTGGAAGGAGGAGCTGGGACACCGCCTGTCCACTAGACCTGCCCAGGGAACTAGCCCTGCACCCCTGGCCGCCGGCACCCTTGGGTTGATCAGGTGGAGGCAGGCCTATCAGATGAGGGACGTAGGTCTGGATATTGGACAGGACCCTGGACTGGGAACCTTGTGAGCTGGGTTCTGACCCCAGGGCTGGTGCTCTGTTGGAGTGAACTTGGTCAAGGCTCTTCCCTTCCCCGGGCCTTAGTTTTCCCCCTGGTAAAATAAGGAGATTGGACAACACCATCTCTAGAGTCTAATATTGTCTTATTCCAGTTACTCTAGTTTTTAACCTTTTCCATGGTTATTGGTTGGATGCTCTGTTGCTGGCATGGATTTTAGCGTTAGACTCCAGGGATTTAAATCCTGGTTTACTTGGACAAGTCACCGCACATTTCTGAGCCTAGATTATTTTCCTCTGTAAAGTAAATAAATCTCATGCTATCTCACCCAAAGGGTTGAGAGTCAGGTGAAATGGTATGAATGAAAGTACTTTGTAAATGGCAAAGAGCTATACAATTGTTACCTATTTCATCACATGAGCTGTGCGCAGTGATGACATACTGAACCCCACTTTCCTCCCCCTCCCACCACCAGCAACAAGAGCAAGCATTTAGTGAGCACCTACTGTGTGCCAAGCATTGTGCTGATCTTCAGCACGACGATAATTGTATCTTCACAACAGTCATTAAGATCCTTGCTGTTATTATTCCCATTTTCCAGATAAATGGAGGGCCAACGTGGTTATGTACGGAAGGAGCTGAGCCAGACTCCCTGGCTTCACAACTTGACCGTTTAAAATTTAACGAGGTGACCACATCAGGATCTCTTCTCTCCATCTTGGGATTTTCCTCTTGCCTGAAGTCAGGATCTACTCAGGTTTTGGTGGGTAGAGGAGCAGCCGTATCATTTACTGAGCACCTTCCATGTGCCAAGAATTGACCACCTTCTCAGGCTTTCAGGGGCATGCCAATCGCCTGGGTGTCTTGTTAAAATGCAGATTCTGATTCAGTGGGTCTGGGAAGCAGCTGCCATTCTCCCTTTCTAACAAGCTCCCAGGAGATGCTGACTTTTCTGGTCTGTGGACCACACTTTGAGTAGCTAGATCCTAGAGGACTTTAAATATTATCTTATTGAATCCTGGGGACCAGGTCTTATTGGCCCCAGGGTCACAGATGGGGAACCGGAGGCTTGAGAGGCAATGTGCCTTTCTCAGGGTCCCACCACATACAAGGCGTGGGTTTGAACTGCTTGACATTATGTAGTGCCCTGGGGTTGCAGGCCTAGCATTGCCTCCTAGCTGTGTGGTCCTTGCTTGGGCTTCTGGCTCCACAAATGAGGCTAGCAATGATCTCTGAGGCCCCCTGCTAAGAAGTGTTTCTTTCAGTTCATCATGAACAGACCAGCTCTGGGTGCTGGCTCCCAGTGGGAACGGGGCCCTGGCCGAGGAAGTGTCCCTGCAGGGGAGTGAAAATCTCAGGATCGGTATTAGATCCTGCACACGAATGACTCACCCCTCAACCTGACTCTTTCGGAATCTTGTCTTTATTTGAAAATATTTTGTATTTTATTCATCATGGATTTTTTGCATTAGTTTTATTAAAAATATTGCACAAGATGTTATTTGTCTTGATGACTGAGTTTCTTAGCATTCCCTTACATTTTGCACCTGAGGCCGGTGCCTCTCCCACCTGCCTCACTCCAGCCCAGGCGGGCCCTGTATCTTCTCCCTCCCTCTCCTGCCTCATGGCATTAGGATGCTGCCTGCGAGGCACTGTGGTGCCCCCCCGACAGCCAGCCAGCTGATGGATTTATTTCCCAGCGGGGGAATCCATCACTTTGCTTGCCCTTTGGCTGACCTTCTCTGGAGATGGCAGCAGGGACTGTGGGCCTGAAGGGGTCCAGGAGACCACTCTGATGCGGGCTTTGCCACATCAGGTCCCTTACAGGTGGGGTGATGGAGGGAAGTGACTCAGAATATAGATTCTGTCACCCCTCTGCTTCAACGAGTCTTCAAGGCCCTGCCTGCTCTGGCCCTGGTCAACCTCTCTGTCCTCTTCTCTACCACCCTCCCCCTCACTTACTAGGTTTCTGTTCTGTGACCTCGTCAGGCTTATTCCTACCCCAGGACCTTTGCACTTTCTGCCTGGACATTTGTTTCATGGCCAGCTGTGTCTCCCCATCCAGATGTCAGCTTCAATGCCCCTTCCTTCAAGTCTCCTCTGCCTGCCTTATGTAAGCAGCCCCCACCCTCCTTAGCACACTCCCTCTTTTATTTCCTTCCAAGCACTTATATAACTTGGTGGAATTATATTTGTTTACTCGCTGGTTTCCTGTCTCCCCACTAGAATGTGAGCTCTGCAAGAGATCGGACTGTATCTTGTCTATCTTTTTCTTCATTGTCTCTCCAGCTCCTGCAATAGTTATTGGCCCATCATAGGTGCTCAGTGAGTATTGAGGAATCAATGAGCCACACCCTGAGCTTCAGTTTCCACACTTGTGAAATGAGGTAACAACCCTAACCCCACATTGTCAGAATCAAAAGAAAATGACCCAGGCGGGCGGGCTGTATTATCCCCATTTTATATCTGATGAACTTGAAGCTCAGAGAAGTGCAGGGACTTGCCCAAGACCACCCAGCTTGGAAGTGCTGGGGCTAGGATTCTCTCCAATTTGGAGAAGCGCCGGGTCCCATGCCGGGCTCGGAGTAGGCGGTCAGCAACGTGAGAGCTGGATCTGAGTGCCTCTGAGTCTCTTGTCATCTGCTGCTTGAACTGCAAGACCCTACTTGCCCGCCCGGCTGTCACAGCTATCTGACAAGTCAGAGACAGGAATTCTAATGGCTGGTTTTTGTGGAACACAAAGTCCTGCCTCTTGCCAATAGAGACATACATTTTCTCCTCATTGGCAATTACCACGCTGAATGTCAGGGGAACAGTTCTCATCTTCCAGGCACTTTACCAAGATTAACTTCTGAACCCTATGCAGCAATGCTTGCTGCTGCTTGAGGGGGCACCTGGGGGAGTGTGGGCGGCAGTGTCTCTGTCACAGGAGAAGCTGGGGTTTGGAAGGGCCCCAGTCAACATCTCCAGGAATTTGATCTATTTTCCTGAGAGCAGTTTCTCCGCTGTCCAAAATGTACTGACCTTCTTGAGGATTCAAGGGTTCTGACTTTCCCTGACTTATTTGGTCATTGATTCAGCAATGCATCCATAAATATTTACTGAGAATATCCTAGGCTTTCTTCTAACCCCGAGGCTGCAATGGGGGAACAAAATATATACTGCCCTTGCCCTCCTACAATAATGCATCTGTAGGGGAGACAGATGACAGTGTCCAGTAACTGGCTGTGTGACTCTGGGTAGGTCCTTATTCTCTCTGGGCCTTTGGGTTTTAGCTTATTCACTACCCCTAATCCCCATGCTTAAGAGCCTTTGATGGCCCCTCGTTGCAAAAAAGGCAAGATGGGTATCTCTGGCCTGATCTTCAAGGCCCCTGAGCTCTGGACTCTAGTCTACCTTCCTCAGCACATGCTTCCTGCTCTCCCACCCCCATTCTGCTCCATTTTTATTTAACCAACACTCATTTGTCGCTTTCTAAGTGCCAGGCGCTGTCTAAATGCTTCACAGGTTTTAAGTTGTTTAATCCTCACAGAAACACCTTGAAATGTGTTGTGATTCTCAACATCTCCATTTTAAAGATGAGGACATTGAGACACAGAGAGGTAGATAACTTGCTTAAGTGCACGCAGCTGCTAGGTGGTATGGCTGGGATTTGGACACAGGCAGCCCGGTTCCCACCCCTTGCGCTCCACTGCTGCTATGTTACTTCTCTGTCTGTGTCGGACACCAGCCCTACTAATCTCCTTTTCTAGATACAATTCAACAGCCATTGCCCACTTCCAGGAAGCCTTCCCTGGTGCCCCCCAGGCTGAATGAATTCTTCTTGTCTCTTGGTTCCCACAATGCCTTGCACATCTCTCCCCACAGCAGCCCTTCCCATGGAATACTGTTGTTCTGGTTTGTGTATTGTCTTCTCTGCTGGATGCTGAACACCTCAGTGGGAGAGGCTGCATCTCACACTTCCTACCCCCTCTTGCCCAGCCCAGCATCCCCATATCATCCACTCTCCATGCAGCAACCAGCGGCAGTTTTAAAAACAAACCAGTTTATACCAGTCCCCTGCTTAACCCATCCAGTGACAATCCATTGCATTTAGGAGGCTTTGCATGGTCTGGTCCCTGCCTTCTCCCTGCCCTCGTCTGCTGCCACTCTCCTTCTCACTCACTCTGCTCCAGTCACACTGGCCTCCTCTCTGTCCCCAGACAGTCCAGGCTCTCAATAGCGCCTCTGCCAAAGCTATTTCCTCTGCCTGGAATGTTTCACCCCACATCCACACATGACTGACTTTTTGTAATTTGGACCTCAGTTCCATGTCACCATTGCAGACAGACTTCTCCTATTGTTTGTTTGTTTACTTAAATGTTTTCATATTTACCTTTTAATTGTTGTTAATGACTGTGTCTACTGCAAGTCTGTAAACCCCATGAGAGCAGGGGTCTGGGGTGTCTTGTTCAGCACCTGGAACAGTACCTGACATAGCCACTCAATGAGTATGTGTTGAAGGAAGATTAGATGCTCTCCAAGGTCCCTTTGGGATCCTACAATTCGACTAGGCCCAGATAATATAATATAAGTTATCAAAATTGGTCTCATCTCAGGTTAAAAGACGAGATAATTTCACAAGCTGAAATTCACTACCTTTATCACCTTCCTATGTCTTACCTGCAATCATACTCTCAGAAATAAGGCAAATTTATTGACTATTCTCTACTGACTTCGCTTTATCAGGGATGCTTAGAACTTCTTACACACGTTTTAATTTGTCCCCCTAAGACTCAAGGAAACTTGTGAGATATTGTCCTCACCATTTTGCAGGCAGGGATATCCCTGAAAAGCAAGAATGCTGACTTGAGAAGTGCCCAGAGCCCAATGGGAGCACACACACCCGTCACGGCCGTCACATTTCATTAGTAACAGGAGATACGTGATGCTCCAGGAAGGCACGAGAGCTCTGAGTCCTGCCAGGGCCTGGGCCTCATTTAACACCTCAAAGGAGTGGCCGTCTGTAGCCTAGAAGGACGTGCAGCCAAATTCAGGGCAAATGGGAAAAGAAAGGCTTCACGTGCTTCTGGTTAAAGCAAGCAGGATGGACAAAAATGCACAGAAACAAGGTCTGGGTACCTGACTGCAGAGCCATTGCTAATGTGCAGCAGCCAGAATAGAGGTACCACCATCCTCAACTTTCTCCAAAAGGATATAGGAGGGAAATTTGTCAGGGTACCTCAGAGACCAACTGCCACACATCGTCATCCTCTTGAGAACCAGGAAGGACCCTTCCTGCCCCACTTTTGCCTCTTCCTTCCAGCTTCTTTGAGATGGGGAAGGAAATGGCATCCCAAGTGTAGGGGCTGAGAAAGTCTAACATTTAATCTTCCCGGCAAAATGGTGACCTGAATAGAACAGTTGATTAGAAGTTCAAAGTCTTGGCTCTGTCTCGGTCCTATGGAAATTTGGATACATTCCTCCCCATCTCTGACCCTTATCTTCGTCATCTGTAAACTGTAGCTGTTGGGTTGGATGATTTCCAAATCAACGATTTCCATGACTTCACACTTTCTATATTCATGAGCTTATGATTCAGATTACTTTTCTTTTTCTTTATGGGGCTCAATTTGTCTTTTGATTAGCCTTGCCACTAGTCATTGGCCTGTAACCACAGTGTAAGTAGTGGAAATCATTCTGGCTTGGTAAAATCTGTTGAGGATTGACGTACCCATTGCTTTTTCTGAAATAGTTTCTCTAATGCATGTGGCATATCACCATAGTGTGGCCTCTCTCAAAACCTTCTGCTAAGGACAGGAATGTTCAGAACATACTGAAGAGAGAAAGTCATGATTTGAGTTAGTGACTTCCAAGGTGGAATGGCATTCGAATGGCAGAGGTTGTTATTGATGTTAAAAATCCTTTTGCATGAAATGATACGATGGCTTGGGTTTGCTTCAAAATAAGTCTGTGTGTGTGTGTGTACGTGTATGTGTGATGAGAGTGGGTGTGGGTATAGATGAAACAAAACTGGCCAACTGTTGAAGCTGAGTGATGGGTACGTGGGGGTTTATTATATTATTCTTTCTATTTTAAAAAATGTGTTTGAAATATTTCATCACAAAAGGCCCTTTGGAGACTGACTCCAGCTTTCTCTCCACTCTCATTTCACAGTCCCCATCCTGAGGACCCTCTGGCACAGTGATACCACCCTGGTGCCTGTGATTTCACACTTCTAGGCCTTTACACACTGTTCCATCTGTCCAAGGTAGTATTCCTCCTTCCCTCACAGTTCATCACTCCTGCCTCTGTGATCTCACAGCCTTGTATACTCACCTTGATTATAGCACATATCACATCATATTGCAGTTGTTTTCTTTTCTGCTTCCTGTGCTGGTCTGTGTCCTTTTCAGGACACCTCTCTATCTCCCCAGTTCATAGCCAGTGCACATAAGAGTCCTCAGAACATGTTTACAGAGAGAATAATAACAGGAACGGTAGCTATTATTTTTGAGCACTTACTATTTGCCAGGCACTACCCTAATTGCATTATATAGGTATTTAGTTAAATCCTCACTACAAGGGGATACTATTAACCTGTCTTCTCAGAAGGTCACTCTCCCAAGGTCACACGCCAGTAAGTGACAGAGCTGAGATTTGGACTCAGAACTGAAACTACTTCTCTGCGCATCTGGGATTTTTAAGACTCATCTACGAGTCTTAACATAACAGGTCCAGGATTTTGGGAGCCTGAACTTTAGGCTCAATTCTGCTACTAAATTGCTGAGTGACCTTGGGCAAATTACCTCTGCCCCTTAAGCTCAGTCTTCCCATCTCCCGGTGAGACTATCAGTGAGCGAGAGGATCACGTGATTCAAGGGCCCTCCCAGCTTCAGCTAGCAGAGAAAACGTTTCCTCTTTCCACGTTTGGTCTCCTGCCTCTGAACTGGCCTCCCTATTCGGGAACCTCCCAGCTTCTCAACCTTTTTTCTTGCTACTTGCAGCCTCCCAGAGCCAAGCCGTGTTCACAACCTGTTGCCCAGGTCCCCTCCTTCTCCCTTCCTTCCTTGCGGGCTTCACTCTGGAGGTGGGGGCGGAACCCTAGGCAGGAGGGAGGGGGAGTATGTAGCTGCCGTGAGGCTTCGTGAGGCTTCCCCGCGGTTTCTCGGCCCCCTCCCCCCACGGAAACTCAGGCTCACACTTTCTAGGGATGTTCCGGGGACAGCCAGAGTCAGTGATCGCAGCTTCCAGCCTCACGCATCTGCGTTAGGTTCTCCGAAGGGAGTCCGTGGTCCTGAGCTAGGGGTGGGGGCTTGGAGGAAAAAGGGGGCGGCGCACTCCTTCCTCCTAGCCTGGGCCTAGCCTGCCCAACTGCAGCCCGGGACCCTTCCGCGCCTGTCTCCCCTCCCACCCTCTTTCCGACTTCCAGCTGGGACCCGCCATTGCACGGCCAGGCCTCGGTGAACTGCAGACCTAAGCCAGAGACGCGCCAATGTGACTAGGCCCCTCCTCCCCAGCTCGCCCCTGACACTGCTCTGGGGGAAGTCGAAATCCCCCCATCGAGTCAACCACCCACTCCCAGGGAGCGCGGGAGGCTGCGGCCCCTTGTCTTTGTTCGCGGCTCGCTGGGAAGCTGGAGCCCGGAAAGACCTGTCCGCCGCCGCGGTGCTGACGCGGAGAGCGGAGCCGGAGGGGCCCAGGGACTGTCCCCCGCCGCCGCGGTACTGAACCAGAACCGAAAGAGGAGACGAGCCGCCCGGGCGGCCGCTGTCCGCCTGTGCAAGTGCTGACCCGGGGAGGGTACCACGCCGGGAGCGGGAGCTGTCCCTGAGGTGGTGCTGAAGCGACATGGAGCCTGGGGTTCCCTCCTCCTCGCCCCGGAAGGGCCGGCGGCAGCTGAGAGCTACTGGGAGAAGGAAGGAGGGCGGAGGAAGCCGCCCTCAGGGAGCTCCGCAGCGCGGGGCCTATGGCTAGGGTCCCTCCGGCGAACCTGCTCCAGCGGAGGAGGTGGCGGCTCAGCGACAGAGAGCGAGCGCGCGTTCTACGAACCTGTTGGAGGCTGCAGCTCCTCCGCGGCCGACCACGGCGCCCGGGACCGAGGTTCTGGCGCGTCTCTCCCTCCCCCACTTCCTGGGCTCCTCCGCAGAGGCGCTCCCTCGTGCCCGGGCTAGCACAAGTGCACGCCGGGGCCGCCGAGCCCCTCTTCGATCCGCTCCGAATGTCAGTCGGGCTGCAGGGCACAGAGCCGAGAGGCCTTCCCCAAGGGCAGACCCGCTCCCAGGGAGACCCACGCTTCCTGAGAAAGGGGGCGGGGGCTGGCGACGGGGACGAGAGAGGGCGCCAGCAGAGGTGTCTGAAACCAAGAGGGAGGCACGGGGGAGTTCCCCATACAGTCGTTTCTGCCCTGAAGTTTGGAGACTAACAGGGTCCTGTTACTTAAGGGACAAAGGGCATCCTGCCTTGGAAATATCTCTCCCTCCCTCTCCATTTCTGTGACCAGTGACCAAATGCAGATCTTGTACCTGCTCTGTTGCAAACTCCACTCAGTGGTCCAACTGACTCTAGTACCTAACTCCAGTCCATCATCTATCATTCCCTAGAGAGAGCTTTCTAAACCTTCCATATATACCGTGTATCTATAATAAAATGCAAGCTCTTTGGTGTGCCGTTTAAAGATCCTTTACCAGGAAGACCCAGGGCCTCCTCTCCAACTGTGTCCCCATCAGGACAGATGACCACTGCTTCTGAACAGGCTCATCCCAGTGCCTTAGCACCTGCTGCTCTTTGGGCTGGAACATTCTTCCCCCTTACTACTTATGCTTTATTTGCAAGCAAATGTGTCTTCATTTTCAATGGAAATTTCCCTAATCCCTAAGGCACAATCACTCTCTTTTCTAAGCTCCCTCAGCCTCTAAATTCCTTTACTAGACTACTTGTCACATTGTTTTGTAATTACTTACGTGTCTATATCCTCTGCTACCAGGCTCATAAAAACTGGTTCCATGTTTTATCTTTGTATCTCCATCTCCTAGCACAATAGAACTGTTGAATTGTTTAATTATGTATGCTGAGTGAATGTACACGTGAGAAACAGAAGTCACAGTAACTTCCTTTCCTTCATGTGATTGCTCATTTGAATATATATGCATATATATTCAATATATATTCAACATATGAATGTATATTCAAATGAGCAAGGAAAGGAAGATATTTATTTATTTATTTATTTTAAAAAATCACAGCGTGCAAAGCCCCACATGGCAGCCTTCCATCAACTCTCCCTTGACTCAGTAATTCCACCTACAGTGACTTCCATTTTGTACCAAGCTGCTTTTTTTTTTTTTTTAAATTTACTTATTTATTTTTGGCTGCGTTGGGTCTTCGTTGCTACGCACGGGCTTTCTCTAGTTGCGGTGAGCGGGTGCTACTCTGCATTGTGGTGCACGGGCTTCTCATTGCGTTGGCTTCTCTTGTTGCAGAGCACGGGCTCTAGGCGCTGGGGCTTCAGTAGTTGTGGCTCGCAGGCTTCAGTAGTTGTGGCTCGCAGGCTCTAGAGCACAGGCTCGGTGGTTGTGGTGCACGGGCTTAGTTGCTCCGCGGCATGTGGGATCTTCCCGGCCCAGGGCTTGAACCCATGTCCCCTGCATTGGCAGGCGGATTCTTAACCACTGAGCCACCAGGGAAGTCCCCCAAGCTGCTTTAAAAAAAAAATTTTTTTTTTCCTGTTTTCTCTGTTTGGGACCCTCATAGCCTTGATCTTCACGTGGCTGAATCTTCCTTGTCCTTTGGGTTTCAGCTCAAACGTCACCTCCTAAAGAGGTCTTTTCTGGCCATCTAATGCTTGCTTTCTGAATTACTCTTTAACATTGTCTATTTCATTTTTCTTAGTAATTACTACTCTCTAAAGTTTGTATGTTTTCTTGCTGATCCTTGACTTTCCCTCAACTGGGATTGAAACTCTAATAGGGCAAAGATCATGGATGTCTTACTCCATGCAGTATTCTCAGTGGTTAGCATTCTGAGAGGCACTTACCTCACCCCAATGCATCTATAGTCCCTTTCCCCTCGGAAAGGTTTGAGCTATTGTGCAGGTCATTGTGCAAACTTCTATTAGGTGTAAATTAACTGAGAATATTTAAGGAAAGGCAGTCACACTGATATTCCATAGGATGCGGAAGAAGAGGAAGTGGAGGGCCATAGATATGTGGCTGTGAGATGACAGGCCTGAATCACAGCCCCCTTTCACCACAGCAACTCCCTTCTCCATACCATAGAAAGCACTTTCACATCCAAAGTCTCATTTGATATTCATGACAGTCTTATCTGGCAGGTATTATTCTCCCCAACATCAAAAATATCTGAAGCCAAAAAAGCAAGACTCATTTGACCGAGATCACACAGCTTGTAAGTGGTGATTCTATTCCTGGTACTGTGCTATGTACTGGGGATCTAGAACTAAGACATAGCTTCTGCCCTCCGGGATTTCACATTAGGAAGACATGGCACAGAAACAATGGATCATAATACAATTTTACGAATACTCAGCAGTGGTTCTCAACCTGGAGATGGATGGGTTGGAAAAGAAATGGATATGCTGCCAGGGTCAGAATAAACTGACATTCTTTTCAATAGCAACTTCAATTTGTCCAGCCCTTCCCAGGTATCAGGCACTGTACTAAGTGTTTTACACATGTTGTCTCAACTTATCATTCCTGCCTATTTTTTTCTATCCCCATTTTTCAGAGCTAGCAAACCTTAGGGAGGTTAAGTAACTTGGCCAAGGTCATGAGGCTGGTAAACAGCTGAGCTGGGACTTACCCTGAGTTTGTTTGACTCAAAGCCTGAGTTCTTAACCATTATGCACCCCAAACCTACTGAATCTGAATGTCTGGTGAGCAGGGATGGGCCTGGGATTTGAAGATGATTCTTAGGTCATTCTGTTATATCTTAACTCCTTTGAGAAACACTCATGTAGAGAGTGCTGCAGAAAAAGAGGGAGGAGGAATGAAAACTATCTGTGGGGAGGAGTTACAGGAGGTTGAAATTGGATCTTGAAAGATTGAGTGGGAGTTTTGAGGCAGACAGAACACAGAGTATTTCAGGCAGAGGGAATGGAATATTCAAGGTCCTTGAGGCATGGAAATTAAGGGACGGTTAGTGGTTTGGTTTGAATGGAGAGTAAGGCTGGTGTAAGGGATGAGAGATGGGAAATGAGTCTGAAATTCAGTTTGGACTTGGCTGTATGCCTTTATCCTACAGGCAGTGGAGAACAATTGAAAGGCAAGAGCTCTGCTTTAACAACATCACCTTGATCATCTCACAAGAGCAACATTGGATAAGTCCTTTACAATTTGCAAAGTGCTTTCTACTAACAGAAATATTGCTCTAGAGTGATGTGAACCTGACGCTCCATGAGGGCACCATATTTTTGGGCTTTTCTTACTGTTCCCTAGCACCTAGCAGAGAAGCTGGTACAATGTAGGAGCTCAGTAAGTATGTGTTGAAGAGGAAGAAATTGGAGGAATCTAGTTTAGAGGTTGCTGCAATAATTCAAGTAAAAGAGAAGTGATGAGAAGCATCACTTAATCCAAGACTGCAGAGTTCTTTGAACTACTGACTCTGGAAAGTGAAAACCTATGGTCCCCTACCCCTGAGCACCTTCAAAAGGCTGGAATTTAGTTATCCAAAATGGTTGCTGAAATAATTGCAACAATTTCCCTCTCCAACATACAGAAAAGCACACTGGCATCTAGGCGACCAGCACACAGCCAAGCCAGGATTTCCTCTGTTGTATGCACTTTATGTCTTTTGGCTCCTGAATTTTGGTCCTGATGGTCTCTATTATGTGGCAATAACATTAGGTGCCATCATTTGTTTCAGTGTTTTAAAGGGCAATCACCATGCTAATGAAACTCAGTCTTGGCTCAAGAACTAAAATCTATTTACCTTCTGTTTCTCCACTCCTCTGGGAAGTCCACATGGACCCTGATAATGGCTAACTTACAGACCACTGACTTATATTAGGTCCCTTTATAGCCCTTGACATATATTAACCCTGTGAGGTAGGTATGACTCATCCCCACTTTACAGATGAAGAAAAAAGAAGTCAAGAGATTTGCCTGACAGAGGCAGACTTCAAACCCTGGCTGTTTGGCTTGAGTCTGCAGGCTCCAACATTATACCTGACTGCCTCCCATTCTCTTTCCTCCCAGACCTGTGTAAGCCTGGCAAATAATTTTAATCTCTGAGACCCCCAGTTTCCTCTTCTGTAAATTGGGGATAAAAATAGCTACTAAGGAAGGTTGGTGGGGAAATAAATGAGGTAATATATGACGACATCTAAATGGTGCTGTTTCCTCTCCTGGTCTTCCTCATCTGGACCAGGGGTTCCACATCTGCCCAGCTGCTTGGGTCACTGGCCATTGTTGAATTCTTCCTTTTCCTCAGCATCCAATTCATCAGCAAATGATTTAAGCTCTGCCACCAAAATACATCCTAAATTAGTCTACTTCTTTCCCTCTCCACCACATCGCATCTCATCCACACCATCGTCATCTTCTGCCTGGGCTACTACAACAGCCTCTTAACTGATCTCCCTGGTTCCACTCTTGCTCCCCAAAGTGATTTTGAAAACATATATCCCATACAGAAAAGAACACAACTCATGAAAGCAGTTTGATTAATTACCACAAAGTGATCACAACTCTGCAGCCAGCGCCCAGATAGTGAAATGGAACATTATAAGTCCCCTTCATGGCATCCCAGTTATTTCTCCCTTACTCTGCCTCATAGGTAACCACAATTCTGACTTCTGACACTACAGATGAGTGTTGCTGACTTATAAAAAATCATACGCCATGTGTTTTGTGTTTGGCGTCTTTTGCTCAATATCATGTTTGTGAAATTCATTCACGTCGTTGCCTTTGTCAGCAACATGCTGCTTCTTGTCACTGTGTAGTATTCCACTATATGACTATATCTCAATTTGTTGATGGATTTTTGAGTGGTTTTCAAATTTTGTGTAGATCTTTTGATACATATAAGTTTTTTTTTAATAGTCCCATGAATGAAATAAATGGGTGAGGTGTGTATATATTCAACTTTAGTAGATATTGCCATACAGTTCTCCAAAGTTGGGATACCAGTTTATACCTTATAAGCTGTGTATGAGGGTTCTGGTCGCTCCACATCTTCACCAACCCTTGGCATTGTCAATCTACTTTTGCTTTTATCCATTCTATGTACGTAATGAGTATGTAGTGGTTTTAATTTGAATTTATCTGATGGCTAATGAAGTACTTATCCACATGTTTAATGACTATTTAGAAAATTTCTTTTGTGAAGTGCTTGTTCATATCTTTTATCAATTTTTCTATTGTGATATCTGTTTTTTCCTTATTGATTTGTAGGAATTCTTTATATATTCTGGGTAAGAATCCTTTAAGGCTAGATATATTGCAGATATCTTCTCCCACCCTGTGGTTTGCCCTTTTCCTCTCTCTCTCTTTTTTTTTTTTTTTAAATCATGTCATTGTGAAAGAGGGAGCTTTTTTTTTTCCCCTTTAAAATTTATTTATTTATTTATTTATTTATTTATTTATTTATTTATTTATTTATTTATGGCTGTGTTGGGTCTTCGTTTCTGTGCGAGGGCTTTCTCCAGTTGCGGCAAGCGGGGGCCACTCTTCATCGCGGTGCGCGGGCCTCTCACTATTGCAGCCTCTCTTGTTGCAGAGCACAGGCTCCAGACGCGCAGGCTCAGTAGTTGTGGCTCACGGGCCCAGCTGCTCTGCGGCATGTGGGATCTTCCCTGACCAGGGCTCGAACCCGCGTCTCCTGCATCGGCAGGCAGATTCTCAACCACTGCGTCACCAGGGAAGCCCCCTTTTCCTCTCTCGATGGTATCTTTCGGCCAACAAAAGTTGCTAACTTTATTGTAGTTCAATTTATCAATTTTTCCTTTACAGTTAGTGCTTTTTGTGTTCTGTTTAAGAAATTTTTGTCTATCCGAGGTCATGAAAACATTCTCCTTGTTATCTTTTAGAATCTTTATTGCTTTAGTTTTATATTTAGATTTACAATCCACATAGGATTGATTTTAGTGCATGGTAGGAAGTAGGGTTTAAGATTAATTTTTTTTTTGACTGTATGGCTACCCTATTGACACAGCACCATTTATTGAAAGAAAGATCATTTTCCCTTGCACTGCTCTGCATGCTGTCTTTGTTATAAATCAAGTGTTCATATTTGTTTGGGTCCAACGTGGCTTTTAAAAGTATGAAACAGATCAAGTTATTAGCCTCCTACACGTCTAATACATCTTTCCTATTGAACTCAGAATAAAACCCAAACTTCCTATCATAGGCTTTAAGGTTTCACATTGTCTGGCCCCACTTATCTTTCAGATCCTGTTATTCCACCATTTATCCTCTTGCTCTTGAGTATTCCTCAATATTCAGGCATTTGTACAAATGTCTTCTCTGGGAAGTTTTAGCTGCCTACATTCTCTAAAATAGCCCCTCTTATCCCAAGTTACACTCTATATGATTATCTTGTCTTGCTTTTGATAACACTTATTGCTCTTAGAAACATTTATTTTTTTTCTGTTTCTCTCACCAGAATGTAATCTCCATGAGAGCAAGTCAATTACTTTTATCTCTGAGCCCACAGTGCTGGAGAAACTGGCTCAATGGATGTCTGTTGATTCCGTGAGAATGACACCTTCTCCACTCTATTTTTCATGTCATCCAACTCTTGTGTCAGTGCAGTGCACAACATCTCAAAAGTTGTAGCATTGAGTGACACACTGAATAGATAGGCTGAAAATTTCCAACATTATCAATTTTACACCTTACTTATTTTCCTATTTTTATTGATGTTCTTAAAATCCCAGGCATCATTATTTCATCAAATCAATTTATATTAATTTTTGAGGGGAAAAGAAGGAACATTGATATTTCTTGAACACTTATTATATCTCATTCAATCCAAAACAGCCATTTGAAGGGAAGTGTTATCACCCCCACTTTACAGATGAAGAAACAGGGATTCAGAGAGGCAAGTATAGTTAAGTGCTCATAAAAATAGTTTAATCAGATTGCATAAAAGTTACTCTAATGAAGCCACTTCAAGCCCATATCAGAATATTCCACAGACTTCATGGCACATGCAAATGAGGCATTTATCAGAGGATTTAAATTTGGTTTTCGGGAATAGAACTTGGGTTCTAGGCCTGGTCTTACCCCTCACCAAATTTGTGACATTGGACAAGCCACATAAACCAAATTTCCTCATATGTAAAGAGACAATAAAATAGAAACTATTTTTTAGGATTATTGAGAGGATTAAATGGTAATATGCCTGTAAAGTGCTTGTATATAAAACAGCTCAGTAAATGTTGGCTGCTATTATTATTGTTGTTTTGAATAGTAATTCAGTTTGCTCTTTCAAGATGTTGCTGAGGAGTTGCAACAGGAGATAAGATGCTTAGAAGTAATTCATGTAGAATTAAAATGTATGTAAAATCCTTCAAACCAGAACTTTGAGAGTAATCTTCTTCTGGTGGGGAAGAACATTCTGAGCATGTCTCCGCTTGCTCGTACAGAGAAAGGTAATAGGCTCAGAGAGGTGAATTGACTTGTCCAAGATCACAGAGCTTGGATCCAAACCCAAACCCATTTGGCTCTCAAGCTTTGGTACAATTC
Source organism: Balaenoptera musculus (assembly GCF_009873245.2). NCBI lineage: Eukaryota > Metazoa > Chordata > Mammalia > Artiodactyla > Balaenopteridae > Balaenoptera > Balaenoptera musculus. The sequence continues at coordinate 148,974,122 of NC_045787.1, read as the reverse complement.
AAGTCACAAAGGTACTTGGTCCCCTCCCCTGGCTTCTGAAATCACAGCCCCTCCCCTCTCCATTGCATCTGCCATAAGGATTGAGAAAATCCAGAGATAACCCCAAGCCTCATTTGAGCTAATAATCACATCCATTTATCTCCCCACCAAGCTACTTATTGCAGCGGTAGATAACGGTCCAGCTGATCAGGGTCAGCGACTTCTCTGGCACTGCCTGGTTGGGGGTAGAGAATGTTCTAATGACTGGGTGGGAGTCAGAGTCCTACAGAGAAAACAGCAGATAATCAGACCCTGACTCACTGAATAGGGGTGGCATCCAGGGGCTGAGGACAGCATTATCCATAGCTCTCTGGGGCAACTGAGAGACTACTTCATGAGCATTTACTCAGTCTCAGAGACCAGAGAGGAAGGACTCTCTGAGCTTCATTTTCCCTACCTGCAAAATGGAGATAAAGTCATCTATGTTGCAGGGGCCTTGTGAAAATTCAGTGATATGTTGTATGTGTTAAAATGGCCTGTTTCCAGCTCAACGTCAGCTGAGGCTACAAAGTCCAGAAATAAAATATAAGTGACAAGCACCCCCAGGCAACGTGACGTCCCAGTCCACCCACGAAAGATATACTAATCGATTCTGAAGCAAGTTTGGCCATACTTACGGGCATAAAAAGGTTGAAGTTAAAAGGGGGGAAGAGAGAGGGTTTCTTCAGAGTTAGTGGTGTTCTGGGTACTACCCCATCCTCCCACTGCCATGGGGGAGAAAGAGGAGCACCTTAAGAGTAAGAAGGGCTCTGCGGAGATTCCCCTGGAGAGTCTCATCTGGGTCTTCTGACAGCAGAAGGCACGTAGGCTGGTATCATCCATGTCTGGAAAACCCTAAAGGCAAAAGAGTATGGCTAGATGGCTGTACTGATAGCATTCATTATTTCAACAAATATTTACTGAGCACCGACCATGTGCCAAGAATAGTTCCAGCTTCTTAAAATTCATCAGTGAACAAAACAGATATAATCCCTGCCTTTGAAGTGCTCACCTTCTCAAGGGCAGGGAGATACACAATAAACATATAAATGAGTAAGACATTTGTTGTGAACATCGTTATGGAAAAATTTTAAGCAGAGATGGAACTGGGGAGAGCTGGGGATGTTAATATTTTTTCTTGTGGGTCAGAGAAGGCCTCACTGATAAGGTGCTATTTAAGCAACAGCTTGAAGAAAGCAAGGGAACAAGCCATGTGGGCATAGAACAGGGACTGCAAAGGCCCTGGGGTGGGAGTGTGTCTGGCATATCTGAAGAATCGGAATCCAGTTGGAGATCCAGTTGGTTAGACTGGGGTGAGCAAGGGGAAAGTGGTTGGAGGGGAGGTAAGAGTAATAGAGGTGGGGGAGCTTGATTGTTATGGTGAGGACTTTGGGTTTAAGTAGACGTTTGATAAACATTGGATGAAGAAAGGCAAGAACAGAAGAAAGGACTTGGGGTCCAATGGAGTATCCAAACAAGCAGGGAATCTGAAACAGTAATGCTGTCAGGGAGCCGTAGGGCAGGACACATCATCCCCTAGACTCACAGATGGTGGAAGTTTTCAGAATCATGAACATAAAACTGGCTGTCCTAGTGGATATATTTGTGTACTGCGTCGGGGACCAAAAACTTAGGCCTGGACCATGTTTTGCCATTTGGGGGCAGGTTTGAATTTGGTTTTCTAGAAACTTATCTTGTAAGAAGTCAGTGGCATTATCATGAAAAAATATAGAATTTAGGAGTTCAAGTCACATCTCCACTGCTGACCTGTCATGTGTTCTTGGCCTGAATGTCAGTTTGCGCACATGGACAACAGGGTTACTAGTATTTACCTTTCAGAGGAAGAGGAAGTGTGAGGCTCCCAGGAGGTAATGGATGAAATGTGAAAAGGTGTGCAGACACAAATTGTTATCACCGCCTTGGGGGCAGTTAAGTACCTTTAACACACCCTCCATCCAGGAAGTATGTGGGACTTGTGGTCTGGAGTCAATTTTAAGCTTTCCAACATCCATTTCCCCCTTCATAAGAGTAGCTTTCATTTCTCATCTCATCTCTCATCAGTGTCTTTCATCTCCCTGGTCACAGAAATTACACAAGGGTCAGCCAGTGAAATAATCGAAGTCAGCCAACCAGGGCCAATAAGACTCAATATTTTTTCTCTTGTTCAGCAACCTCTACCCCCCTGCCCACCTCCCCCCCCCCCCAACCTTTTACTTATTCCTGGAATATTTTAAAGCAAGTCCTAGCATCTTATCCTTTGACTTAGTATATACCTCTTACCAATAAGAATTTTTTCTTTCTTTTAAGTATAACCATAATGCCATTATCAAGACTAATAAAATTAACAATAATTTTATAAAGTTTTTTGGCAATAGCAGACTGAGGCATTGGCTAGGGAATCCAAATAAAAACACTGGTGGTTAGGAAGCCCATAAAGAAGTGCTGATACAAGGGACAGAATTAGATGGTACCCTTAGAAATTATATTGTAAAAGAATATTAATTAATATGAGGAAAAGTTCAAAATGAGTGTATATAGTAAACATTTTGTTAAGTATAAACTATGTATAACATTTTTGTTGTGTACAAACATATATACATATATATAATCTATATCTCTTTCTACCTAGCATATATATATATATTTTTTTTAAAGGTGAAAAAGCATATACTAATATGTCCAGGATTCTCTGAGAAGTGGGACAAGTGTTTATTTTTTGCTTTACATCCCTTTATGCTTTTCAGTGTGTGTGTTTGTGTGTGTGTGTGTGTGTACATGTATGTATTGGGGACCAGGGGGTAGGAAGAATGTTGGGGGAAGGATTATGGTCTCTCTGATGGGGCTGAATTAATATAATAATAAAGACTCATTTCTGAGACTTGTATAGAGCTGTTGGTGAGTGAATTTAGTAATGTTTGGAGATACTGACAGATGTCCTCTGACAAGAGAGGAGCCAGCTTTAGGATGAAGATACTGTTGCAGAAGGCAGAGAGGAGAGATGGCATGAAATTGGATTCTTTGTGGCATCACTTGAGAGTCTGAACCAAGCCTTACCTGAAGCTAGGCCAACCTCTGCCCTTTTTGGTTATGTGAGACAAAAAATTTTCTTTATGGTTTAAACCAGTTTGAGTTGGATGTTCTGATACTTTCAACATAAGGAATTCTAACCACTGTGTAGTGGGTTATGAGCCCCCAATGTCTGATGAAAAAAGGTTGGTTTTGGAATTTCCTAATGTGAAGTCCCATTCACAAGATTCCTGTCCCAAGATGTAGCCCCAAGGCAGAGTCGTTTGTCAATCTCAATTTTCCTTGAGAACGCATGGTTAACTGCTACCTCTTTCTCTTGGTGATAAGTGGGGCCAATCTGGCAGAAACGTCAGCATTGTGAACTGGCGTTGGGGACTGGATGGAATTGGTCTGGGTTATTCCCTGGAAGAGGCTGGTATAATCCAAGTAGACACCTGGAATGAAGAGGAGAGCTTAGGACAGCACAGAGAAGAGGGTGAAGAAAGACAAAGAACTAAAGAGGTGGAGACAAATGGAAAAGCAGAGTGGGAGGCAGGGTATGAGGTAGTGCAGGGCATGGTGGGGTTGTGGAAAGAGACAGCTGTCCCTGATGTCCTTTCTCAGTGGGTACAAGGAGGTGGGCATATACTGAAGGGTGGGCAGGCTGGAAGTGGGAGGATATCCTGGAAGATTGGGGTCTTCTGGTGCTAAGGAAAATGCAAGTCTGGTAGCCAAAGGACACAACAATAACATGGTATGGTCAAGGCAGTTGAAGAGGATCTTGGTTTCCCAAGAATAATTGGGGACCAGAAAAAAAATATCCCATTCAATATGAACCACTTCAAGTAGTGACTACCATTTTGTAGTAAATACAGGCTAATAGATTTGATTTGGACTTTGTCAAGAGTTTAAAAATGAAATAAAATTAACAAGAGCTTATATTTAGAAAAACACAGGTCAAAATGGAAGCTATGTGTTGATTTTAAGGACAAACAAGAATTGAATCAAGTGTTGAATTTAATGGTGTTTTTCTTTTTTTTCAGTAAAACTGGACAGCTCATTACAACCTTCTTTATTTTTCACTTGACTTTTGCAGTACATTTATCAAGAGGCTTATTTTTGAACAAATATTCATGGATTAAAAAAATATTCCCAAGGGTGTCTCTTAATACTTTGATATCAAAATTATTCTCTTTTGAAGTGCCTTTGCATCCATTTGCATGGTGTTCCAGTTACTTTTGCTACATAATAAACCACTTCAAAACTTAGTGGTTTGATAAGAAACAATCATCTATTTAGGTCACTAATCTGCAATTTGGGCAGGGTTTGTGGGGAAGGCTGGTCTCTGCTCCATGTGGCATCAGCTGGGGATACTTGACTGGGGCTGGTGACTTCACCCCCGGGATTGCTCACTCACATGGCTGGCAAGTTGGTGCTGATGGTCAGTTGGGAGCTCAGCTGGGATTGAGAACTGTTGGTGCCCCAATATCTCTCTACTTGACCCTGCCACAGGCTGGTCAGCCTTCGTCTGGTCTAGATTCCAAAAGTGAGCATCTCAAGAGAACCAGGCAGAAGCTGCATGCCTTTTCTAATCTAGCTTCAAATGTCAAATATTGTCACTTTTGCCGTACTCTCTTGGTCAACCAATTACCAAGTTTGGCCTTGATTCAAGGAGAATGGACCCAACTCTCTATGGGAGGAATGTCAGAGAATTTTGGGGCCATGTTTTAAAACCACCATGGTCTGCTCCCTAATCAGAAACTATCTATGTTTTCCCCATATGCAAATTACATTCATTCCTACTAGTACTTTCCCTAAATCTCAACAATTATGTTGTCAGGTGCAGGCTCAAGGTTTAGAATCATGTCATCTAATTCAGGTTCAGGTGTGGATGAGGTTCCTCAGCTGCAGTGTCTTCGTACAGTTCCTCAAGTGCCATTCCTCTTGATCTAAAAACTGGTGAACTAAACAGACAAGTTATATGCCTCTTCCCCCAACCCAAATGATGAGGCAAGCACAGTATAATTGCTATAAACGCTTCCACTGAGAAAGGGAGAAAACAAGCCAGTCCCTTTCATCAACCCACATCCCATATGAAGCAATGGGGTAACTGAGACAGGAGATGCGACCCTGCTAAAGTAACTTGTGGTTCCACTTTGGAGGTGTTTATTTTGAAGTCCCATGCCTTAATCTTTGTTTGGAAGGCTTTGATTTTTTGTTACTTTATACACATCCAGCCAACCGAAGCTTAGAAGTTTCTTCCCAGACCAGTGTTCCCAACATTCTGAACAACTTTGTTGAATACCCACCCCCCCTTTTCTATCATCCCCTCAGCAAAAATAAAGCAAATATCAAGATTACATGAATCTTATCTATGGGGGCAAAACATGGGTCATGCACTATAGATTTTTAAAAAAAATTTTACTTGGAAATGATTTCAAGCTTACAGAAAAATAGCAAGAGGAGTACAAAGAAACTCAATATACGCTTTACCCAGACTCAAGGTAAAGAATTTCAACTAATTGTCTCCCAACTCTGAAGGAGAGTTTAAGTGAAATGAGATGGCAGGATGTCTCTGAGAATATAGGCAAAGCTTGGGCTCACCTCCAGGTACAATTTGAGCACAACTCTTTAAAATATCCAATAATGGACATAATCTGACTGCTGGCCAGCAATATTCCCCCTTCCTTAATGGTAATAAGATCCCAAATTTCCAGACATGTGGTTTGCTTGGGATTGACCCCACCATGGTTCTCTTAAACCAACCAAGCATGGGCTTTGGACCTAAGCTGACCCAATCAGAATTAATCTGTTAGAATTATGCTAGGAATTCTGTGACAAAGAGCTGTTCTTTCCTGTTGGCCATAAAAGTGGAACATATAGCCCAGGAAGCTACTTGAATCTACCTTGGGAATACTAGGGTAACAGCTTTGGGATGAAGTCAACACTGTAGAAGATAGCGCTAACAGAGGGAAAGAAACCAGATCCTTGGTAATGTCACTGAGCTGCTGGATCTAGCTTTGCCTGAAGCCTGAAATATTTTTGAATTTTTTTTTAACACCCATCAGCCAATAAATTCCTTTTATTTTTAAAAGTCAATTTGAATGAGGTTTTCTGTTATTTGTAACCAAAAGTTTGCTGATGTACTCATCCAGTGCAGATAGTCAGTTAGGGACTCAAGATATAGGACCAAGGATAAATTCCAGTGATGGAAACAAGTCCTAATGTTTTGGGGGAGAATTGTGGTACTGTGTGTGATGTGATATAGAGAATGGGGCTGGGGTTCTTTCAAACTTCCTGATTTGTCCAGAATTGGAACAGAACTGGGTCCGTAGAGTGGTGGTCAGTGGGCCTCAGCTATGAGGATATGAGGAGAGTAAAAGCTGGTATCTGATGCTGGGTGAGAGCAGAGACCACATCCGGAGCAGATCCATCTCAGAACACGGAGAAAGATGAAGGCAGGGGCTGGACAGTTTCAGGGGGCAGGCAAGCAGGGGAGTCTTGCGTTCTCAGAAACCCTGTCTGAGTGCCAAGAGCCTTCTTCTAGGTACAGAATGGTTGTAGAAGGGGCTACATGGGGAGCAGTGGCTCACAGGAACACACAGGTATGATTTATTATGTGCCTGTGAGGATGACAGTGATGACAAAAATGTTAATAATGACAGTGATAATAATAATGATGATGATGTTGATGAGGATGAAAATTAACCCCATTTGGTGAAAATTAACGAAGCCTACACATGTTTATTGGTCTGTTGTTTTGACACATCCAGTATCATTCCACCTTTTATCTATAGTAGCATCTTGATTTTCCTTTGGATACTTTTTTTTCTCCATGATCAGTCCTTGTTAACTGGGTGGAGTTGAGCCAACCTGGAACCCAGGGTTTCAAACCTGGACACACTACTTAAACTTGGCTGATGGGAATATGGTATTTCCCTGGCTACAGTGATTGGTTGAGGAGTAGACATTTAACCTAAAATGTGCCAACAAAGCCCAAAAAGGCCAATCTTAAGACTATTGGTAAAGAAGCACTCTCTTTCTGCTGGTAGAATATAAGTCTAGAGCTGCTTCAAGAGAAAGTTTATCTGAAAATAAAGCAATCTTGGAGGACAGTAGAAGAGAGAGACAGAGACAGAGAGACACAGAGGAATAGAAACATGAGAGAGACAGAGACAGAGACAGAGGGAGATTTCTGATGATGTCATTTGAGAACCTGGCTTCTGAAGTTAGATGTACTCTTAAACTTTTCAGTTACACCTTGAACCAATAAATGCCTCCTTGTTTTTTCCCCTTAAGTTGGAATTCAGTGAATGTCTGTCATTTCCAATCAAGAGTTCTAATAGTGTATCTCTCACACAGTCTGTACAATAACTCTATGAGGTAGATATATTAATATATGTGAGACATAATTTGTCCCTTTTACAGATAAGGAAATAAGCTCAAAGTGAAAAGTGTCTGCCTCCACCTGCAGAGCTTGTAGAGGGCCAAGTTCACTGAAAATCAAACGTTTTTCTGGCTCCAGGTTTAGTGAGATGCACATTCCATGCCCTGGATGATTTCCACGTTCCTTCCCAGCTCTCAGATTCTATTTCTCTGTCCTCACTGCCTCAGAGTTGGACAGGTGCCTGGCCAGGGGCAGCAGGTAGTGGACCAGCTGCTGCCTGGGTCAGGAACCCAGCATGTTCTCAAGGACACAGATGGGCTGGAAGCCTTGTGCATGGGCAGGGAGCCTGAGGCGGGGGTGGACACGGGTTCCTGGAGAAAAAGCTCATTCAAGACTCACTGATGCCCAGCATTGGGCTCTAAGCCCGCAGGGTACCGGCTTGGTACGACTATTCTCTATGTGCCCAGTGCCCAGCGTGCAATGTCTGTTTAACTCAGCCCTTGAGAGCTCTTATGCAACTGGAGGGAAACCTCCTTGGTGATCGTGACTGTCTCCTTGGATGTGTGTGTGTAGCAGGGAGAAACATGGCAAACTCTGGAAGCTCATCCTAAATTTTTAGCACGCAGGGGAGCCCTGGAAAATCTTGTTGAACTGAGATGAATAAATACCTTAAACTCCTTGGAGTCACTAGACCCACCACTCTAGAATTACAACTCTTTGATTTCTATAGGATTAATAAAATAATAGATGCCATTTTCTAGATTACAATTAAAATACCACTACTAATTACTAGTTAGCACCATTTATTGAACAACTACTATGTGCTAGGTACTAGCTTGGGGCTTTACATTCGTGATCTCATTTGATTCTCAATATAGTCCATGAAGATGTATTTTTATTTATTTCCACTTGATAGATGAAGAAATAGAGGCTCAGAGACATGAAATCACACATATGCAGAGCCTCATGGAATGCATATCAACAGAGCTAGGAATTTCTACCCAGATCAGGATGATCTCACAACCATGGCCTTCCCACTGTGCCTGTTCTGCTACCAATTATTGAATTGAGCCAGAGCAATCAAATATCCTCAAGGCAGAGCGTGGCTTTCACTTGATTTAAGCAGCTAGAACAGATCCGTTTCTAAGATGCCATCTCTTCCGTAGGTCTGAATGTCTCTGGAAATCTTCTGGCTGCCTCTCAAGCTTATTAAATGGTCAACACAGAAGCGTTCATCTTTCTGACTGCAACCTTGCTCCTGCTCCTGTCTTCCTCATCTTACTGGGGGCAGGGTGGTGACAGCTGGTCAAGACAGAAACCTGGATATCATCAGAGACTTTTTCTTTTTCATTCCTCATGTCTAATCCATTGTTAGGTCTGGTATGGTCCCCCCATCCCCACCTTCCTCCCCGTGTTAGTTTAAGCCTCATCATCTCTTGCCCGGGTGACTGCAGCAGCCTCTTCCGTGGTCTCCCTGCCTCCTTTCTTCTCCGATTCTCCGTTCTCCATGTCAACTGTTCAAGTGGCCATTCTTTAGCACAGATTCAACCTCAATCAATCCTCATTGCCTGGAAGATAAAGTCCAAATGCCTTAGCCTGGTATCCAAGACCTTCACAGACTGACGCCTGCCCACTTCCCAGACTCCTCTTCTACAAGGTCCTCTTCTCTCTCCATCCTCTCACAACATATGCTCTTACAACTTCCTGTCACCAGTGTGAGACAGGAGACAAGAGAGGAGAGCCCTGAAAGTGAGAGAAGAAGAGATGGCTGTGACAACGAGGTGTCTATTTCTGGCACAGTGGCCCTACCCAGTAGTAAAAAATAGGCTGTTCAGTGTTTGTAGGGTCTTGCTAGTTCTTTCCTTCCTTTTGGGAGGAGAAGGGGGACGAGGAGCAGGCCAGAGCATGGGCAGGTCCCCACCCTACATGGACACTGTGGGAAGGGGCTCAGAAGTATAAAATAGTCTCCATCTGGCTTCCACTTAACCGTCTGCCTCGATAAATGACTCTTCCCTATTCCCTGATGCTGGTGGCGGGCGAAAGCCAAGGCCAATAACTTACTCTCCAATTGAGTTGACACAAGTCTTTATGCTCTGCCAGTTGAGCTGCAGTGTAGCAGGAATCATTTGTATTTGCTACCTTGAAATAACTCATTTTTATGGAGTGTTTCCAAAGCATTCAACTTCGCTTTCATAGGAATGACCACTTTCTCTTTTGTGCACTCATACTTTATCACTTCACATCATATTTAACTAAATAACATAGTTACAATAAGGACTTCAATACAAGTGAAATATAGGGAAGAAAGTTCTATTTCTATGAGAAGTAAGTTGAATGAAGTTGAATGACTCCATAAAGGTCAGTTGCTAAAAAAATTTTTTGTCCAGTTACGTGTGGGTGAGAGACCTGTAAAGTATCAAGAAAATAGGCAGAAAAATCCAGAAGGTTTCAGCACTCAGGTTGCTTTTTCTTCTTTCATTTTGAGGGTGCCTGAAGTATAAATGTTAGACATATTATGGCTATGGTTTATGGAGAAAGAGATGCAGAATTCCGTCAACAGACTATTCTTAAAGGCCTCAGGCTTCCATCTAAATATGTTCAGATACCTGTACATTTGTATGCTTTAAGTTAGAATAAGATGTTTAGGCAGTAGTATGGGTCTGAGTATTTGAGTCCCGAGCCCCCCCCCCCCACAATTCATATGTTGAAATTCTGATGCCCAATGTGATGGTATTAGAAAGTGGGCCTATTCAACACTGATTAGGTCATGAGAGTGGAGCCCTCATGAATGGAATTAGTGTTCTTGTAAAAGAGATGCCAGAGAGCTCCCAGCCCCTTCTACCATGTAAGGAAACATGCTGCTATGATCCAGGAAAGGAGCCTTCACCGGAACATGGCTATGCCGACACCATGATCTCGGACTTCCCAGCCTCCAGAACTGTGAGAAATAAACTTCTGTTGTTTATAAGCTATCCGATGAGGTATTGTGTTATACCAACCTGAACACACTAAGACAGGCAGCAGCTATTTTGTTGTTTAAATTATTTCCTGCTTTAATGGACTTTTTTGATTAACCAGTCAACTCCCAGCCCCAGTTGTGTGAATTCAGTTATAATCACCATACACAGTGCAGGGAGCTCAGAAGTTGGGAGACCAGATAATAGATAGACATAGATACAGAGATAGAAAAGTAGAAATATAGACACAGATATAGAGCGATACATACACGATCACCATTCCTCCATACCCAGCTCGTGAGAATGCTCTGTGTGGTGCTTCCTGCCCCCTCCCCAGGCAAAGTCATTCACTGTGTCATTTGTGTTCTCTTTCACTTTCCACATTGCATGGCAACTATTTCTTTTGTGTTTTGGATAGTCAGAGATAAACTCGATGAAGTAGAAGGAGCCCAAGTTTTGAGACCAGACAGACTTGGGTTTGAATTTCCATTCTATCCCTTCCTGGCTGTGTGACCTGGGGCAATACTCACAACCCCTCTGAACCTGAGCTGTGACCTTCAACGGGGGCACGTATAAAGAGCGGAATAAATAAATGGCCATCGTTATAATTCCTATTTGTTATGGGACAGCCTCCTGTTTTGTACACTTCTGTTGATGCATCATTTATCTCTGGAGCTCCCCAGGTGCATGACAGTGTCCTATTCAACTTTGTACTCTTAGTGTCCCTCCATCAGAGTAAGAATCCACTGAGTTTGTAGAATTAAATCATCTTGTACTTCTTTGATGTTAATAATTTTTGAATCATCACCAGAGGCCTTCGGGTGCTTCCTTGAAAGTTTCAAGGGGGATGAGGGGAAGGAAAGAGGAGTCAGAGTTGGGAGGAAGACAGAGGGAGAGAAAGAGAGATGCAGGACCTGGGGGGTCTGGACTGGCCTCTCCCACCCTCCCCCCCCTTGTGGCCTCATTAGCTGCCAGTGACCAGGTGGAAGGACACTGCTGTGGCAGGTTCCTGGGATGCTGGAGCAGGCTGATGGAGACGAAGCTGCTCTGTCAGCCAGAATATCAGGTTCTGTCAGTCACTCAGGTCCCTCTGGCTGGGAATGAAGCTGGTGCCAGGAGCCCCAGGGGAGGCAATAACAGATGCACTGATGGGGGTAGGGAGGGAATGATGGCATTTTCTGAGGCCTCGCTGTGTCTTTGGCACGGTGCTGGGCACTTTCACACCCATCCTCATTTCCTGCTCATGTTGACCCCCAAGGAGTGAGGCAGTAATTATATTGCCAAGTTAAAAAAGAAAAAAATGAAGCCCAGAGAAGCTAAGTGTACCAGCCACGGTCACACAGCTATGAAGAGGGTTTGAAACCAGATCAGCCTGAAGCTGTGTACTAGGCTTTTTTTTTTCTTTTTTTTAAACAAGGTGACCTCCAGTCCATTCTGCTTGGGCAGAGCTGACCAAGAACACAGGATCCTGTGGACTAAACAACCTTAGGGTTCTTGTCAGGATCTCACTGACGTAGAGTCAGGACCCCAGTGCAGAGGTCCCAGTCCTGCATTTCACGGCTTATTGACCTGGTCAAGCTTTTTCACCTCCCTGAGCCGCACTTCCATCACCTGCAAAAAGGGGCCATAATACATATCCTGACTACCAAGTGGACACGTTGGGAAGACGGAAAATATGAATGACAGTTATGGTGTACTTGTCCTGTGTCAGGTACTGTGACAAGCCCCTGCATGTGTTATCGCATTTAAACTTTTCGCAGGCCTAGGCGTAGAGGTTATTGTTAGCCGCGTCTAAAGAACGTGGAAAACGAGACTTTGAAATGTTATATAACCTTCTCCCCAATCACGCAGTTAGAGTTGGAGCCAGGCTGCATTGCGGACCGCCTGCTGCAGAGCCTGAATGCTTGCCCTTCCCTAAAATGTGTGTAAAATAGCTTTTTAGAATGTAAAAGAAGAATAGAAATCTATTACTTATTAAAGTTATAATGTAGCAGGTCTTCTGCTTATGGCTTCACCTACATCTTTTCACATACTCCCCAACTGCCCTGGAAATCAAGGCCCAGCACACTGTGGCTCAGAGAGGCTAATTCACCTGTCCAAGGTCACACAGCCAAAACAGGAATGAAAACCAGGTGTGCCTGACCCCAAAACTCTAGGGATGAGGCTACTGCTGTACATGATGATGGCAGTTGACCTGGTGCTGGGGTGACTGGAATCCAGAAGGAGGACCCAAGGTGAAGCCTTCAGCTCCTTGAGCGCCTGGGATGAGGTCATGTCCTCAGCGGCACTCCTATGCTTCCGCCCGGAGACATCCCTGTTGATGCTGCTGTTTTGTTTTCCTTTTAATAGTTTCACTCATGTTTCAGCTCGGCTTTTCTGTCCCTAGGCGCTTTAATCACCAAGGGCCCTGTTCCAAACGTGCCATGCATAACTAATGAAGGAAATAAAGAATGCCTGCTGCTTCCACAACAGAGCTGAGCCGGGGCCAGGTGCAGTGGGGGATGCAGGGTGCTGGGAAGTTGCAGAGATCTCTGGGGTTAGAGCCCGGCTCTGCCTCTGTCCTGCTGCGTGACCTCTGATAGGCCTCTTAAGCTCTCTGTATTTCAATTTCCTAATTTGCCGAATGGGGAGGAAGGCTTCTTGGCAATCCTCACAGAGATGGCCACATCAAACGGTTCTGCAGAAATGTTTGGGGAAATGTGAGCAGGTGAACAAGGCAGGCTGAGGGAGTGATGATGATGGTTCTTTACTACCTGTGCAGTTTAGCTGGATCACCTTCCATCTGTTCCTCACCGTAGTCCAGCCAGAAAGCACCAGGAGTCCTGGTTTACCGAGGCTCAGAGGGGAAGGGTCCAGCGCAACACCCCAGAGCTGGGATCACCGAGCACACCTCGTGTCTCCTAAGCTGATGCTTTTTACCTCTAGGATGAAACTCACCTCTAGCATGAGCAGGTGCCCCAGGCTGTTCTTCATAAGCCCAGCAATTCCTCGGGGAGGAGGTTTTTCCTTTGAGCAGAAACCCAAAGACCTGTAAAGCTCCTGCCTGCTCAAGAGATAAACAAGGGCTTGCCAGCTGGAGTGGAAGGGGCCTGGTGCCTCTCTGGGCTCCACACGTGCAAACCAGACATCCTCAGAGACACTCAGGGTGGACGGAGGTAGGGAGTGGTCTCGGAGGGAAGCGTGCTGAAGCTAGGCCCACTGTGAAAAGAGCAAGGGCCACCCAGGGCCTGGAGGTGGGGGGACAGGCGTGGGACAGGAGAGCATCCCTGCGACAGTGGTAGACGTTGGGGTCCTTCAGTCACCCAGCAACATCCCCATGTTGTCAGGATTGCAGGCTCTGGTGGCTGGTGGGATTGAATCCTAGTCTTGTCACTTCCCAGCTGTGATCTTGAGCAAGTGACCTAACCCTTCCTAGCTTCTCTTTCCTCATGATGATACTCTTGCCTCATAGGCTGGTCATAGAGGTAGAGTGAACATATATAAAAGGCTTGGTGCCATGCCTGGCAAGCTGCGAGCACTCAAGGAATTTCAGCTGATATTAATGTTTGCAAAAGTAGAGTCTGAATGTCCTCCCATCCATACACTGGTCCATCTGTCCATCTGCTCGTTTGTCCTTCCATCCATCGGTAAGTCCATCCATCCATCTATTCTTCATTCTTTCATCCATTTCTTCAGTGAGCTTTCACTGAGCCCTGCCCATGTTCTAGGTCTTATCACTGCCAACCACTGGGGTTCTGAGATTAAAAACAAAATCAAACGGAATGAAATCACACAGTTCTTGTGCTCCTGGAGCTCGTAGTTGAGTTTCGGGGATGCATATGTGTGTCAGATCAGGGCCTCGTCAGGAACATTTCGAGAACTGTTGAGGGCTCTGTGAAGGGAGGATTCACAGGGTGGGGACCAGGTTAAGGTGCTAACAAGAGATGGTGTAGAACCAGGGAAGTCGTTACCACCCTCAGGGGACAGAGGATGAGAGGAAGGAGTGGTTACTGGAGGCCTTCCAGAGCTGTGTCCCTAGGAAAAGAAACTCAGGCACTGCCAAAGGTGGGGGGAGGCCAGCAGGGAGGAAGCCGGAGACTCCACACCCACCTCACTCTCCTCCCCACTCCATCCTTAGCTGGTGCCTCATATTTGCTGAACCAACCAGATTCAGAGGGCGAAGGAACCCAGCTGAGAGCAAGGTGGAAAGGGGTGGATGGGGAGGGTCAGTCAATTTGGAATATCCACCATGCTCTGTAAACAGCCAGGTATGGTGTGTGCGTCTTGCATGGGGGGATGGTTCTGTGGCGTCACAGCAGAGAGCCCTTTAAATGCTGGTGGGAGGTGATGAGGGCTTCCTGGAGGACAGGACACTGGAGTTTAGGGATAAGTAAGAGTTTTCCAGGCAGAGGAGAGGCAGACGGCATCCTGATAGAGAGCTGCCTGAGCATGGAGGTTTGGACGCAAAGCATGGAGAATGGAGGGCATGGTGAAAAGTGTCAGCATGGGGGTGCGTGTGCAAGAGGAGAGGGGGGGAAAACAGAGGCTCTCTGGGGACAGGGGGTGCTTGCTGGTGGTCCTAGAGCAGGGAGGGGAAGGGCTGGGATTAGCTCCAAATCCCAAGGGCTGCCCAGGTCTCTTGTCCTCTCTAGGACTGCATTTCCCAGCCAGAGCAATTTTTGAAAAATTAATTTTTAATGACACAAGTAAGCCCTGAATATATTCTCCTGGTCAAAAATGAAAGCACTAAGGATCCCTCACTACTGCTGCACTGTGTGCCCCACAGCCAGGGTTTGATCTGTGACTTCCAGTCCTTTGTCTAGTAGTTCTCAGCCGGGGGCAATTTTTCCCTCCAGGGACATTTGGCAACATCTGGAGACATTTTTGATTGTCACACCTGGGTGTTGGTGCTACTGGCATCTAGTGGGTAGAGGCCAGGGATGCCACTAAACATCCTACAATGACAGGACAGCCTTACACAATGAAGAATTATCTAGCACAAAATGTCAGTAGTGCTGAGGTTGAGAAATGCTGGTCTAGGCTAGTTCTTAACTTGTTCTTTCACTATTGTCCCCCTAAAGAGTTTCTCTCTCTCTTTTTTTTCCCTAAACATTAAAAATAATATTAAACACATCTCCCCTCCCCCATGAAGTATTTTAATACTGTAGATATATTGTTTATCTGCTATGTACTCTATGCATATCTGTGCTTTATATACAAGAAGGGTAAAATTTCTTAGCCTCCCCCAAATTAATTTTCGACCCCTCCTTGGTAATATTACCATCATTGAGAATGCAGGGTGCGGGTATTTACACAGTAGCCACACTCTTTGTGTGTGTGCATTTTATTTCATCTTATATTATTTTATTTGTGTGTGTGTGCATTTTAATATAAATGGTACCGTGCTATATAAAGAGTTCTGCAACACAGCTTTTCAGGTCTGAGAGAATTTTTTTCTTTTTCCTCTAGGTTCTGCATAATATTCCATTTTATGGAGCTGACGTTATAGACAACCATTCCCCTTCTTAAGAACATGAAGGCTGTTTCCAGTTTTTCCCCGAGAATACAAGCAATGCTGCAAACAATTATTTTTAAATTAAACTGTTTATTTTGAGAGAATTGTGGATTGACATACACTTGTAAGAAATGATACAGAGAGATCCCATGTACCCTTTACCCAGTTTCCCCCATGGGAACATCTTGCAAAATTATAGTACAATATCAAAACCAGTTTATTAATGATGATACAACTGAGATACAGAACATTCCATTACCATAGTGTGATGTGTATGTATATTATATTATATTAAATGGTATATATAATGGTGTTATATATAATTTACATACTCTCAGAACTTCTCAAATATATATATATAATATATGTGTGTATATATATAATACGTATGTACTTTTCTTCGCTAGATACTAGTCCTTATTGGATACATAGTTTACAATATTTTATCCTAGTGTGTAGCTTGTCTTTCATCCTATTGACAGGGTCTTCCACAGAGAAACATTTTTTTTTAATTTTAATAAGATCCATCCAATTTATCAATCTTTTCTTTTATGGATTAGATTTTTGGCATCAAATCTAAGAACCCTTTGCTGGGCTCTAGACCCTGAAGATTTTCTCCTATTTATTTTTTCAAAAAGTTTTACATTTAGTATTTAAATCCATGATCTGTTTTGAGCTAATTTTTATATAAGATGTGACATTTAGGCTGAGTTTTTTTCCCTATGGATGTCCAATTGCTTTAGTATCATTTGTTGAAATCAACTGAAGTGCTTTTGCACCTCTGTCAAAAATCAATTGACTGGGGCTTCCACGGTGGCGCAGTGGTTGAGAATCTGCCTGCCAATGCAGGGGACACGGGTTCGAGCCCTGGTCTGGGAAGATCCCACATGCTGCGGAGCAACTAGGCCCGTGAGCCACAACTACTGAGCCTGCGCGTCTGGAGCCTGTGCTCCTCAACAAGAGAGGCCGTGATAGTGAGGGGCCCGCGCACCGCGATGAAGAGTGGCCCCCGCTTGCCGCAACTAGAGAAAGCCCTCGCACAGAAACAAAGACCCAACACAGCCAAAAATAAATAAATTGATTAATTAATTAAAAAAAAAGTTATCCCCTTGCTACTTTATTAAAAAAAAAAATCAATTGACTGTATTTGTGTGGGTCTATTTCTGGGTTCTCTATTCTGCTCCATTGATCTATGTGTCTATACCTCCACCAATACCATATGGTCTTGATTACTGTAGTTATATAATAAGTCTTCAAATCAGGTAGAATAATTTCTCCCACCTTATTCTCCTTTTAAAAAATTGTATTAGCTAATTCAATTCCTTTGCTTTTACACATAAATTTAAAATAATCTAATCTATAGCCACAAGAAACATTGCTTGGATTTTTATAGTAATTTTGTTAAACCTGTATATTAATTTGGGGGAAAATTGACCTATTATGTTAAGTCTTCCAATCCATGAACAGAGTATGTCTTTCCATTTATTTAGATCTTTTATTTATTTCATCAACATCTTATAGTTTTCAGCATACATTTTATAGTTTTCCCATACATGTTTTGTTAGATTTATACCTAAATATTTCTCTGTTTTGAGTGTTTCTAAATGGCACTGTTTTTAACTTTTGCTTCCATGTGTGCATTGCTAGTATATAAAAATACAACTGATTTTTGTATGTTTATCTTGTATCCTGTGATCTTGCTGAATTCACTTCTACTTACTAAGGTTTAGGTTTGATTTTTGGAGTTTTGTTTGTTTGTTTGTTCGTTTGTATGTTTTAGATTCCTTGGAATTTTTTAAAATATAAAATCACAATCATGTCATCTGCAAATACTGACAGTATTATATATTACTTTCTGGACTGTATGTCTTTTATTTCCTTATCTTGCCTTACCGCACTGGCTAAAACTTCCAGCACAGTGCTGAATAAAATGGAAGAGATCAGACATCCTTGCCTTGTTTTTAATCTTAGGGGGAAAACATACACTGGGCTTTCACCTTTAAGTATAGTGTTAGCTGTTGATTACGTGTAGATCCTTTTATCAAGTTGAGGGTGTTCTCCCCTTTCCTATTTTTCTGGGAGTTCTCAACATGAATGGGTGTTGAATTTTGTCAAACACCTTTTTTGCATCAATTGGTATATCCTGTGATTTTTCTTCTTTAGGCTGTTAAAATAGGTTTCAATAATTGTTTTTCAAATATTGACCAATATTTGGTTATGGTGAATAATTCTTTTCATATACCACAAATTCTATTTGCTAATATTTTGTTAAGCTTTTTGTGTCTATATTTTTAAAATTTTTTGGTACTATCTTTATCTGATTTTGGTATAAGGGTAATAGCAGATTCATAAAATGAGGTCAGGACTTTTTCCTCCTTTTCTATTTTCCGGAAGAGATTGTGGAGAATTGATGTTAATTCTTTAAACGTTTGGTAGAATTCTCCAGTGATCCAGGCCTGGAGATTCCATTTTTGGACATTCTAAAATTAGATTATGAATTTAATAACCTTAATAGTTTTAGGACTATTCAAATGATCTATTTAATATTTGGTGAGTTGGGGGTAGTGTGTGCTTTTCAAGGAATTAATCCATTTTATGGGAGTTGTCAATTTATGTGTGTAGAGTTGTTGTGGTATTCTCTTATTATCCTTTTGATGTCTGCAAGGTCTGTAGTGATATCCCTGGCTTCATTCCTCATTCTCTCTTCTTCCCTTTGTTAGTTGTGCCAGAAGTTTGTCAATTTTATTGATCTTTTCAAGGAGCCAGCTCTTTCTTTCATTGATTTTTCTCCATTGTTTTACTGTTTTCAATTATAGTTATTTCTCCTCTTCTCTTTATTATTTCCTTCTATCTACTCACTTTGGATTTATTTTGCTCTCCTTTTTCTAAGTTCCTGAGGTGGGAGCTTTGATTATTGATCTGAGACTTTTCTTCTTTTCCAATGTATGCATTTAGTGCTCTAAATTCCTGTCTTAGCACTGCCTTAGTTTTGCCACAAATTTTGATATACCCTATTTCCATTTTCACTTAGCTCAATGTACTTTTTGATACCACTTGAGACTATCTCTTTGACTCATGAATTATTTGGAAGCATGTTTTTTAGTTTCCAAATATTTAGAGATTTTTCTGTTATCTTTCTGTTATTGATTTCTAGTTTTACTTCGTTGTGTTTGACGAACATACTCTGTGTGATTTCAGTTGTTCTAAATCTGTTGAGATTGGTTTTTTTGTCTGTTTGCTTTTTTTTTGTGGTCTTTAATGGCCCAGAATATGGTTTATCTGTGTATATCCTGTGGGCACTTGAAAAGAATGTGTATTCTGCTGTTGTTGAGTAGAGTGTTCGATAAATGTCAATTAGATCCAGTTTGTTGTTTTTGTTAAGCTCTTTAATATTCTTGCTGATTTTCTGTCTAATTGTTATGTCTAATAGCTTTCTCAATTATTGAAAGAGGGTGTTAAAGTCTCCAAATATATATTTGGATTTTTTTTTTTTCCTTTCAGTTCTATCAGGTTTTGCTTCATCTATTTTGCAGCTGTGTTTTTTGGTGCATACACATTTAAAATTGCTATCTTCTTGGTGGACTGACTTTTTTATCACTATATAATGTCCTTCTCTGTTTCTGGTAATTTTCTTTGTTCTGAAGCCACTTTATCTGATATTACTATCACCACTCCCAATTAATTTAGAAAACTTTTTTCTGGGACTCCAGTGATGTAAATGTTAGATATTTGTTATAGTCCCATATGTCCCCAAGTTTCCTTTAATTATATTTTCAATCTATTTTCTCTCCATTGTTCAGATTGGGTAATTTCTATTGCCCTATATTCAGGTTCTCTGATTGTTTCTTTTGTTCTCTAATTCTACTGCTAAACACATTCACAGGTTTTTTTAATTTTAATTTTAGTTATTGTATTTTTCAGTTCTGAAATTTCCCTTTGATTCTTTTTTCATGCTTATCTACCCTTTGCTGAGCCTCTCTATTTCTCTTCTCAACTTTCTATTTTTTAATTTGCTTCAAGCATATTCATGATTCCTTGTTGAAGCATATTTAGGAAGGCTGTTTTAAGATCCTTGTCATACATCTCTAACATCTTTGTCATGTCAGTGTTAGCATCTGTTGACGCCTTTTCTTGTTCAGTTTGAGATCTTCCTAGTTCTTGGTATGATAAATGATTTGATTGAAACCTAGACATTTTGGGTATTATGTTACGAGACTCTGCATCTTATTTAAGGCTTCTATTTTAGCTGGCTTCTTTTGAGACTTCTCTGGCAAGGGAAAGTGGGTGCTATTCTGTTGTTGCCAGATGAGGATGGAAGTCCAGATTTCCCATCTGGCCCCCTTTGATACCCAAGGTGGTGGGAACTCCTCATTACTGCTGGCTGGGTATAGGAGTTCCAGCTCCCCATGTGACCTCCACTGACACCTCCCTGGTTGGGAGGGGTAGGAGTGCCTTATTACCACTCCCAGTGTGGCCTCCATGACACCATGGGTGGAGGGTGGGCTCATTTCTGCTCTCTGCTTGGGTTTCTTAGACATCAACTGGGGTTGATGGGGTGGGGGATTGGGGCACATTCTTAGAGCCTGATGAGGATGTAGTTCTAGGCTCCCTGACTGGTCTTTGCTGGTACAGGTGAGGGTGGGACGATGCTTTTTCTGGAATAGAGTGGTTATTGTCTAAAAGTTTTGTGTCTTTCTTGGTTGCCCCTTTCCCAGTCCATTGGCTAGAGAAAGCAGGCTTTTGTTGAGAGTTTTTGTCTATGCCTGTTGGTATTTCTTGGTTGCTGGCTTCTTCGGCTCTAATTCTGGGATGAATGAGGCAAACAACAGCAACTACAACAACAAAACCCCAAACCAAACCAAAACAAAGCAAAAAACCCCAGGGAACTCACCATTGTGTTGTTCCTTGGATTCTGAGGTCCCCAGCCATTTGCCTTCTCTCACCTTTCGGAGTCCTTTAATATTTGTTTTATATATTACATCCAGGGTTTTTAGTTGTACTTAGCAGGAGGAATAGGGAAAGTACATCTACTCCATCTTCCTAGAAGCAGGAGTCCTCTTTTGTTGATTTATTTCTTAACATTCCTCTTTATGCAGACATAAGGATTTTGTGTGTGTGTGTGTGTGTGTGGGTAGCTACTAAGGAGTGAAATTGCTTGGTCAGGGGTTGTGTGTGTTTTAAGTTTAGAATTATCCTCTAAGATGCTGTGCTCATTCACATTCCCACTAGCAGGGTATGCGGGTACCCCTTTCCTCCCAAACCCTTGCAATATTCACCATTGTCAAACTTTAGAAATTTTACCAACTTGGGTGAAAAAATAACATCTCACTACTTTACTATGCAATTTCTTTGATTACTAATGAGGATAAATATCCTTTTCATAGACTTATTGACTGATTACATGGATTTTACATTCTAAGAAGGGAGAGAGACAAAAAGCAAGCAAGCAAAGTAACCAGGTAATTTCAGAGAGTGATAAGTATTACAAAGAAAATAAAACAGGGTAGTGGATAAGAGTATAGGAGGTTCAAGAAACTTGGGCCTCTCAAGGAAAAAGATGTGACCCTGAGAGGTAGTAACATGGTGCTTAGACAGGGCTGCATACTGGGGGGGTCTCTCATAGCAGGAGTCTATCCAGAGGCTTATGGCAAGGAGGCCACATCCAGAAGGGGACTCCTGGGGGGCCAGAGATGAGGTTTTATGTCTAGGTGGTGTCACTCAGCATCATGGTGGGGAGCCCCTGGGTCAGAGGCCTCTGAAGAGCAATAGTAGCTTAGGGTCTTTTGTTTGTGTTTTGTTTTTGGCCACACCATGCTGACATGCGGGATCTCAGTTCCCCGGCCAGGGATGGAACCCGCGCCCCCTTCTGTGGAAGCGTCCCCTTCTGTGGAAGCGCGGAGTTTTAACCACTGGACCGCCAGGGAAGTCCCAGCAGCTTATGTCTTAATAAACACAAGCTCTATCTTATCAATGGCCAGCAGATGTTGGGTGTAGTTTTGTGGAGTAGGCAAAGCAGGAAGGCTCTAAATGACTAAAAATCTGCTTGTTGGTATTTAAAAATAAGTAGATGTATAAAAATTTGAGTTTGGTGGGCTTTCAAGCTAACAGGGGTCTCGAAGAAATAACTTAGGGGCCAGTATACAGTAGCCATCTTTGGCTCATTTAAATAACACAGAGTTATGAGGGTCAGAGGACTACTTTAGATGGGGCAGTCAGGGGAAGCTTTTCTGAAGAGGGGACATTTGAGCTGACACCTGAGGAATGAGAAGGAGGCAGCTGTAAGAAGATACAAAGGCCTTGGAAGTAGGAAAAAGCTTAGCATCTGTGTTCAGAAGACAGGACAAAGCCAGAGGGGCTGGAGCTGCGTGAACAAAGATGGGCCCATGATCAATGAGATGAGGTGGGAGGACAGAACAGGGGATCGGAGACTCTGGTATGAGTGGATTTCTATTTTAAGCCTAGTACAAAGCCTTTGGCGGACTTTGATTAATATTTTAAACATTCTGGTTTATATTTGGAAAAAAACTCAGGCTGTCATGTGGAGGGAGGAAGGGGGGGGGCAAGGGCAGCAGGGAGACCAATGAGGAAGCTCTAGACAATAGAAGATGGCGGCTTGAATTGGGAGGTGGTGTGGAAATGGAGCGAAGTGAGCAGATGTCAGGGGGCGGGATGAAGCCGGAAGCCTTGGGGATAGGTGGGATGAGGAGATGTGAGGAATGGAGATAACCAAGGATGACTGGGGGTGCGGGGATAGGGTTCCATTTCCTGAGATGGAGTAGTCCAGGAGAGGAGCAAGTTTGGAGGAAATCAAGACTTGTCAGTATGAGTTCCATCCTCCTTGCTGTGTGGATGCTGGAGGGCAAGATGATTCTTAACTGTCGGCTCTATAGATGACCTATTTTTGTGTGTGGATTTAACTGGGGCCTCCTCACTGTGTGCAGAAAACTCCAGAGGGCTCTGTGTAGCCAACCAAGAAAATGAGATACCAGACTTTAAACTGTTATTTAATCAAGGAGCAAAAAGAAATTCTGAATTAGCCTCTGGTGACTGCATATGAATTACAGTTCCATTTAAATGGCTTCTTCCTAAATGCAGGGTGGTGGAGGGGCGGGTGGGATGGGGGAGAGAGAAGACAGTGGCAAGTGTCTCGCACCATGCAGGGCATCCCCTCATCTTCCTCCTCCCAGCAAGCCCATCATGTTTGTTCTGTCGTCCCCATCTTTTTTTTTTCTTTTTTTAAAATTATTTATTTATTTATTTTTGGCTGTGTTGGGTCTTCATTTCTGTGTGAGGACTTTCTCTAGTTGGGGCAAGCGGGGGCCACTCTTCATCGCGGTGCGCGGGCCTCTCACTATCGCGGCCTCTCTTGTTGCGGAGCACAGGCTCCAGTCGCGCAGACTCAGTAGTTGTGGCTCACGGGCCTAGTTGCTCCGCGGCATGTGGGATCCTCCCAGACCAGGGCTCGAACCCGTGTCCCCTGCACTGGCAGGCGGATTCTCAACCACTGCGCCACCAGGGAAGCCCCTGTCGTCCCCATCTTACAGGTGGAAAATCTGAGTCTCGGATGGGGAAGTGACTTGTCCAGGGTCTCATAGCCTGTAAGCAGCAGAACCAGATCAGAATCCTGCTGTTTGGTCTCCAGAGCCTCTTGCTTTATTTTGCCGTCCCTATCATGTACCCACCATTCTATATTCCTCATTTTCTTTAAATTGGCTTAAATTAGAATCCAAACCCCCAACCCATTTGACAGACCAGAAGGTCAGTGTCAGCCATTAGGGGAGCAGCCTGCCCCCGGTTTAAGGCAAAGGCCATACATTCTTAGGCCTTGCCAAAACTTCCAAGGGGTATCCTCTGTCACTGGGCATCAGCAGTGCCCATCAGTCACCATGGAGATGTTCCCAGTCCCGGCTCCAGCAGAACTGGTGGTTCTGTGGTTTCTATGCTGCCCTTGGGACTCAAGGAGCTTTGTCAAGGTGGGACCCTGTCCAGGCTGGGGAAGCGTCTCCCACTCCTCTCTTGCCAACTTCAATAAAATTCTCCCTTCTCTTCACTGAAGACCTAAGCAGCCTTGCCTTCCTGCCCTGCCTCGGCCTCCCTGTGTGTCAAGGAGCACAGAGTCACCAACTTGTTTGAGATGCAGGAAGAGAAAAACCACAATAATAGAAAAGCTCAAATGATTGTCTCCATCAGTTATCGTGGAACACTTCTTTTCACCTCCCTCGGGCTGGGTCCTGTCCCAGGATCTGGGTGGAGCATGTTGAAACATGTCAGAACAGCCCACACTGATAGCAGGCTAGGAGGCATATTTTTATTTCTTAACATTTCATCATGGACATTTCAAACTTATCCAGGAGTAAAGAAATAGCGTAATGAACACTTATGTATCCGTCACACCAGTTTCAACAGCTCCTGGCCATTCGTGTTTAGATTAAACAAGAGGTATAGATTATATCTCTACCCATGCTCTCTCTTCCGTATGATCTTGAAGCAAATCCCAGACATTGTATAATTTCACCTGTAAATATTTTATTTCATGTCTTTGAGAGGTAATTATATATATTTATATTTTTTATACTAAAGTATAATTGATTTACAATATTATATTAGTTTTAGGTGTATAAAATAAGTAAGCAACAAGGGCAGATTTTTTTAAGGAAGAAAAACTTTCCAGCTGAAAACCTTTGCTTATATGAAAATGGAAGACCATGATCCCCAGAGGGATGAGAGATTCTAAGATCTTCACTCCACTGTGCAGGTCAATCAAGTCCTGTCCCCTCACTGTTTCCCTTTCCTCATCAGCAAAATGCAAATGAGAGTCCCCACTTTACAGATGAGAAAACTGAGGCCCAGAGGGGAAATAGGATTTTTCCAAAGTTACCAGATTTTATAGTACTTGGGCTAGCTAGAGACAAGGGGTCACTTAAGCAGGCTAATACTTTTGGTTTCTTCAAATTAGTATTTTCTAAATACTTGGTCAACATTTATTTAGAGGTGAGGCTGGGAGCTGCACAGAGAAGGATGAAGAAAGGGGACCCTGGTGGTTGCCTCAGCCTGTCCTTCACTCTAGCAATTCCATTCTGGTCCCAACTTGCATAACCCACCCAGCAGAACCAAAATCCTGCAGTTACCCTGCCCACTCTCCTTTGAAGGCAGTTTAGCAACCATCTGTTATTCAGTTTGCCCTGGGGTCTCACTCTTGCCCCAGCTTCTTCAGTGATTCCTTCCAATCCCACAGGGTTTTCTCACTGAGATGAGTAGGGGTGATGCAAATGACAGAAAACCCAACTCAGTTATCTCAGCAAAAGGGGAAATGTATTGGTCAATATAAGTCCAATAGAGTCTCCTTCAGGATTGGTTGGATCCAGGGGAAATCTGTCATCCTCCCCTTTCTGGCTTTCTTTCCCTGATATTGGCTCCCTTCTCAGGCAGGATCTGCCCTCTGGTGCAGCATGGTGGCCTACTTCTGGCTTACATCATGTCCTTTCATCAGCCCAGCAGAAGGGAGAGATTCTCTTTCCTGGCTCTCATTGGCTCATTTTGGGTCACGTGCCTATGCCTGAGCCAATCACCATGGCCTGGAGTTGAGATATCCTTGTTGGATTAGATCCAGATCATCTGGCAGTGGGTCAGCTTCTCCCAAACCCCAGTGGAGTGAGACTAGAGGAGTTTTGGTTCCCAGAGGAGAATCAGTAGTTGACTGAGGAAGAGGGATGGATGCCGAGCAGCAAGTAATGGATTTCCACTCTCCAGTTATATTTCTAGGGATATTAAATGTCTCTTAGTTGAGCCCTGGGCAACCACCAGCTGCTCTGTCTTTTACTGCAGCATCAGTTGTGTCAGAACTGTAATTAGAGGTCGGGACTCCCGGCTCTCAGACCATGCTCGTCATGTCATTTCCCTCCCACTTTCTGCAGGTGTGGTCAGCAGGCAAACCCCCCCACCCCGGGCATCCCTGGGCAGTGCCACCTGGGGCAGGCCTGCCTCTCATCTTGGCCAAAAGCAACTCTCAGCCTCTTAGTCCGAGAATCAGGGAGTTGTTTCCTGTTGGCCCTGCCATCTGATCTGCTATGACCTTGAGCACGCTCTTCACATCTCTGAGCCTCAGTGGTATATTTTAAAACACCTGTAAAATGGAGCTAATTGTGATATTCACCTCCCAGGGCTGTGAGAGGCCAAAATGAGCTTGTGATTTGTAAATGAGTGTAAAAATGGAAAGAATAATACTAACCATTACTATTGCTACCTGTTTCTTCCTCTGGGGAAATATTTTTTTCTTCAGCCTACCCCTTTTTCCTCCGTTCCCCCCAGGGAAGCAGCAACTTGCTCATGGCTTTGATTGAGATGAGTTTTGATGGCTTGGAAGCTTTCAGAGCCGCCCACTCTTCCTCCTCCCATCCTGCTGAGCTGACAATTTCGTATGACATCAATTCCTCTGACAGCCGTGTAAACAGATGGTGGTCCCCGCTGCCCGGGGTGCTGGGGAGCGATACCATGGTAACCTGCTAAACTGTGACAGGTGCCAGGACGGTGGGAAATCCAGCACCTTCAGACACACACGCACATGGCTCCGGCAGTAGGCCCTGGGTTGTGGGTGTATCTCAGACACAGGGAGTCAGGGCTGGCCCATGTGGCAGCAAGGTCATGGGCTCGAGTGCGGACCTTGCCCCTTCCTAGCCGTATGATCATGGCTGAATTGCTTCCTCTCTCCTGGCCCATGTGGGATAATTAGCCTCATCCCAGAGTAGCAAGCGTAGGGATCTGAATGTGCCTAACTCTGGGATGGGTACATTGCTGGTGCCCAATAAACGTTTGTTGAATGAATAAACAAATGGGTGAAAGAGACCCAGAGGATCAACTCCCTAGAAGCTGGTTGGAAATGGCGCCCCTTGCAGGTCCTGGTTGGAAGAGGGCAAAGTGTGTGACTATCTGGGGTCTGGTCACCCCAACTCCTTCTCTGAATGGTTGGGACCCAGTACTTTGCAAGTGGTGGGATCTCCATTCCCAAGTGCCCCCAGGGCAGGGAGGGTAAGTTAGCACTCCCAGCTCCCAGCTGGCAAACTGATGAGTGGGCCTGGGAGGGTCTGAGTTTATGGATTCCTAGCTTTGCGTAACTCTGCCTAATTGCCTCGGTTTCCCAAATTGTCCTCTCATCCCTGCTGGGCTTGGAGCTCTGCTTTAAACTGTGGGCTATTCCAAGCTCAGAGAGGGGCAGTGACTTGACTAAGGCTACACAGCTAGCCATACAAATCACCAGAGCCTGGGGAACCTCTCTCATTCTGCAGCCAGGCTTTGTGTGGAAGGGTCCTTCCCAGCCTCCCATCGGCCCTATGAGCCCTGTTCTTTCACATGGCTCCCCCAGATCATCCCCATTCCCTCCTCTTTCTCATCATCCTCCTCTTATTCCACATGTCTCGTGGCTGGGTTGCCCCCTGTCTGAAAGGTAAGTATCAAAACGAAGCAGAGCTCAAGCTCAGTCAGGCTCACTCTGCCACTGACCAGCTAGACGTGGCCTTGGGTAAGTGACTTCAACTTTGGAAGTCAGTTCCTTCATATGTCAATGGAGAAGGATGATTTAATAGATGGATTAAATTAGATAATATCTGCAAAATGCATGGAAGAGTGCCTGGCATGTAGCAAATTTTCAATAAATAGTAGTGATTTTCGATGTTATGAAGACAAGATCTCTCTTCCCTATGGAAAGGTTGCTTTCCACCAATGGGATTGACTTCAAGCAGGATGAAGAGTGGCAAAAGCACAGGTGTGGGAGACAGCAGGATGTGGGTCAAGCTGTGTGACCTTGGACAAACATTTACCTTCTCTGAGCTTCTGTAAAATGGGGCCAATGATCCCTACCTACAGAGCTGTTGGGATTGGATGGGTACCTGGAGCAGAGCCTGGCAGAGCAGGTGCTCAGTCCATGCTAACATGATGCTGATTGGGATACATTCTCCTGGAACAAGGGTTATTTTGATGCCACTGAGTGCCGAGATCATCCAAGGCCGGGATTCTTCATACTGCATTCCTGGAAGGTGGCAGCATGACCTCTGCTTGCATACCTCTAGTGACAGGCAACTCATTCCTGTCTAGTTGGACGGTTCTGCTAGAAGCTGAACTTCTATGGAGTTCACATTTGCCTTCGTGTGGGCTTCCTCTCTGCGGTCTCTAGTTCTGCCCTTGGGGCCACGAAGACCAGCTTTCCCTCCACTCTCTTGGGGCTCAGCAGCCCGCTCCTCTGAGCCAACAAGAACCAGAATGGAGGAGATAGATGGCCAAGCAGATGCCCCACGGCATCCCCTTCTCTTCCCTCCCCCACCCCTCGAAAAGCTTCCTGACCTTGTTGGCCAGGCTGGAAGGTTTGAGAGCTGGCAGGCAAGTATGAGAGATTGTCCTTGGGCAGGCTAAATGGGCTGAATCCCAGGGTGGCCCCATGGTGGAGGACCAAACACGGCAGGGCCCAGGATGGAGACCAGAGTGTGCGCTGCCATCTCACGGGCCCAGGTGTGGGTCCAGCTCCCTTAGTTACGACTGTGTTGGCGGTGTGTGACAACAATTCCTGCCTCATAGAGTTTTTTAAAGAATTAAATGGTTAGAGATATTTTAATGTCTAACATGGTTTTTGGAATCCGCTAATAATCATTTTTTTTGGACCCCTAATCAGTGAATGGGTTAATCTGCTCCAGAGGAAAGCTTCAAATGAGCCAAGCTTTTAAACATTCATTACTCTTTCAGCTTCAAAGTTTTTTTTAAAAAAATTATTTTATGCTTCTTTTAAAATTCATCAGCTTGGGGCAAGCTGGCTGCCTTAATAACAGCGCTAAGGAAATGTTGATAAAGTTGCGCCAGTAACAGTCCTCCAGGAGGGACGCGGCATCCAAACAGTCTCTGGGGTCTTCCAGTCTTCCCTTTAGGGCTTCAAGTGAGGCTGGACGCCTCTAGACCCTCTTGCATGGCTGTATTAGCCACCCTGATGTCATATGGCTCCCATCTTCCCTACAGGAGAGAGGGCAATTAAAAGGAAGGCAAGCTAAGACCCCAAAGAAAGGAGGAAGTAGGTCATAACCTACCCTACTTGTGTTCCAGGTTTTGGTAAAATTCAAGGCTCAGACTATTTACTTTTCCCACTTTTGTTCTCATTTCCATCACACGTTATTATACTCACTCACAGGCATAATGGAAACAGAGACAGGGGAGAACACAGATGGGAGAGGAAAGGACTCTCAATCCTTCCTTTTCATTCTGGTCCTGAACAAGTTATGGAATCCTGAACTTGGACGAAAACTAAAAGGTTCTTCAACTGAACTGGCTGCCTAGGAGAGAGATGAGATGGTTTGAGTGTTTGTGTCCGCCGCCCCAAATTTGTATGTTTAAATCCTGATCCCCAGGGTGATAGAATTGGGAGGGGGAAGTGATTAGATCATGAGGGTGGAGTCCTCATGATTGGGATCAGTGCCCTTACAAAAGAAGCCCCAGAGCGCTCCCTAACCCTGTCTGCCATGTGAAGACACAATGAGAAGTCTGTGACCTGGAAGAAGGCCCTCCCTTGACCATGCTGGCACCCTGATCTCAGACTTTCAGCCTCAAGAACTGTGAGAAATAAATTTCTGCTGTTTATAAGCCACTCAGTCTGTGGTATGTTGTTATAGCGATTTTAATGGGCTAAGGTAACTGCAAGAAGGATCCCTGGAAGGATGTGGGCATCCAAGGCCCCTTGCACACTTCCTTCGTGGTGGAGCTCATTGCCTTGCAAAAAGGCTCAGGAGAGGGGAAAGACCTCTGAAGCAACAGAGAAGAAATACGAATTCTAGACTTGCCTGCACTGCTGAGTGGCTACATTATTTGGACAAGGTGCTTCCTCTCTCTGGGTCTCCATTTCCTCACATGTCAAATCAGAGGCTTGGACTCGCTGACAACAATAATAATCTAGAAGTCATCACTGTTTGGGTGCTTCGTGTGCACTAGATTCTGAGTTAAGTGTATGATATAAATGATCCATTTTCACTCTCCCAATGGCTCTAAGTTTCTTTGGAGAATCTGAGGGTCAATAAAGATCATATTAAATCTTAGGTCTTTTGTGTATCTGAAAATTATTCCAACAATGCTTTTATATATTTGCAGACATCAGCCTCTTGATAAAGAACAAGGAATTTCCAATTAGATATGTATCAGGATTAGGTGCTACTGCATGTAACAGAAATCCCAAAAGTAACAGGGGCTTAAACACACAAGGGTTTAATTTACTGCAAGTAAGGTTAGAGTGCAGGGTTGGTATGGAAGTTCCAGAAACTCACCAGGCACCCAGCTTCCTTCTATCTTTGTGCTCTGTCGTACAAAACTTCCATCCTCAAGGATATCAGGTGATCCAAGAAGACTCTTGGAGCTCCAACCATCGCAGCTCCCCTGGAGGCAGCAGGAAGAGGAAGAGAGGAAGGGCAGAAAAGAGTGCACTTTGGCTGAATCAGCTCCCTTGGGACAGCCTTCCTGGAATGCTCAAAATTCACTTTCATTTTCACATCATTGGCCAGAACTTAGTCATGTGGTCACACCTACCTGCATGGGGAGGGTAGGAAATGTAGTCTTTTAACTGGGCACGTTGCTACCCTGAATAACATCTTTGCTTGTAAAGAAGAAGAGAGGAAGGGACACTGGCTGACAAATGGAAGTCTCTGTTACAGATGCTTATGTGCAAAGGACTGTCTGAATAATCACAGACCAAGTGGACCATTTGGTAGATGTATTGATGTAGCAATTTGAACCTGGAACATAAAATACCAATGTTGGTACCAGTTAGGAATCTCTTGGTTGTGAGAGAAACCCCATCTCCAACTGACTTAAACAAGGACATTTATAAGGCTACATATTTTACTTCCAGAGGTAGGGTTAGCTTCAGGGTTGGTTGATTCAGCAACTCAACAACATCATCAAGCCTGGGGTCTGTCCACCCATCTCTTCTCTTGTACAGGCGTTGGCTTTATCAGAGGCAACTGGCTACAGTGGTTCCAGAGATCACATCGAGACCCAATAATAGCCAAGCAAAGACAAGAGAACGTCATTTCCAGTGACTTTCTCTTAGGAGCTACAAAATGTTCTCAAAAGCCTCTCATGCCTCATCTAAGCAATGATGACTTCTAGATTATTATTTTTATTAGTTAGTCCAACCCTCTGGACAAATCACTGGCAAGGGGAAGGGGCAATTAAACCATGTCTGGAGCTGGGATCAGCTTTCCTGAGGCTTGTGGTTACTTGGGGGAGTAGTAGATACCTTAACAAAATTGGGGTTCTGTACACAGGGGCCAAAGGAGGAAGCATGCTAGTAGGCAGTGAACAGTGTTCACTGCAGTTTGGATAAAGGTACTATCATCTCCATCTTGCAAAAATGGGATAGAGGCTCAGAGATGTAAAGTGACTTGTTTAAAGTTAAACAGCCAATGAGCAGCAGAGATAGAGCCTGAATCAGGGAGGGTCGTCCCAGATTTAACATGCTTAGTATACTGCTCTGCAACCAGAGAATGGGAGAGGGTTCCTCAGAAATCAACTGTATCCGTGCTTCCCAAACTTCAGACATTTGTCCACCACCTCTGTGATGTTTTTCTCATATTTACTTATATCTGCACAATGATTTACTCAATATTTTTATTTAAATAATACCACCTTTATAATTTCTCTTCACGTAAACTCACAATTTTTACAATTGCACTTAAAAAGGAAACTAACACACTGCCATAAATAGAAAACTAGTACTGCTTGCTAGAAATAGAAGGTAAATTAGAAAAAGAAACACAGTTGAAAATAACACTCATATCTATTCTAGAGAGATGCCTTACCTGATAGAGATACTGAGCTCAAGGTCTGCTCTGTTTCTGTTAGGAAGAATGACCAGGAGTGAGGAAAGCATTAAAGACTTAACCAGCACCAAGTTGAGGCTTCCTCCTTGACAAAATGACTTAAAGAGAATGGAAAACAACAGTGCTTTCCTATGATGCAATTCAATGCCATGCAAGTCTCCTCCATACGCTTGGGAAGTCATCCCACATACCATTCTTTGAGAAACCTCAACTTAGATTGCAGCCTGATGGATTAGCGACTGCCACGTTACACTCGACAACAAGATCTCAGGGGGCACACAACAATAACACTCATTCTCAGAGATCTGTGGTTTAGCTGGTCCTCAGCCAAACCAGGCAGGAATTGATTAAGTGACTCTTCTGACTAGCTGGGAACAGCGTTGGCAAAATTTTTCTGTAACAACAAGTCAGAAAGTAAACATGTTAGATTTTGTGGACCACACAGTCTCTCTTGCAGTGACTCAGCACTGCTGTAATGGTGTGAAAGCAGCACAGACACGACATAAATAAATATTCAGGAGTGTGTTTCAATAAAGTTTTATTTATGAACACAGACATTTGAATTTTACATAACTTTCACATGCCACATAATAGTATTCTTCTTTTGATTTTTTTCAACCGTTGAAAAATGTAAAAACATCCTTAGCTCTAGGGCCAAATCAAAACAGGTGATGGACAGGATTTGACCTGAAGACTGTAGTTTGTTCACCGCTGGTCTAAAACAAAAGCTGTCACTGCTTCTGCCATGGCTGGCTTCCTGGGTGTATGACCTGTAAAACTGCACAGGGCCATGCACATAGAAATTATTGATCTTGAAATTATTTATACTTTTTGAATAAGAGACCCTGCATTTTCATTTTACAGTGGGACCTGCAAAATTATGTAGCCAGTCGTGACTCTGCTCACATGTGGGACATGGAGAATTATCCCCCAGCAGTGGCCTCACTGATGCAAACTCTCCTTGTGGTGATGGCAGAACTGCAAGAAGCTTAGTGGAAATGCCTGGGTCTGTTAATGTCTAAGCTTGGAACAGTCTCATTGTCACTTCTGTTCACATGTTTTGGCCAAAGCAAGTCATATGGTCAAGCCCACAATCAAAGAAAGGGGACATACACCTTGTTCTTTTAATGAGAAGGACTAATCATATGAAAAAGAACTTGGATGCAAGGAGAACTGAAGAATTGGGGCCAATAATCTGCCACCAACCCTAGACAAGTACGTTAATCATTCTGGTTGTTTGCACACTTCAGTATCAAAGAACTCGTTACCCGGTCCTTATGTCTGTAAGTTTTATTAGTCCCCTGCTCCATCAGCCCAGGCAGAGGCAAGGACAAAAGATCTGTGTGTGTCCTGAGGTTGATTTCAGGGAGCAACCATACACAAATAGACTTTCTTCCCTGTCTATGGGAGCAGGGAGACAAACAGCACGGACCTGATTCAATTTGTGTAGAAACAAGGGACTAAAACGAGCTGGCATTTTGAATGTATGAGCCAGCATGCCAATCTCCTCCCACAAGACTTAACAAGCTCCCTTTCCTGGAAGAGCCCTCTTGGGGATCTCTGTACCTTGGATAGCACGTTTGTGCTGAAAAACTGGAGAAGAAAAACGACTGGCTCGCATGCTACTTGGGGAATTCTTTCTAGGTTTTAAACACATTTGAATAAACAGAGTGAGTCCACAAATATATATCTGATTATACCACTCCCCTGCTTAAAGTCCTTTCCTGGTTCCCACTGCCCATGCTTGGCTTTACATCATGGCCCTCTGTGACCTGGCCACCACCCGCCTACACAACTGCATTTCCTTCCACAACCTGCTGAGTGCGAACATCTGGACATACTGGCCATCTTCCACCTATAGGTCTTTGCACCCGTTGTCACAGCCCTGGAGGTCACCAGTGTGATAAACCATCTCAAATACCTTTAAAAAGGAAAGGAAAAATTATTGGCTTGTGTAATTGAATATCTCATGGTGGAGGGAGCTTCAGTCATGCAGAGGTGCTTAAATAATGCCTTTAAGAATATGCTTTCCTCTGTGTTGGCTTCCCTCAGGCAGGCACTCCCCTCACAGTGATCAGTAGCAGCTCCAGGGGAAAATAAAAGTCTCTTTTCTAGACATTCCAACAAAAGTCCCAGGACTGACTCTCATTGGCTGATAGGATCATGTGTCCATTATTAAGCCAATGACATGGGGAGCTGGAGTGTACTAATTAATTGGCCAGTTTCAGAGCCTGTGCCTGTTCACACCTTCCCTGATTTCTGTATGCCCCTGGCTTTCTTCACACATGGCCTTCAACTGCTGCACCTGTGCATGTCCCCTCAGATCAGCTACTGGTGTGCACACCTTGCTACATACTCCATCTCCACGAAAAACCCATTACACTTGTGATTTTATGAGTTTAATAGCTTGAACAAAGACCTGAGGGTTATGGAGGAATCACATGGCTCATAGCAGAGCCTTCTGTCTTTAGACAGGCTCCCCTTCCAAGAACACCTTTCTCTCCAGTGTGGCACTCCCCTGGGCCCAGCCTTGACTCCTCCTGTCCCCCTGCAAGGCACAGCCCTGCCAGTCCGGTCTGCACTTACCTGCCTGCCCTCTCCCCCAACCCCCCGCCCCCGCTGACTCCTTTTCTGAATTCTGGTAAATAATTTACATGGTGGCAGTTCTAATAGTCTGTTGAGTCTCTCTCCTCTCTGCAGGGTCTGAGCTCCCTGAGGGCAGGGCTGTGTCCAGGTCATCTCTTCATCTCCACTGCTTAAGACAGGGCATGGCACTGAGTAGGTGCTCAGTGGAGGCTGAATTCAAAAACTGCTTTCAACAAAAGGTTGCATTTTAAGAAATCAGAAAGAATTTCTTTGGCTCTGTCGGAAGCACAGAGAGTGTGGGTGAGTGATGATTTCAGCAGAAATGCCACGGGACGCGCTGGTTCTCAATTATTTATGGGGCTAAGGAGACGTGTTCCCAGAGCACCGCGGTATATTCTGAGGATGTCCGGGCAGAATGTGAGTGACTTTGTTCCTTAGCGTCCCTGAAACCGTATTCTGCAGATGCCAGGGAGGGGGGCTTCTAGCTTCTTCTTGCAGCAAAAAAGAACTATCTCTTTTGGAGCTGAGTTCTGCTCCTGCCTTGTTACTGCTTCTCAGTGTGCTGGCAAGGGTGGTGAGGTGAGAGTTGGACAGTCTCTGGAGGCAGACAGATCTGGGCTCAAGTCCTGCTCTGCCCTGGGTCACTCTTCGCTTCCCCCTCTTTGGGCTGCCATTTTCTCATCTGTGCAATGGAGACCAGCACTACTTCCCTGCTAGGGGACTGGGGCATCAGGAAAACTCACAGCCCAACACTGGGTGCAACAGTAGATGCCCATTCGATGGTAGTCCCATGCTCTGTGCCGGCTAAGCTGGGTCCAGCTTGACCCTGTGTGGCTCTGAGTTCTTTGAGTCTCCCGTCGGTTCAGTTTCTGGATGGAATTTTTAAAGAGATTTACAGAAGATTTGCCTTTCATTTGAACCGGTGGGTAGAGGTTGTATAATGATCTGCAAGGGATTTCTCCTTGTTTATGGAAGGAAGAGGCAAAGCGTTTTCAGGCAAGACTGTTAGTGCTTTTCTCAAGAGCAGAGAGTATGTCAGTTCCAAAGACAGGAGTTGTGCTGGTCCTGGGCCAGAGGAGGTGCTGGTCCTAGAGGACATACACAGGCTCTGCAGTCAGACAGTCTTGAACCTTTACCTTGTCCTTTGGAGACCCCGGAAGTGGCTGGGGCTGGAGGCCTGGAGCCCTGTCCCCACTGGTGCTGGCCTGGATTTTCACCATGGATTTCCACTTTTGGGTACTTTCTACGGTGCTCATATGATGAGCAGCAGAGCCTGTGACCACAGAGCCATCCTGGGGTCCTGTGCTCCATAGTTTCTTAATAAGTTATTGTTGAATGCTTTATTTGATGAGGAAATAGCCTTGCACTTGGCAAGAAATGGAGCTTGGTGCAAATTTTATGTGTGCTTGGCTCAGTGTCTATTCCCTCTGAACATCAATTTCTTCATTTGTGAAAGTGGGTATATAACCACCGACTGTGCTGGGTGTTTGAAGTTGGAACGCAATCACAGTTGGAGAAGCACCTAACACATAGTTAGCACTCAATCTGTGATGGCTTCTCCCTCTGAGTGCCCTGCTGCCTTCTTCAGAATTTCAGAAGCCTCCATTTTTCCCTTTATGCTTCCCTAAATAAATCATTTTCTCCTTAAGTACCGCCTTCTAGATAAATAAAACTCTCTTATTTAATTTGATTGTTTTCCTGTTTGTTTAATTACTACCATTAAGACGTTAGTGCTCTCTTGTATTCTCTCATGGCAAATGTGATATTTCAGCTCCTCTTCGGGATACTGTATTTGTCAAGTTTCTGCTGTTGCTAGTATCAGAAACTTGATTCAACGTGGCTTAAGGAAAAGAGGACATTTATTGGTTTCTGTAATTAAATATTCTAGAGAGTTGCTTAAGCCAAAGGCAAGGTTGCATTCAATCAGACAATGGACCAGGATGCAGGGTCTGTTTCTTGGCTCTGCTCCCTGCGTTGCCCTCACTCTTGGGTAGACCAGCATTTTGCTTCCGTCCTCTTCTCTCAACAGCTCCATTGAAAGAGGTTTCCTTTCCCATTAGAGACACCAAGAGTCTTGGGTCTGCGTCCGAACCCTGCAGCTGGGGAACTGTGACATGCCGGCCAGCCCTGCTGAGTTCCGTGCCTGCAGCTGGGGGTGACGGCTCAGCCCGGTCCTAACCTCATGGGCTGTGAGAGGCATGGGGTGAGTCCCAGAGGTAAATCAGGACGGGGCTCTGCTATCTGAGGCCGGAGGAACAGCAAGCAGTAGGATTCTTTTCATTTCTATTTCACAAGTGAAGAAACATCTGTGTCTGTGAGCAGCTAGTTCAACCCACTCTGATAAGCTTACTTCCTCTGAAAGATGGGACCTGGGTCTAAAATAGTCAACCCTTTTTTGGGAACCAGCTTGCCTGTGTTGACTTCTGCCTCTGTCCAGGTCTCTATTTGGGGTCTGGTGCTCTGATGGGAGTGGGCAAGGTGTTGTCATGACCTTGTCAAGAGGGGTTCTTGATGATCTCATGCAAGACCACCGTCCTGGGTCTTTGTTCCCTCATCTGTGAAATAGAAGCATCACTTCGTCCTCCCAGAGATGTTTACAGGATTTGCCAAGGTGACGAGCTCTTCGTAAGTGCTCTGTGAACACAGGGTGGACTCTGAACCCGTGTGACCTTAGGCAAGTCGCTTCAGCTCGCTGAGCATCTTTGCCTGAGAAGGAGATCATAGCCCTGCATCCAGGATCAGACATGCAGGAGGCACTCCGTAAGCATTTGGAGACTGAAAGGAGATAGAACTTTGTAAATGACAAATACCCACCAGGTGCCAGATAGGTATTTTCATCGGTACAGTCTCACAGTTACTAAGCTACTTAGATGAGGAAACTGAGGCTCAGAGAGGCAAACTGACTTCTCTAAGATCACACAGCTGAGGGGCAAGCCAGGCTTTGAGCTCATGTTCTTACCACTGTTGTAGTTTGCTTCCCATATATAGATCTCACCCTCTGGACGTGGCTAAGAGGTCACCTCTCATGCAATCTTCCCAGGGCTCCCCGGCTGGGTTAGGACCTCTCCTTCGTTCCCCACCCCCTGCCTCCCTGCTCCCTAGGCCCTCCATCACAGCCCTTACTCCCTGGAGTTGTAACTATTTATGTGTCCGTCTTCCCCCACTGGACCAGGGATCAGACCTGATGTGCCTGATAGCCCCTGGTCCCTGATATGCTGCTGGGAGTGAAGATGGAGCTGGTAAGAAGAGAGTGTCTGGTATCACCCCCAGGTCTCCCTGTTGAACCTTGAGCAGAGTCCTGAACCTCGTTGAGCCTCAGTTTTCTATTCTGGGAAATGGGAATAACAGGACCTCCTTAGCTGTGTTGTCGTCAGGATAGAAGTAGTATAACAGTAGTAACAAACATTATTTGAGGGCTTACTCATTCTGTTTATTTATTCCAATGCATATTTTATAGATAGGAAACAGACTGAGAGAGGAGAACTGATTTGCCTGGAGTTGCACTGCTGGAACCTGTAACACGCACGGTGGGAGCTCAGTAAGTGGGATCTATAATAATGATAAATGTTCATGGAGTAACTGAACGAAGGCGCTCCACACTTCCTCCCTTGCCACCGTGGGTCCCTTGGCTCTTGTTAAATACCAGAGTCACCCGGGGTAGGTTACTGGGCTGTGACTGGCTAGGGAGGAGAGCATCGCTCCTTACCACCAGGGCTGGGGTGGCTTCTGGAAGGAGGGTGGTTTGGGGCAGAACAGAGATCTTGCCCAGCCAGCCCCGAGAAGCTACGGGGCTCACGAAATCTGATGTCCTTATCTGGAGAAATCACTGCGCCCCCTCCTCCATCCCAAATTTTCATTGCATCTTCCTCTTAGCTGCACCCTCCTCCTTCTGCGGGAAGAGCGGCAGCAAACATACACGTTCTTTCAGGAGTAGCCTCTGACATTGCTGGAGCATTGATGTTGCCTGTGCTCCCCTTAAGGAAGGAAGGGCAGAGAGAGACACAGCATGGGGTGGCTCGGCATTGAGCAGGCTGGG
This sequence comes from Balaenoptera musculus, assembly GCF_009873245.2. Lineage (NCBI taxonomy): Eukaryota > Metazoa > Chordata > Mammalia > Artiodactyla > Balaenopteridae > Balaenoptera > Balaenoptera musculus. The sequence continues at coordinate 148,935,796 of NC_045787.1, read as the reverse complement.
CTCAAATCCCCGCTCTGACATTCACTGGCTGTGTGACCTTGGCCTTGTCCCATTTCCTCTCTGAAGGTGGGAGCAGTCACCACCCTGTCTCAATGGGTAAAGTGAATGAGGTGTCAGAAAAATGCCCTCAGAACCTAGGTGCTCAGAGATCCTTTTTCCTTCTTCCTCCTCCTCCCCTTCCTTCCTGAGACATTTACTGAGAGCCTGCCAGGTACCAGATGTAGCAGAGGGTGGTGACTCTTTGCTAATCTCCCTCCTGGCTGGGCTAAGGTCCTGCACTTAGCTGGATGAGGCTGGGAACTCTGGAGGTTCTGGAACCTTGTTTCCTGCCCTCAGAGTTGCATGATATGTCAGGGATGCCTCAGGGAAGAGCTGGAGATATTTGGAGTAAGAGGGAGGGAACTATGGAAATATGGGGGTGGGGCAGGAGTGGTGGGGAACTTGAGAGACTGTCCCAGTGCACAGCCAACGAGTGCTGAGGCTGGGACCATCACTGGGAGTGGAGGGGCAGTGGGGAGACGGGTCCAGTCAGGTTTTCCCAGAGGACTGGGGGAAAAGTAAGTTTAGGGGGCAGACTTGGAGCCACTGTCCAGCAAGAAGATGATTTTCCAGAGAAGTGATAAGCTCACTGTCTCTGAAGGCATTCAAGTAGATACCTATGACTGTTGGGCAGAGACATGGAAGGGCTAGGACACCAGGAACCTCAAGGACCCTTCCTGATTCTCTCTCTAGGGGATGCCAGATGATCTGACTGCTCTTCTGTTGGGTGACCTTGGCCTTACCGAGAAGACCCCAGGGTGAGAAGCCTTGAGCTGGCTTTTGGGGCCCTGTCAAGGACGAGACACAGCAACCCTTGGCAAGGGGCCAATAACTCTTCCCTTTCCCTGATCTCAGGATGGCAGCTGTTGACTCTCCCCCAGCTTAGCATCTGGTTCTGGCAGATTCATGTTCCAGGAGCTGAGAGTAGCCAGAGAACAGATGGGCAGCTCATTACCTAAGGGTGAAAGGACAGGGAAGGTCACGGGGGCTCTGGGAAGGCACTTGGGTGAGGTGCCCACCTGGAAGAGGTCGGGATCCTATGGGAAGCATTCCAACCAGGACCAGGCAAGCTGGGAGTGTGGAGAATCAGGGACAGCTTCCTTGGAAATGTGGCATGAAACAGAGTCCTGAAGGATGGGGAAGACTGAGGAGAAGGGGAGAGACATTGCCTGTAGCCCCGAGACCTGAAACCAGTGCCAGAGGCTGGCTTTGTCAACATCCATTTTTCGTTGCCACTGCTAGAAATAGGATTAAGCCCAAATGGGATTTTGCTGTTGTTGTTATTGTTCACATAATTGAGAAACTGGCTTCAGGCATAGCTAGATCCAGATTCTCAAACAATGTTATGGTCTCTTTCCATTACTTACGTCTTCTTTCTCCATGTACTTTCTCAGAGGAGTTGGCCAAAGATGGCCCCAAGCAGCAGTTTATTCCCTAGTCACTCCAGAATAACTTACAAGAAAGTTCTCATTGTTCTGGCTTGGGGCACTCCTGCCCCTGAACCAGGCATGAAAGGCTCTGGTTGGCTTCAGCTGGGTCATGACCCAACCCCCGGGTTAAGAATGTGCAGAAGTATTTCCATAAGGAAAGTTGGGGTGCAGTTACCAGAAGAGGGAGAGTGGATGTAGGACAAGGCAAAAACAAATGTCCATGGACAGGGGCTGATCCTGCCAATGGGCTTCCTGCTGGGATGGCTGCCACATTTCCTTCTGACTTCTGAATACGCTTGGCTTCCTTGGCACTGCTCTTTGGCCCCCTGCACAGATGTTCCTTTTCTTGTCTGAACATCCTCTTGGTGACCATAATAACCCCCTAAGATGTCTACATCCTAATCCCTGGAACTTGTGACCTTATATAGCAAAAAGGACTTGGCAGATATGATTAAGTTAAGGATCTTGAAATGAGGAGATGGTCCTGGATTATCTGATTGGGGTCCATGTAATCCCCTAATTATGTAAGTTTGCTTATAAGTGAAAGAAGGAAGCAGGAGAGGCCAAGGAGGGGATATGAAGGCAGAAGCAGAGATGGGAGGGATGCAACTGTAGGCTGGGGGCCATGAGCCAGGGAATGTGGGCTGCCTCTAGAAGCGGGAAAGGCAGGGAACTGGATCCTGCCCTGGAGCTTCCTTGAGACCCATTTTGGACTTCTGACCCCCAGAATGGTCCAATAATACATCTGTGTTGTTTGAAGTCATTAAGCTTGTGGTAATATGTTACAGCAGCCATAGGAAACTAATACACCCCTTAGAACCTGGTATCTCACCTTCTGAATCTCTTACTCCACTCTGGTTTCCCTCCCTCCCCCAAAGATAGAACCATCTCCCAGGGACTCACCGTGGAAGGAAAGTTAGGATTCCGGTCTGTTCTTCTCAACCGGCCCCACCCCACCTGCCAGGCTGGGCCATGCTCTGGACTGTCATCCTCCATTGGGACAATGGCCACACATCCTGCAGGTCTCAGCTTAAATGTCATCTCCACGGAGTCCTTCAACATGTTTTCAGCCTCCTTCCTTGCACACGCCCCATCAGCTTGGTCATATTGGGGTATAACTACACATTTTTGTAAGTCTCTCCATTAAGCTTTGAGCTCATTAAGGACACTGATGGTGTCTGATTCACCAATGTATTGCTGATTTCCCTCACAGGGCCTGCACATAGTAGGTGCAAAGTAAACATTTGTTGAATGAATAAAGGACAAGAGATGCACCACTACGCAAGTGAGGTAGGTCAGAGAGAAACCTCCCAAAGATGGGGTTGGACTTGACTGCTGCTTATTTGCAGAATAATCCACTTTCTTCCTAGTTCTTGCCTCTCTTGTAGTTAGCTGTGGCTATGCGTTAATTTCTGAGTTCTGGCCCATGAAATGCATTGGGCTCCCTTTTGGGCCTGAGGCTTTTAAGGAGCAGGTGTGTCCCTCCTCATTTTCTCCCCCTCCTAAAGCCGAAGGAGATGGGGACAAGGCTCTTGTTTTCAAGGGGACATGGCTACAAGTAGAGCCTTCTCCCTTATCACGATGAAGAAGAAACCCCTACTGACTAGGAATACAGGCTCAGGACTGTCATGCGAATTCTGATGTGTTGAGACCTTCTTTACTTGGATCTATGTTTCAGCAGCTTGTATTACTCTAATCAATATGTAAATTGGTACCTTGAAGTGAGGGTGTTGCCATAAAAACAAACCTAAAGTATGTGGGACAGTCCAGGGCTGGGCAGTGGGTAGGGAGGATGTAGAGACCACAGGCAGGAAGGCTGGGGACTCGTGGCCTGCAGTTGAGAACATCTAATGAAGCATTGCTTAAAATGGGCCATGGACATGGTCATTTTGGGAGAAGGGGTAAAGAGCCTGAAAGCTAGTGGGCACTCATTTCTTTCTGCTGCCCATAGCAAGGTATTACAAGAAAGACACAAGCTCAGATGAGAACTGTCCAGTCTGTGAGCCGAAATGAAAGGAAATAGAGTTCAGGAATGCGGGACCACTCTGGGTTGGTTGGATTTTTCTGACTTGGACATTGTGTGAACAAAAAATAAACTTCTGCTGGGTTTGAGCTTTCTTATACCCCTGGGCCTATTTTTGCTGCTAGCATTACCTAACTACACAGGTGGGATTGGTGAGTACTACCTTTGGGTATAAACAGGACCCTTGACATACATACATACACACCCATCCATCCATTCATCCGTCCACCCATCCATCCATCCATCCATACACTGGCTCAGACACCCAGCATGGCAAGGATGAGACTTCACCCAGGATGGCTCCCCAGGAATCTGTGGCATGCGTCTGCAAGAAGAAGGCTGGACTCAGACGGTTGCAGGATTCCCAATAAGCCAGTTGCAAAGTCCAGAGAGAGACGAAAAGGGCTCTGTTCACCCCCAAATAAAAGGCCCTGGGCTTTTCCCACTGAAAACAAGAACCAGTTCCTGCGTAATCAAAGGCAAAGGCAAAAGTAAGAACTTGGAAATAAACGATTTGGAAAGTATCTTGTATTTGCTCAGTTCTACAATTAACAAAGTTCTCCCACATCTGTAATCTCATTTGATGCTTCCTCCAAACCTATAAGGAAGGTGTTATTCACATTTTTGAGATGAAGAAACTGAAGCTTCTACAGACATAGAAAATAAAATTATGGTTACCAAAGTGGGGAAGGGGGGAGGGATAAATTAGGAGTTTGGGATTAATAGATACATACTACTATATATAAAATAAATAAACAACAAGGACCTACTAGATAGCACAGGGAATCAATATCTTATAATAACACAATGGAAAAGAATCTGAAAAAGAAAAAAATATATATATATATATATATGTGTGACTGAATCACTTTGCTGTACACCTGAAACTAACACACTGTAAATCAACTATACTGCAATAAAAAAAAAGGAAGCTTAAAGATTAGTGACAGCTAATGAGCAAGGGGGCCAACTCAAGGCCAGCTTCCCATCTCTAGGAGTTTGCTGTTTAATGATTGAGATGTGGAAGGGCTTCTATTTCACTGGGGCCGGTTGAGTGTGCGAGTGTGTGTGAGTGGAGGTGGTAAATGACACTGGAATCCTGGCATCTCTGTAGGCCTTAGCGACCCCATGAATCAGGATTCTGCTGGACAGAGGGGCCATGGCAGGCCGATCTGCTTGCCCAGAAAGATCTTTACCGATGATACCACTGAGGCCCAGAGAAGCCAACGGCCTGTGTGAGGTTGCACAGCACATGGCAGGCAAGCTGCGATGAACACCCTGGACTGTCTGCACCGAGGGCCTCTCTCTCTCTTTCTGCCCTGTCCTCCGTGGGCCTCGCCCCCTCAGCCGGCTCTCAGACACTTGGAGGGGGGAATCTTGCCTGCTCCCCCAGCACCCCAACTTTCCCTGTTCCACACTGCAGGGCTGGGCCCAGGGACAGGAGAGGGAGTTTGGGATTGTGGCGGACTCAGGGGGGCAGACGGGTGGACTTGCCCCTCCTGAGCTCTGTGTGGGGTTGTTCTGGGGCTGCCCAGCAAGATGCATGTGTTCTCCAGGCCAGGCCAGGCCAGGGAGAGGGCATTACTCCAGGGGGTTTGACACACCGGGAGAGACCACCAGAGGTCATTCATCTCGGTGGTGGCAGCCTGGCCGACAGTAGATGAGTTCTCTCCATCTGGGGCCCCCAGAGCTGCTCCGGCATTTGCTCATCTCCATCCTCCAGAGTTCCCTTCATTTTTGTGAGCTGACATCCTCCCAATAGATTCAGTTCCCTCAAGTCAGGGTTTAGGGCTTGCAGCCAAGCACTCCTGATGATGCAGACAGAAACCCTAACGGACAGTGGGAGAGAAAGTATTTCCCAAAGCCTTACCCAGAGCAATGCAGTGCACACTGACTGAGCGCTGACTGTGTGCTAGCTCCTGTGCTGAGCGCTGACTGTGTGCTAGCTCCTGTGCTGAGCACTGGGGGTCTCCTTCTCCTTCGCAGCCCCGAGAGCTCACAGTCCGTGGGCAGGGGAAGAAGACAGTGGAGGGACAGGGCCAGTGTCAGTGCTCTGCGGTGCCTGCCATCTCCAGGGTAATAAACTCCCAACTGTTAATTCAATTGGCACCCCGAAGGGTTTGCTTCTGTTTCCTCTCATTTCCCTTTAAAAAAAATCAATAAACTGTTCATGATGTCCATAATGGAGACTAAATCGGAGCTTTTTATAACCTTGTTATGGGTTGGCATTTTCAACGTTTTGTCCATAAAGCTAAAGTCCGGTTCATGTGCCATCATTTGGGAATCAGACAGTGGACTGAGACTCCTGGTGAATGATGAATTAACCAATCATCAATCTGTGTTTGGCGGTTTACCGTTTCCGGGGACTCCCAAGGACATAGCAACAACCCCGAAGTTTAGAAGACGGAGGCTCAGAGAAGGGAAGGAACTTGCCTGAATTCACACAGCCAGGATGAAAATGGTAGTGCTTGGGTTTGATCCTAGGTCTGCCTGACTCTGCTTTTTTTGTTAAACAGTGCAGATGAGTAGCTGAAACTCAGAGCTGCAGGACGACGGCGCTGGGCGGAAATGCTTTCTTCAGGGAGAAAGAAGCCTTAGGGAACGGCACTCGCAGGTGCTGCTGGATGAACATCTATGTTCCCGCACTGCCCCCTCGTGGCCTCCCCATGCCTGGCCTCCGGGATCTGGGAGTATTGAGCTTGGGAATTTCAGGCTGGTTGCAGCTGTGGGTGGGTTCCAGGAGACCTTCCTGGTGGAGCAGCCCCTGCTTTTGGACAGCTGAATGTATAAGTCTTCTAGAACAGATTAGAGATGTTCATGTATTTACGTATTTGTGGGAAAAGTTTTCATCCATTAAATCATTCAACAGGTCTCCAGAGACACCTGGCTTCCCCAAGCCAAGATGCTGATGGACTTGGCCCAGTCCTTGCCTTCAGGGAGCCCCCAGCCTCGTGGGAGGGTAGAACCCTCTGAGAGACACCCACGATGCAGGGAGATGTGGGCACTGTGAAGTCACACCCAAGAGCATCCTGGGAGCCCTAAACTGGGCAGGAATGGGGAGTGGAGGGAGGGGCCAGGGAAAGGCTGGTCGAAGAAGGTAGCAGGTGGGGTGAGTGTCAGAGGGGAGCTGGGGTCAGACGGGTCCAGAAGAGACAGACAAGTCAGCTGTGATGCAATGGCCCAAAGCTTCAGCGGTCCTCCCTTTCCAGGGAATTCATGTTGCATTCATCATTTTGTGTTCTTTACTTTTAGGAGACCCCTGTCCCCCCAGATTGAGTAAGCTTCAGGAGCTCCACCCAACCTGGAGGAGCCAAGGCGGCAGTGGGGGCAGCAGCAGAGGATAAAGAGGATAAAGTGACAGAGGCAGAGAGCCGCAGGTTGGCCAGCCGGGAAGTGTGGATTCTGTCCTAAGGGCAATGGGGTCCCATTAAAAGGCTGGAACAGGAGAGTGGTCAGGCCACTCCTGAGCCTGAAAGTTTCCTGCAGAACAAGGAGCTCTCCCAGTGCAACCCCCAGACCCAGGCAAGAGGAACCCCTGCCGTGGTCCCCATGCTTTGAAAGACCCTGTCCTGGCCCTCCAGCTGGGCCGCTCCCCATGGGCGAGGAGTCCATGGGCCCTGGAGGATGTGCCACCTGGAGCTCACTGCCAACCCCTCTTCCAGATCGCATCCTGGGGACCTGGGACCTGATTCCAGGATCTGTGCAGGCCTTGCCCCAGCTCCAGCCTCCCAAGGGTGGACCATACCGATGGTATGTGCATGGCTAGGCCCAAGGGTGGCTATTTTGGGGGTGTGGAGGGGTAGTTGGAGGGGGCCTAACGTAGAGCAGCAGGCAGCTGGAGCTGCTGTCAGGTAGGGGAGGCCACCTCTGTGACCTCTCTTCATTGACCTTCATCCTCTCCACAGTGATCTGTGAGCTCCTGCACTGTGCCCTATGCTGGGCTCACCCAGGGCCGGGCCAGGCTGGGCTTCCCCGGTGGGATGTGCTCTGCAGGTCTGGGTGCTGCTGGCAGGAAGTGCTAAGAATGGGTCCTGCAGGTGGGTTGTGGAAGCCAGAGGCCGGGGACTGCACACAAGCAGGAGGGGTATTCCAAGAGGAGCCAAGCTGGGCACAGACTCTAGGCCAGACAGGGGAGACAGAGCCCCAGGGCTGACTGTGCCTAGGGTACAGACCCACGGGGAGGGAAGGGCAAGGGAGAGGGCCAAGACCCAGATGCCAGCACAGAGAACCCTCTGCTCAGATTTGGTGCTTGTGTGTAGCACAGGAGTAGGTCAAGTGGCTTAAGAGCCCAGGGCTGGGGCAGAAACCCATGGGGAGAGGCCACTCTCGGCTGCGGAGCCTTATCTGGGGGTAGCCTATCTCTGGCCATCTGGTCTCTGGGACACAGGCCAGAGCTCCCGCTTCTCCAGGAATGGGATTTCCACGGTGTCTGTAGCCCCCAAGAGGCAGCAGGCATCTCCCCAAAGGTGGGGAGGAGGTGCTTCTCTGGCCCAGCCTGGTAATTAGATCCTTCAATTGCAATTACTTTTGCAATTAGCTCAGCTGGTAATTGGAACTGGAGGTGATAATTTCTGCCCTTCATGGAAGCTCCCTCTGAATTGGGCTTTGCTTATCTGTCCAGGGTACAGGGTGGTGCTCTGGGAGCCCTGGGCTCTGTGGCGGGAGCCATACACACTCAGCCCAGGGCTTTTGGGTTCTGCTGGAGCCCCTGGGGTGGGACATTTTGGGCACAGCAAGGGGGTGCTTTGTTTTCTCCCCTTGAGTGCAGGAGAACACTCTGGCTTAGTGACTTGCTTCTAACCAACAGACTATGACAAAGGTGATGGGTGCCACTTCCATAATAGTTTACAAAACTATCCATGATGGTTTCATGGCTTGCTAGCAGACTCTCTTTCTTGCCTCTGGCTTGCACGCTTTGATGAAGTCAGCTGCCATGTGGGGGAGGCCCACGTGGCAAGGAACTGATCCAAGGTCTGTGAGGAACAGAATGCTATCCACAACCACTGAGTGAACCTAGTCAGGCCTTCAGATGAGACCATAGCCCCTGGGCCGACACACCTTAGTTGCAGCCTCCTGAGACTGTGAAGCAGAAAAGTCAACTCAGCAGGTCCCAGATTCCTGATGTTAGACACTGTGAGAGAATAAATGTGTGCTGTTTTAAGTTGCTAAGTTTGGGGGTAATTTGTTATACAGCAATAGGTAACCAGTACACAGACAAACTATTAAAATTACATACGTTCTATCCTTTGACCTTGACAAAGTATACTTTAAAAACTACCTGGAAGGTCAGGTTCAAATCTAGAATCTTTAGACTCCTTGGAGATCTGTACCAGAACATGGTGGGAGAGACATTGGCATGAGGCCACCCCTCCTCTCTTCCACCTTGGCTCCATCCCCTATATCCCAGGTCTTGTAACATACTCAAGGGTTAAAACCCCCTGCGTCTCACTCTGTAAATAGCCCCCCAGGGCCCAGCCATGCATATAGTGCCTAGTCTGCCCTCTTGAGGTTAGATCTGGCGCAAGGGCTGCACAGGACCTAGAACTGGGCTTTAGCACCATGTGGCTGAGGAAATCCAGGGATCTAATTCCTCCAAGTGTGCTTTACAAGGGAGGAGTGGGTTCCTGTGAACACATCCTCTTGGCCCGACAGACTCATGACCCCGGGAGGTGCAGCTGGAGGGCCAAAGAAGGATTTTCCAAAGCACAGGAACCACAGTGGGGGCCCTCTTGCCTGGCATCCATGGATGATCTTGGGAGAGACCCTCATTCCTACATTCTCAGATGGGTGAGGTACCCCCAGGGATACACCTGAGCAAAAGCCACCCCAGAGAGACAGGAATGAAAGGTAGGATAGAGGTCATGAAAAAATACCAGCCCAGGGTCAGAGCTGGTGCCACACATCTGCTCCCTCCTCCCTGATTCAATATTCATCAGGATCCACTCTGTGCCAAGCTCTTGCCAGGCCCAGGCAACCAAGGATTTGAAGGGCACAGCCCCTGCCTTCTCAGTGAACCAGGGAAGACATAACTCGAAGCAGATACAGTCCTTCTCCCCCAAGCATGCATGCGGGTTCTTGAAAAGCTGTGCCCAGCAGAGGTTTTGGTTCGACAGACCCTCATTCAGTGAGAATTCACTGAGTACCTATTACATGCCGGGAGCTGGGTATTAGGCAGGAAAAGATTTATCAGCACAGGGGTTATTAGAAAACTCACAAATTTGTGGCAGAACTGGCTGGCTGGAGCTGTGACTGCGTCCCGCCCACCAGCTTGATGCACTGCTGCCTGAACCCACCACTTTTTGCACGGAGCTTCTTTTTATTTTATTTTAATTAATTAATTAATTTATTTTAACATCTTTATTGGAGTATAATTGCTTTACAATGGTGTGTTAGTTTCTGCTGTATAACAAAGTGAATCAGCTATATGTATACATATATCCCCATATCCCCTCCCTCTTGAGCCTCCCTCCCACCCTCCCTATCCCACCCCTCTAGGTGGTCACAAAGCACCGAGCTGATCTCCCTGTGCTATGCGGCTGCTTCCCACTAGCTATCTATTTTACATTTGGTAGTGTATATATGTCCATGCCACTCTCTCACTTCGTCCCAGCTTACCCTTCCCCCTCCCCGTATCCTCAAGTCCATTCTCTAGTAGGTCTGTGTCTTTATTCCCGACAGAGCTTCTTTTTAAATCAAAGACTCTTACTGCCTTTGATTGGGAAATTCTAAGTCACATGTCTGCATCCAAGGCAAAGGCAGATGTTTGCATTCTCCATTGGGCAGGAGAAATTCACAACAGAGGATACTACAAAAAAAGGAAGGGGGTGCTCACAGGTTTGGGCAGCCATGATTGATAGCTGCCTGCCAGGGCAAGAAATAGACTAAATAGACGGAAGAACAAGTTTAGCAGGAGCGAACCCAGCAGCCTTAACTCAGCAATGTGCAAAAGTGAAACATTACATTTTCTCCTAATAGCATGTCACTTTTGTTTTTGGAGACCACTGGTTGGAAGGAGGAGGATTGATCTGATCTTGCCAAATAAAGGATTTCAATCCTTTCCAATTCTTTGCAAGTCACATTCTATTTCAGCGTTGGTTAAATATTTAAACAACTCCATGAGTGCTCCTACGGCAGTTGCTGCAGTTTATAACCTTCAGCTCAGCGCTTCCTGCCCTTCTCACTTGTTCGTCACCCTCCCCCGTGTAGCTTCTGCCTCATATTATTCCAGAATATAAAAATAAGACTGCAAAATCAAAACTAATCAATGTTTATATTTAAACATATTCTGCAAGCAGTAATATTATGCCAGCTGGTGAACTGCAATTGAATTCAACACTAATAGAGTCATTTAAGATGGGATCTGAAAACATCTTCATATGTTGATAAGATGTGGAGTAAGTCTCCCAGGTTAGTATATCTTCATCACTCATCAAACTACAGAATTATTTTAAACCTAGAAACCTTTACTACCTTCAGTTGGTGACATGTGAAATAGTTATTTACTTTAAAATTGTGGGACTTATAAAGCAAATATTTACTAGGTACCAAATAGGTGCTGGGTACTGTGTAGACATTGTCTCATTCAATCATGACCTGATCCTTACACTAATGGCCACTCCCATTTTACAGATGGGGAAACTGAGGTACAAATGAGTAAGTGACAAGCCCCAAAGTTTCCTTAGGACTTGAACTGGAGCAGGAATTCAGATCTTAAGGTTTTGAGGCTGAGAGAGGAGTGGGGTTCTTCTTAGTAAAAACCTTGAAACCCAGGGCTTGCGTATTTGCTTTCTCCTCCTATCTTGGGTCAAAATAGAATTTGGCTTTGTCGACAGTGATATGGTGGGCCAGACCACAATTTCAGAACAGTGAGAATGGGAGCCTTAACCTCCACTCCATGGCTGTTAAGAATGATTTTGGTGTGGTTCTTGTGCTTGAAACAGATGGTAATGCTATTTTATAATGTTACTTTCTGTCCATGGCAGATCAAAATCGATACTTCTAGATTATCAAACAATGAAATGAGGATCTTTAAAAAGTTAGTTGATGACCCGACCTTGTGGACGTGAGGACATGAAATCCCTGTTGAGACCTCTTCTTTGCCCCTAAGGGTTACCATGGTTACCAGTGGTGAATGGATTACCCAGAAGACAGCTCAAAACCAGAATATTCTTAGTATTTCTTAGTGCCAGGTCCTCACGGCCTGCAGCAAAGATTCTATGAAACCAAATCAGTTGGCTGGCTGTTGTCACCAGGTAGTAGAAGGAGCCTCCTATTAGAATGCTTTCCCATGAAGTTTGGTGGGTTATGCAGAGGGGGAGTTGGGTTTTGTTGCCAGGATGGACAGCTGACGTGCATCATGACCCCAGCCTAACCCAGAGGCCCTGAAGCATGGCAACTGACAGAGAGAGATGACATAGTGGCCTGGAGATGTAGGAAGTCACAGGAGGGCATAAATTGTGCCCACCCTCTCCCACCAGATCCTGGGGAATCCCAGGTGGGTTTGGCATGAGGACCTGGGTTTCTGTAGCCTAGAATCAATCTCATCTTAGAAATAAGGCAGGTGGGACCAGCTGTCCCTCTAAGAGATTGTCTCCAAGTATATAGCTATTTTTATTTCCATTTTACAGTTGGTGAAACCAGCACGCAGAATATGCCTTCCTCTTTTGTCTTGAGGGATTCCCGACAACAGAAGTTGTGACCACGGACAATATCCCATATTAAAAATAATTTCTATATAATCATGAGTTGAGGTGATCTATGATGATAAGCTATACTTTATATAGATATTTAAAATATTGTATTTTGTAGATTTTTAACTAAGCATTTATTGATTCTTTAATTTACATTTTTCTTTTCATATTTTGGAGGCTCTGAATTTTTTTCAGGTCCCAAATATCTTTGTACATCTTGGAAGTGCTTGTGCTCAGGGTGTCCAGTGGATAGAATGACACTTCCAGCAGCATTAATTCTCACTGGCTTTGGTTAGAAACCTAACATTTTGTTAAAGTATAATTTTTGGAAGATTAAAAACATGACATACAAATGTATAGTCAACATGTGACAGATTAATTTAACCCATTAATGAGGGAACAAGAAGGAAGGTAGAACCAGCTCAAAGAAGTATCTGAGAAGCAGCTATATATCCAGAAAAGAAGAATCTTGAAATTGCTAAATCAGACGCAAAACTGGCTGGTGTCCCACAGAACAATAAACCATAACCTTTGGCCTTATCTTTTCTACTGTACAGAAATCCTTTGCATTTCTCCTGGTCCAAAAGAAAATTATTTGCAACTTAGCACTCTTAAACAAGTTATGTAACTTTGCAGAGTCCGGTCCCTAATCAACAGTAAATAGTAAATCAAACAAAGGGATGTTCCCCTAGAGAATCAAGTAATCCCGGTCAGGCCTGCTATGTACACTCCCATATGACATTCAAAGGACATGTTGTCACCCTTTAGCTTTATTCCCAAGTTTTGAATGAATTTTCTTAACAGTAGAAAAGGGGTTTCCTGAGCAAGTCTTTGCCACAGTCAGGGCTGGACCTAGATGAGGGGGTACCCAGGCAGGTCAATAGTTTGGCACCCCTTCAAATCTATGCCTTTCAATCTCTGTTCCACGTTTATGCAGATGGGTCAGGGGAAAACTGATTTTCCTGTTAGTAAACACTACATACAGAAAGAAAGTCATTTACTCCTTCCTGTTCATCATCCCAGCAAAGTCAGTTCTGAAAGTATTCAGCTAAACATTTCCTTTTTTTTTTTTGTGATCATGGTTCCTTCCTCAGGTTCCTTTGGGGAGTATCTAAATCAAATAACTTAGTGGGAGGTAGAGCAAAGAGTTTTAATTTTAGGTAATACATTTTTTTTTTTATTGGTAAGTAGTGTGATTTTTATTGGTAAGCAGCAGAAATGACTGAGCTTCTAAATTTCAGCAGATATCACTGTGGGCACCAAGTGCTCTCCAACTGCACGTGTATACTGCAAAATGTCCAAAATAGGCGAATCCATAGAGAACAGAAAGGAGATGAGTGCTTGTCAGAACTGGGAGAGTGACTGCCAGTGGGCATGGGATTTCTTTTGGGCTGATGAAAATGTTCTGGAATTAGACAGAGGTGATGGTTGCACAACTTTGTGAATATACTAAAAAGGACTGAATTGTATATTTTAAAAGGGTGGATTTTATAGTATGTGAATTATATCTCAATTAAAAAAATTGAAAACCCAGAGAAGGATCAGCACAGCAAGAGATTTTTTTTTTTTAATTCCAAAAGAGGGTGACATTTACTTTGTTGCAAGTGTAGGGGTCAATGCACATTTTGCCATCTAAGAGAAAAGAATGGTCTGGATTTCAGAGTGAACATATTTGAGGCTTATTTCCATGGTGTTTCAGAGCTCCCTACCCTGCCTGCCTGGCTCAAACCATAGTTCAGCTTGGGCTGAGACTGTCTTTAGTGACCTGTTTCAGTGGAGACAGGCTCCAAGGACTAAGAGGACCCTCTCATCTCCTCTTCCCACGTGTAATATGAGTCTAAACTTTTTCAGACCATTTGAAACACCTGCTTAGATCCACCTGGTGCTTTAGCATTTTATGCTTGTGAGGCCTGCTCTTCAAATTAGAAATTTCATCATGTTGTGTCTAGCATTATGAGGCAGCCATTTTTTGGAGGGTGTAACCATGAAAAAATCCACTTCAGATCATTGTCTCAGTGTATCCATCAATGGTTTTTTTCATCATATCTCTTAAACCTACAAGGTAGATTTTATGAACACTGTGTAACCAAAATGACATCTGAGACCTCCCGATCCCTTGAGATCTGGACAAGGTTGGTTTGATCCCACTCATTCACTACCCTCTAAGAAGTCCACAGTCATCCCCAAGACTCTGGTGACTTCCCAAAGGGCTCAGGCTCTCAGATTCTTACAGTCTCCTCTGTCTCTGGGTACCTACCTCCTCTAGGGTCCCTTCTGTTATGTTCTACATGGATCCAGGTGTGAAACTCCACTCCCTTCCCAGATTCCCCCCAAAAGCCACTCATACGAAATATGCACAAGGACAGTGGACTCTTCTGGAGATCTTTTTGGAGGAGGAGATGTGGAGAAGGGTTTACATCACATTAATGCTCCCAAACATAACATGAACAGTAGGCATTCCCTTTTCCTTGAAGTGTCATTTTGGGAATGTGCATGATTCCCATCTTGGTGGCTCTTGTCTCTTTCCTCTTTTCCCATCCCTCCTCCTCACCATCTGCCACCCCAGACTGTGCCTCAGGAACTCCAAATTCTTCTCCCAAATAAATGTGTTTTCAGATTCATCCAGATGCTAAACAGAAAAAAGGGGACTCAGTTAACAATAAAGGGGCCTTCTCTTAAAAAGGCCATTTAGGTTAGAAACAGCATAAAGGAAAATGTATGCAGCACCACCATTTCACGGATGAGGAAATGAGGGTCAGAAAGGACTGCATCTGTCACTCTCATGGTCCTGTCTGGCTCAGCCCACTAGATCAGATGCACACTGGATCCCAGGGAGAAGGGCTTGAAGTAAACTCAGAATGATCTTCATCCCTAAATCTCTATGAGATATTGGGTACCCAGGGAAGCCCTGACTTGGTCTCACATCCTGGACTGAGCTCCAAGGGTGGTGGGGGATTTCCCCAACTTTGGGGAAGGGGTGGCTTGCCAGGTCTCAGCACTTGGAAGGCTCAGAACTGACAAAGCAAGAATGCACAGCCATTCAGGGTAGGGTGTGTACATCTCATGGCTGGAACCTACGTCCAGATGGGAGCACCAAGGGACAGCATGGCTAGATCAGTCAGTGTTGTGAATGCCAAGCCAAGTAGCCTGGTCTGTATCCACAGGTGATGAAAGCCACACAGGTGCTTAAGCACAAGAGTGCCGAGAATGATTTGCCTTTTAGCGGTAACAATGGTTGACGTTTACTGAGCATGTATTAATATCTAAGTTCTTTTATTGCATTTTTCTAAGCACCTTGCAAGCATGATCTCCAGCAACCCTGGTGTGCAAGGAGGTAAAGTAACTTGTTCACACAACCAGATTTCAAAGCCAGACTGAGACCATGATCTACTCACCCTTTGTGGGTGCAACAAGGTGGCCGGACATGTTAGAGGAGGAGAGAAGGGAGACTGCAAAGCTAGTTGGAACCCAAGAAAGCACAGCTAGGCCTGATCCAGGCTGCTGTTGATGGAGATAGGAGGAGAGAGCACATCGAAGACCCTTTTGGAGGACCGGGAGGCTCTTTGGATCTCTCAAGCACTGCAGAGAAACGTTTTTCAAGACAGAAGCAATTCACGTTCTCTCCATGATTTTTCTCCTCTGCTCTCTCCCCACCCTCACCACCTCACCCAGAGGGAGAAGGGAAGCAGGAAGGGCTGGGAGTGTGGGTGATGGGGACATCCTCAGTGATGTCTGCTCTGAGTGGGAAGCTACATGCCATATCCCTGCTCTTTCCTCCAAGGTTTCCTGCAGAGAAACAGGGCACTTCTCCTGTATCTGAGGCCAAGAACTGGGCCTTCTGGTCAAATGTAGCCTGTGAAAAGTCTTGGTTTTGCCTGTACAGTGTTTTTAAAAATTTTTGCCATCTTTTCAAAGATCTCTCTAAGATCTATCTCAAAGATAGATATGCCTATCTATCTATCTGTCTATCTATCTATCTATCTATCATCTATCTGTCTCTCTATCTTATTTATCTATCTTTCTATTATCTATCCATCTAACTATTCATTCATTTATTCTAACACTTCTGCGATATTTATTATGTGCCCAGCACTTTTCTGAGATCTTTACAAATATTAATTCATTGAAAATTACTAATAGAAATCCAGATTTATGGCTTCTCTTAAAAAATAGAATCAGGCCCCACATCCCCAAAAAGTAACATCACTGTGCATGGAGTTGCTGCAGCCCCTTTCAGCTGGGGTGTTACTCAGAATATATATAATTAGTATGGCAGGGGCATAGACCAACTGCAGGAATGTTGGTCAAAAACCACCAGTGTGCCCTTTTCTGTTGTCTTACACCAGTGAACTTAGGTGGCCCCACTGGGCATCCGAGTCTGGGAACCCCTGGGATGAGTGAGATGTGTCCTGTGACAGAGGCGTGCACCAGGAAGAAAGTGATAAGCTATTCTAAGAAGGGGCAGGGATAGTTTTGAAATGGAGGTGATGCCGAAGCTGAAATTTGAAGTATGGCTAAGGGAAATTCTTCAGGTTGGGAAGGGAACTCTGCAGGGGACATAGTCATAGAGTGAGACTGTGCAAGAGGCTAGGGCCTTGGGCTGGATGGGGAGGGTGGAGCATAGGGAGGGAGGTACGAGATGAGCCTGGACCACTAGGCAGAGCCAGACCAAGATGTGGCCCTGAATGCCCTGCTCAAGTGATGATAATTTGAGGGAGCAGTAGAAATGGTGGTGGTGGAGCACTGAAGGGTTTTCAGCCAGGCAATACCAAGGCCCAGATTTGAGTCTTAAAGATCTTGCTGTAGGCCAGGGTAAAGAACGAGCATAAGGTATGTAGGAGGCTGGAAGCAACTGTAATATTGAGGAGTAGGAGATTTAGGGAGCTCCAGGGAATTTCCAATCACTTGAGAGACCCAGGTTTCCTCCATCCTGAGGATGTCGAGCTCTGGAGTCAGGCAGACTTCAGTTCCCACCCAGGCTCTGCCAGTGTAGTGCATTAGATGGTCATCCAGTAACATTCATCCCTCACTCCACCTCAATTCCATGGGATGGGTAGATATACTCACTCCGTCCTTGACTTGCCCATGAGACTTACTTTGGTTAATGGTATGTTTGCAGGCAAGATGCTCAGGAGTCTGAAATGCACTTGTGTTCTTGGGCTTGCTCTCTTGTGTCCCTGCCATTTTTGTGAGAAGAATATGCCTGGGTCAGCCTGGTGGTCCCAAGAGAAGAAGAGAGACTTATGGGGCAAAGATGAACAACCCCAGCAGAGCCCATCCTTGTTAGCCAGCCTACAGCTTCATGAGTTATATAAATGTTACTGTCATATGCTGAGAGTGTTTGTGGATGTTTGTTACGCAGCACTACCGTGGCTCTTGTGAACTGATACAACCTCTCTCCAGTGGTGTGGCTTTGGCAAGGCTGCCCTCCGCTAAAGAGACCCCAAGGCGGAAGACAAGGCTTGGTAGAGCTCATGGGAAACCTGGGGCAAACCCAAGGGAGTCTCTGAAAATTTCTTCTACCTAAATGACCTGCCTGCACTGACTGGAGGTAGGGCATCTCTAGGAGGAATATTCTAATTTCTCAGAGATGAAAGAAGCCAGAGGGCATGGTAGAAAAGGCACAAGTGGATGGTGGGGCTTTGGGGAGCCAGGCCCCACCTAGTGTTATTGGTGGGAGCTTGAACGAGCTGTGCCTCTCTGGAGGGCTATTCAGCAACACATATGCTCCTTATCCACAGTTACACTTGTAGGTATGCTAAACACACGTGCACAGACAGACGGACACACACACGCACCACCCCCAATAACAACAGAACCCACTTGCAGGTGTACACAAGGAAACATTGTTTTAGATGGTCAGCATATTATTATTTTTTAAATTGAAGTATAGTTGATTTACAATGTTGTGTTAGCTTCAGGTGTACAGCAAAGTGATTCAAATGAACTTACTTACAAAACAGAAACACCACTCACAGACATAGAAAACAAATTTATGGGTTACCAAACGGGAAAGGGTCAGGCAAGGGATAAATTAGGAGTTTGGGATTAACAGATACAAGCTACCATATATAAAGTCGATAAACAACAAGGATCTATTGTATAGCACAGGGAGCTATATTCAATATCTTGTAATAACCTATAATGGAAAAGCATATTATTATTTAAATAGCTAGAAATTAGAAGCAATTCAGATGTCCATGGCTAGGGGAAACAGCTAAATGAACTGTGGGTACCGATACCATGGGACAAAATAAGGAAGGAGCCCTTTATGTGCTAATATGGTTGACCCTTGAAGACAGATTACTGAGTTCAGTTCCTGAGGTGCAGTATAACTTTTATGTTGAAAACCAAGCAAAACTGAACCAAACACCATACAGCAAACTTGTTAGCAGTGGTTGCCTTGGAAATCACTAGAGGAAAAGGATGGGGAGGGATGGTCCAAGGAACTCTGGCTTTCTCTGTAGTGTCACAATTTTGAAAAGAGGCTGTGTCTGATTATTGCTTAATCCTTACAAATTAATTTCATAATATGAATGATTAAAAAAATGTCTGGACTTTGGAGACAAGTAGGTCTGGGCTGGAAACCACATCACTTGGATTTTTAACTTGGGGTGGGCCCTGCCCCTGTTCAGGCCCCAGGCGGTGGGAATGTTAACCTCTGCCTGTGCCCAGTGGAAAAACCGGACCAGTGCCTGTGGAGGGGCTGACGTAACGTCTAGATGCGTGAAAGGGCTGGTAATTGTCAGTTGAAAGTGAAGGACAGGCTTATCCGGGAATAGCACAGCCCAGAGGGCATGTCCCTCTGGGGCTCTGTTTCCTTGGGAATGCTGCCAGGCCCACCGGGCACATGAGAGCCTTCGCAGAGCCCCAGGGGGTGAGGGCTGAGGTCCAGCCAGGCCGGTGCTCTGACTCACACGGTGGCATCTCAGGGTGTGAGAAACACGTTGTTCTGCGTGACCCTGAATGGGGAGGTTGGGATCATGGCGCAATGGCCTCCAAAATCACAAAATTATGAGCCCCGTAGGGCTGCTGGCAAGGCGAAGGGAGCCTTTTCCCAGTCACCCTGTGGGCTGTTGGTGACCATTGAGGGCTCCTGAATTATCACTGGAATGCTTGGAATTCTGGTGGGATTTGGGAATTGAGGTGGGAGAAGTGTGTCCTAGGCTGTCATTCCTTGCTTGAGTGACCTGGAAAGAGCCCCCTAAAATGGACAGTGAAGACGATAAACTCTCCCCCAAAGCTCCAGATGGCGTCTGATCAGCCAAGTGTTGACTGTCAGTGGTTTAGCTGAGATGAGATGCCAAGTGGATTCCCTCCATCCTGGCTCCGAGCATTCCCACCACCTGCCACACTTCTACCCTGCGTTTAAACACAGCCCGATGTGCACCAGGAATGTTTCCTCTTAGAAGTTCATGCTGCTTTGGTCCACATCCTTCCACACTCCACACACACACGCACACACACACACACACCTCCCACACTTTCCACCCCGAGCGACCCCAGCACTGGTCCCCATGTCCCATTCCTTCTCTCATTCCCTGGTAATGCCTGTCTCTCTGGAGGGCATGGAGGGTCTGATTCCTTTGGGTTCCCAGCCTGTAGCCTGAAGTCTGCTGTAGGGTCTGGAGTAGATCCTAATAAGATGCAGCTGTCAACCCACCCCTGCAATGGAGCTGCCTGCACTCACTTTGCCTCTACCCGCTGCCCCCTCAGTGGATTTCCCCAGACTGGACTCTGAAAGATCTTTTTATAGTACAGGCCTCATCATTTTAGTCCCCTCTTGATGACGGCCTTTCAAAGCCTTCCCATTACTCACAGGATGAGACAACGTTCCCTAGTGCAGCTCCCTCTAGAACTTCTCTGCTCCAAGACTCTTGTGGTAGCCCCTTGTACCCACCTGGGCCTACTTCCCCTCCTCCTGTCCCTACTTCCCCTCCTCCTGTCCCTCCCCCCTTGGCCTACTTGGCAACAATGGTTTTGCTTCTCCTCTGCTTCCCACTGCTGGAAGCTGAACCTGTTGGAACAGGATTCTGGAAATTGTGGTTCCCAGGCTTCCAGCCCTGGCTGGGTGCCCTGATATTCACTGCACGCACAGTGATCATTCAGGGGACACTTCCCTATCCTTTTTATACCATCTACATAGAACTGCTTGACATCATCTAATGACTCCATCGGTCTACTACTTTCATCTTCCCCAAGGACCTCTTAACACGCTTTGTCTTCTCTGCCCTGAAATATATCAAAATCCATTTCTGGCAGATCAGCTCCTGTAAGCTTTGATTGTGATGACTCACGATCTCTTCTCTGCCTCCTATGGAAATTCATCAAGGTGTGTCTTGGTGCCTCCTTCTGCAAGGCCCGAAGTTCAGGATTTCACAGCCTCCTACAGCCTCCTCCTTCCACCCCAGGGGACACTGCTCACCGCCGACACTGCAGTTATCAAATGGTGACCTTGACACTGGTCAACTCCCTCCATTTTCCAAACCCTTTCATGGGTGCCTTTGGGAATCATTCCTTGCACAGAATCGACGGATTTTTTCCTTGACCTGGTTTTTTACTTACACTTCACCCACCTACTCGTGACTGTGGAAGACTTCCCCGATTGACAAGTTTTCCATTTTAAAGATGTCTTTTTCTCCCACCTACCAAAAGCATCTCTGGATCTGACAATTTCTGAAATATTCCATTCCACAAACACTTACTGAGTGCCTACCATGTACCTGGCTCACTAGGTGAGCAGGAAGACGATCTGATGTTTATGATCAGCCCATCCCTCATTTCTAACAGGGCATTTCAAGATGAGACCTAATTACCTGAAAACTCTTTCACCTTTTAAGGCAATTTCCCAGTTGGCCTTTACCCCAACATTTTATGATAATTCTTTTTCTAAATCAAGACACACCATATGATGAAGTTTGGGAAGTATTTCCTCACCAGGAAGTTAAAAAATAAAACCGCAAGGCAGCATCTGTTTTGATAGCTTTATTGGAACACGATGGTAACACAAAACATGGATTTGGGGGCCCACCACAGATGGTTCTCCTCTAGGGACCATGTGCCTCACTTCTGCAGCCAGCAGGGGCTCCAGGAGGCCCCCAGGAGGGCAGGGGCAGCTAGAGACAGACCTGCAGTGGCAAGTGGCATGTGAGCACCTTGACCTCAGCCCTGACCAGCTGAGTCTGTGGTCAGCCAGACCAGTCTTATGCTCTGTCTACTTGGCCATGACTTAGAGATTCACCTGTCTCAGACTCTTGGGGAAATTTCCAAGAAGGGGATTCTGGGGTTTCCAGAAGGAATCCAGCCAAGAGACTGAGCATCTCTGGGGGCCACTGGGGCAAATCGTGCCTTCAGGTGTATTGGCAGATAAACTGCTTAAAGCTCCTACTATATAGGCCAAACAGTCTTCTAAGGGCTAGACATACAATGGTCAACAGAAACAGGCAGGACTCATGACCTCCTGAGTAGGGGAGACGGACAGGGGTCAGGGAACCACACAGATGACTGCAAATGACAACCATGCCCATGGCTTCCAAGGACAGTTCTGGGGGTATGGGTGGGAGGACTGACCCAATAGGGAGGATCAAAGAAGACTCCCTCAAGAAGTGATGTTTTGGCTGAGATCCTGTGGCTGAAAGGGCAAGAGGAGCTTTTCAAGTCATGGAAGCAGCTCTGTGTGCGGCCTGGTAGCTGGAAGGAGCAGTGAGATAAATAAACCCAAAGGAGAAGGCCGGTAGGGTTGGGATGAAGAGATGGAAGGGAGTGTGGGGCAAGAGGAGGCTGGAAGGCACGTCGGAGCCCACCACGCGGGGCCTGAGGGCTGTGGGAAAGATGGTTTTCTCTATGGGTTTGCATTTTGCACAGCCCAGTGTGGCTGTGGGTTGGAGGGTGGGCTGGGGGGAGGCCAGTGGGGAATACGGGAAGCTGTTTCAATTGTCCTGATGGAGGGGATGGCAGTGGGACTGAGTGATGACAAGGCAGGTGGAGAGAACCAGGTAAACGGTGGATACAAGTGGGAGCTAGGATACAAGAGGATGGACCATGCGGAGCCAGGAGAAAGTTGATGCCAAGATTGACCTTTGAAGCCAATGGCAGGGCTTCTGTACGAGAAGGGGGACCCTGGGAGAGGAGCAGGTGCAGGGAGATGGTCAAGGTGCAGTTGTGGACATGCTCAGGGTGAGGTTGAAAGCCGGTCAAAGGCTCCCAGAAGGAGCCTGGGCTCCAGGTACACATGTGTGAGTAATCTCCTTAGAGATAAGTCTCCTGGTACCTTCAGAGGGTGGAGACGAGGCCACAGAGGGCGAGAAATCGCAGTGAGAGGAGAAGACTCAGGACTGAGCCTTGGGGAACAGCACATGTGGTGGCTGGGGAGGGAACGGTGGGCTGATAGAGGGACTGAAAAGGCATGGGTGGATGGGGAGGGGGACCACAACAGGGGTTCTTGGAACCAAGGGAAGAGTGGGCTCAGGGAGGGGCAGCGGTCAGCCAGGAGAGCCCAGGAACACCCTTATCTCTCTGGGGCTCCACCTCCTTGGGCCTCTTCAACAACCCTGGAAATAGGAAAGGGGAGCGTAGCCCCTGGGGCAGAGGAGTAAAGAGCTGCTCCAAGGTGTCCGCCGCCACGCCCACGGTCCCGCATCCAGCAGAGAGTGCAGCGGGGCCAACACCCCCGCCTGTCATGTCCTCACCACCCCACCTCTCCCTGTCCCTCCCTGTGGCCCCGCACACTTTCCCCAGCAAGTCTGCTCCATGCCACTCCTTGTTGATGGAAAGCACCAGAGAGGGTCAGAACTGCAGCATGAAGGGACCCCCCCAGGCTCCGGGTCTGAGCCTCGCTAGCAGGAGGGTCTGCTGAGTCAAGGAAATATCGTGGCCTCTCCTGAGAGGCAGTGTAGTGTTGTGTCAAGAGCTTCTACCCATCCTCCCATTGGTCTATTCGTCTGTTTCTTCCTTCCTTCCTTTAACAACTAGTCTCAAGCGCCTCCTATGTGCCAGGCACACTTTCTAGCTGAGTGGCCCCTTACTTCTCTGAGCCTCAGTCTCCATTCCTGTAAAGACAGGTCGACCATCCCTGCCACATGTGACGAGGATGACGTGAGCTCATGCGGCATGAGCTCATGTGTACTCGGCACACAGTAGGTGTTCATTAAAGGCTAACGTCCTTCCTTTCCCTTCCCTCCCTTCATCCCGCAGAACCCACGAGGGAGTGAGAGGCCAATGCTTCATGGCAACAACCCTCTGCCGTGCTCAGAGGGCAGGCGTGTGTTTGCACATACACCTCCGTGTACGCGCCTGTGTGCACATCCCCGAAAGTCCCACCGTCTCTGCCCGTGACTCAGGGCCAGCACCAATGTGAGCTCTGAACCCATGGGATTCAGCAGACCCAGACCCAGGGGAGTCTGAGCGCAGAGCAGTCTGCTCCATCCGAGGCCAGAGGACCCCAGCACCCACCATGTGCCCTGGGAGTCCCCAGACTGAGGCTAGGGTGTGTCCTCGGTGGTTTGGGGGGTGCTGCTGGGTCCTTAGTGGCTCCAGGAGTCAAATTTTGGTGACCAGAAGCAGAATCTTCAGCGTTCTGGGGCTGGGTCTAGACAGCCTCGGAGGGCAGCATCCTCACCGATTCCTGGACCAGTGTCCTTAGCAGCTCCTCAGACAGTGGCTTTCCCGGCTGCTCCTCCAAGGGGCCTCCCACGTGTCTCTGGAGGAATCTAAGCGCCCACAGGCTCTTGCAGCAGCTCAGAAGATTGCTGGAGCACAGGGTGCAGGACATCGCTGGCTTCCTGGGGAGACACAAGCATAGGTTAGGGCTGAGGTGACCACCGAGCAAGGCCAGTAGGGCCAGACCTAGCCTCTGGCCTTTGCTTCTTCTAAGCCGGGAGCGGGGAAGGGTGGGGTGGTATGGGGCGGGGAACCTCCCACGTGCAACAGGGACTTGTTCCCTCAACCCACAATGGGGAGCATTCAGGAGACTTGCTTTCAAACCCCAAATCAGCTTCTAACATGCTGTGTACCCTTCATCAAGTTACTTAACCTCTCTGAACCTTAAGTGGAGGTAAAAATAACCACCTTTCCAATTCTTGAAAGGATTAAGTGTTATAAAATATGTTTAAAAGTATCCCACACATTGCCTGGCTCATGGTAGGAGACCAATGAATGTTTGCTATTTCTGTGTCTGAATAAAATGATTCCTGAACACCTACATCATGTTTTGCATGAGTTGGGGGAAGGCTGGGAGAAGAAGACACAAAGATTTAGTCAGCTTTGCGTTAAAATCAGTTGTGAATGCGTCTGTCTCTCCATAAGAATGTGCGGTCCCTGAAGGCAAGGCGCTTGCCTTTCAAACCCCTACTAAGTGGCCACCGGCACATAGTAGGTCCTCAGTTGTGTCCATTGAGTCAAGCTGATTGAAGGTCACTGAAGGTAAGTTAGCCAAACACTTGGGAGGAAAGTTTTTAACAAAGTATTTGACATACATTTTCAGAAAGATGAAGACTTCCCCCATATCTGGTTATACAAAATTCCTTTGCCCTGGTGCCTGCTAAGATGTAGACAGCTGACCTGCTTTTTCCTTCTGATACTTTCAGTGAGTAAGAATTCCTTCATTGTTTTTATTTCAAGCCTTCTGAGGTCAAGAGAAAAAGCCTCAGTGTGGAGGGCCTGTGTTTTTAGTACTCAGCACGCAGGTGTCCCTTTATAACCTGGAGTGGGGACAGGCTCAGAGCTTTAATCAGGCAATGGGATCTGGCCAAACTTGGGTGGCATTGTTTTGTGTCATTGTTTGTATGATCACAAGTACTTTCTGTTTTCCACAAGCGATACTGCATTTCCATTTATGGTGATGATATAAAGTCTTATAAATATATTTCAGTGAAAACAGCCAGGTGGTGTAGAGATTTAAGTGTATATAATGCAGTTGGGAGAGGATTATGGGCTGCACAGGGAAGGGGATTTGCAAGCAAGTGTGGTTTGAGGAGTGTCCTTGCAAGTCCTGGCCCATCCTGGCTCACGCTTGGCCCCAATGCAGGAGAAGCTAAGCATTGCTTGGTGTCCCTAGACACTCTGCCTGGGGTCTCTGCAGCTCGAGGGCAGGACAAAATCTGGCTTTAGCTCTGTCTAAGGCAATGGATGCCACCTAGTTTCTTGCTTCCCTGCCTAGGCTGGAGCAATAGTTTTCTTCGTCCAGTTTCAGGCTGGAAGCTAGCCCTTGCTTGGTCCTGAGACTCACTGTGGGTCCTCCGGATGTCCCATGAAACTCGTGCCTGGCCTCAGCTCTAGCCATCATCTGTTAAGGTATTCTGGCCGCCAGAGGAATCGAACTCACTCCCTTCCACATGGAGAGAGAGAAAAGCATCATGCTTCCCCTTAGAGACCATCAGAGGGGAGGTGTAGATTTGGATGCCTGCCTTTGTAAAGGCTTTGTGAACAGCGACACAGCCAGCACCCACAGCCAACACCCAAGCTTCCTTCAGTGCATGGTGTGTTCTGGCTTGGCCAGTGCTGGAGGCCTTGCATGGCCCAAGCTCTCTCGTGGGTTTGGCCAGCCCCACCGTCCCCAGAACACCTGCCCTCACCTGGACCTCCAGGTCACACCCCTGCACTTCAGAGGCTCCGGTTCTTCTCCGCGCCAGCAGTGTACATATTTGACCAAGTAGGCAGGTATCTACCCTTGGATTAACATTCCAGATGGAGCCTGAAGTGTGATAAAGTGACTTTCACGTAGATTAGTGAAATTATCAAAGACAAGCTAGCTCGAGGCTAGGAAATTACCTCCCTTCTTCTAAAAGGCTGTAAAATCATTTAAAATAATATTATTATGGAAGTATCACGTGTTCATAGTAAAAAACACAGAACATAGAGACTAACAAAAAGAAGAAAATAAACATCTCAAATAACTCCTCTACTCAGACATATCTTTCTGCTACATGGAGATTGTGTCATTAAATATTTTTAAATGAAATACATCAAAGAGGCTATATAAAAAACACATATGTGTGGCTTAAAATATTAAAGAATATTAAAATGAATACAAGTGTAACCACCTCTCAGGTTAAGAAACAGAATTTACCAGTCCCTGACTTGTTTCAGCAAATATGTATGTCCTCCTGAATAATATACTGTGTTGTTCTGCCGGCATTTTACTTTTATATAAATGGAACCATGTTTTAGGATTCTTTTCTGTAGCTTCCTTTTTTTAGTTGTTGTTTAACATTATACTTTTGAGATTAAACTCTGTCAATGCGTGAACCTGTAGTTCATTTTCACAGTCATAAAGTATTCCATCATGGGAAGATACTCCAATTTATTTATCCATTCACCTGCTGGTGGACATCTGGGTTGTTTCTCATTTTTATCTTCTCCCTTCTCATACTTGTTTTCGAATCTATGCTCTACTGGCCTCATCAAATAAACAGGAGAGTTTCCCTTTTACTCTCCTCTGAAGAGTTTGAGCAGGACTGGAACAATCTGTTCCTTGAGTGTTTGGCAGAACTCCTTGGCAAAACCAAGTACTACTGGTGTTTCATTCACTTTCTTTATTTTTTAATGGTTATAGGACCATTCGGGTTTTCTATTTCTTCCCAAGTCAGCTTTGGCAAGTTCTGTTGCTAGGAATTCGTGCACTGCATCTGAATTTTCCCTTGTTTTGGGCATAAAATCGACCACAAGGTTCTTATCATCTTTCTTAATCTCTGCAAAATCTATAATAATATCTCCCTTTTAGTCTTAATATTGTTTGCTTATGATGTTAATGATTAATTTCTCTTTGTAATTTTGTCAATGTTACTTTGTCAGTTTTACTTTTTGAAGCTGGTTTATTTGGTACATACAAGTTTAGAATTCTTATCCTTCTAGTGAATTGAATCTTTTTTCAAAAGATGGTGACCCTCTTTATCTTTAGTAATACTTTTTGCTTACAGTTCACTTTGTCTGCTGTTAATATAGCTACCCAGATTTCTTTTGGTTAGTATTTGCCTAGTGTATCTTATTTTTCCTTCCTTATACTTTCAACTTTTTTGTTTCCTTGAGTCTATCTCTTGTAAAAATATTTGTTTGGGTTTAAAAAAATCAAGTCTGACAATCTCCATTGTTTTAATTGGCCCAGGTTATTCCATTTACATGTCCTGTGATTACTGATATATTTTGACTAATTTCTTCTATATGATTTTGTGTTCTACATTTGTCCCATCTTTTCTAAAATTTCCGGTCTTTTTTTTTTTTTTTGCTTTGTTTTAAACTGCCTTTTTTCTCCTTCTCTTTCCTCCTTACCATATGGAATTTCCATCCTCTTATTAAAATTTTTTGCCATGCGTATTTAACTTAATAATGTCTAGTGGTATGGAGACCTTCCTCCTTTACTTAGCTTGCCATTCATGCCAAATGTAAGTTGGGATGAGACACTAAGCTGGATTCCCACACTGTGTAGACTTCATTACATTACACACGTCTAGAGATACTTGTATGTTTAATATTCCTGGACTCCTTTATGGCCCATCTTTGCCCTGAGCTCTGACACTTGAGGCTCGGAGATGTTAATGGGGTTCTAGGAGAGCACATAATAGGTTGTCTGCCATTCGGTAAGTGCTTATGGTAAACATCTTATTTTTACCTTCCCATCATCAATCCCCCTTCTCTTGGTAATAACACCTTGATTCTTCTTTGGGATCCAAACTTCCCTACTCTTTGTCCATGTGGGTGAGGTGAGATTTACCTTATTCATTGCATTGGCTCTAGGTCTGGGTACAGAGGTAGAGACAGGACCCCATCCAGCCAATGAAACTTAAGCCTAAAACTTTCTGTTGGAACGGGAGGAAAGGGGCATATTTTCCATTGGGGCTACTAAGATGGTAAGATGTAAGCTTGGAGCTCCTGGTGGCACCATGGGGAGACTCTAACTGAAAATGAAGGCAACACAGGGTGAAACTGAGTTGAAAGCTGGAGAAAGACAAATTTATGATGACATTTGAGCTCCTGAATCCAACTTGAAGCTACTCTTGATTTCTTCAGTTCTATAAGCTAGTTCCCTACCTCCACCAATCCCAACCTCTTTTAATTGGGTTTCTGCTACTGGCAGTTAATAGTGTCCTAGTAGCATTCTTAAATAAATGTTCTCTGAGTATCTTTTCACATGAGGATGCTATAATATGTTCAGCCACCAGGGGTCAGGACCCAGTTTCAATGAGAAGCCTTGCTCAGTCTCGCTCTGAACCTCGGTTTTCTCGTCTGTGAAATATGTTAATAATATCAAGCTCACAGGACAATTGTAAGGACTCAGATAATGACTGTCAGTGACCTTTTCCATTATCATCTACTACTGCTTATAGTACAAATTATCACACAGAACCACCTCATGCACACATTACTCTGCTCTGTCTTGTACTTGCACCTATACACATGTCATCCCCATTGCTTGAAATTCCTTTACCTTCTTTGCTGTGCACTTTGAAGTGTTTCAAGGTTCTGTTCAGGCATCACTTCCTCTGGGAAGGTGTCTCTGAGGTCTCCCAGGATTACTGATTCCCTCCTGGCTCCTACAGCCCCTCCGCTGAGACACTTAACCTCCTTGGGTTAACCATCAGTTTACCTGTCTATCCCCCAGACTAAAGGCAGGTGTTGGATCTTTCATCATCTACCCCACTGTCCAAGTTTATAGCAGGTGTTCAATCGTGTGTGTGAACTAATGAATGAAAAACCCAGCCAATCTCATTTTCGATAGTGATTCTCCCATTTTCTGACTTCCCAAGTTCACAGGTCAGCAGAAGCAGAAGCACTTCCCCTGGCTGTGGGACAGCCCTTACCCCTCTGTGTGGTGTCTCATGCTGGCTTTATTTCTATATCTACCTTCCCACTACTACCAGCCCAGAAGAGCATTGTGAGCCAGGACCTTGGGACAGACAGTGAGGCATGGTGACCATTTCAGCAAATACCTGCTGAGCACCAGCCCTGCGTTGGGATGATTGGGACAAAATGTGAGATTTAGAACCAGGAGTCATGCATTCAGTTTGAGGCTTCCTCACTCCCCTGCTGTCGGGTCTCAGACAGCTCCACCTCCCTATCGAAACCCATCTCCCCATCTGTAAAATGGGCATAATCCCAGGGGAAGTGCTGTAGAAGCCAGGAGAAGTGATGGGAGAGGAGAAATGTTTAGAAATTCCAGAAGATTCTCCCTTTCTCCCTCCTCCTTTGTTTCCCGCGATGGGTATAGCCATTAGCTGCTTTTCCCTGAGGGTCACCAAGAACTGGCACTTGAGGGACTGCGTGTTGAAGGCTGGGCTGATCCCTGAACCCAGACCCTTGCTTATCCCGCACCCAAGCAGCTGGGGGAACTGCCACACCCAGAAGGGCAGTTTCACATATATCCTGCGAACTGGGTCAGTGCAAAGTCCCCTCTCCTTTTTGAGGAAAGAGAAGTGGAGGAACTTAGAAAGGGGACGTGGCCCTCTAGTGTCCTGGGAGCCAGCCACAACCCACCAAGTGTCTGTCCCCTTGCCTTACGCTTTTGCCAAAATCAGGGGTGACCCTCTTCTCCAAGCAGACCTAATTTCTGGTTGTCCTAAAATAAGCTATGAGGTGGAAATTTCAGGATGCCAAGTTACCCAGAGCCCACTCATATGAGTGTTATCTTCAAATAACTTTGTTTTCTACCACAAACCAGTACTACCCAGTATTTGGCCGAAATGACCAAACTTCAGCCCTCCGCTCATGAAAGAAATGATTTTTTTCAGGGCCTTCTCATACTTTTCTGGAAGTAAACACAGAGGGTTTGCCTGCATCAGCGTCAGCTTTGAAGGGTGGAGGGCTGGGGCAGGATGATGGGCGCCCATGGCCAAGTCCATAGATGGAGCTCTCTTTCTATCCTTCAAGCTGGGCAAAGGCTTCCTGCAGGAGTTTTGCAAAAACAGTGTTCATTTTCATGACAAATAAGGTGGGAGAAGCATGCACCCACCACTGGGAGAGCCAAGGCCTCAGGGCATGGGTCTGGCAGTTTCCATGGGGTCCTCTTTAAGGCCCTCAGTCAATAGTCACGTTGAGTGCTTACTGTATGTTTGGGGTGCCTTGGGGGCCCCACCACCCACTTCTTTACAGACGAGGGAACTGGCTCTTCGTGGGATTAAGTGACCTGCCTGACCAAGGTCACACCAGTGCGTGGAGGAACAGGGCTCTGTGCCACGTCTGCTAGGTCCAAAGCCTGTGCTCTGAGCCCTAAGAGCAACCAGATGACAGCCGCTATGCACGGAGCTCCTGCTGCACGCCAGGCCTGGTTCTGGGCGTTTTGTAAATATGAGCTCAACCTCAAGGGGTAGGTACCGTTAGTCCCCCTATTTGATGGAGGAGGAAACTAAGGCACAGAGAGGTTAGGAAACTTGCCCGAGGTCACACAGCCGGTAAGGAGTGTTGGGCATGTTATAGCACGCTGGGCTTGCTGCTTGAAGGAGCAGTGAAGGCGTGGTGCGGCTTACTTCCACTCAACCCTTCCTTTGCCTCCGTGTCACCCACTTTTTGCTGATGAATGAGACGGCAGAATAATAAAACGTTGAGAGTGATCATGGGTCAGGCACTTAACGTTGAACTCTCGCAATATCCATGTGATACATATGATAGAGTTACGATATTCTTATCTCCAACAGATGAGGAAGTCTGAGCCCAAAGAACTTTAGTTCACTTGCACAGCCAATAAGTGGTGGAGGATTGAAAGAGCCCAGCTTGGCCCACCTGCAAAGCTGGAGATTCCCTGCCCCCACCTCCCCTCCCTGTCCAATGCATGTGGACTCTGGGCCATGATCAGATCTCCCCAGTCCCAAGGGAGATCTTGTGTTCACCCTGCCCGGCTGCTCCAACCCTAAGTAACCTCTCTTTGAGACTGGCTGGCTTGCCCAATCCTCTCCCTGAAACTCTGGAATGTTTTTTAAAACCGAAGGAAACCCCCAAAACCCTGCCCACTCACGCCAGTGGCTGCTCACAGAAAAAGAACCCCCAGTGCCCCAGGCAACTCTCAAAGTCATGTCCTATCACTCACTCCATCCCACCCCGCTGAGGCAGGCGAAAGGTCACGCCCATTTCATAGATGGGAAATTGAGGCTCAGAGAGGCTGCCATTTGCCCAAGGTCATCCAGGTGGGTCAGGCGCTGCATCCCGGGCTCAGCTCCTGGCATCACTATGCCAGTTCTTTTGACTGAAGACTTATTTGCTCTGTAGTCTCTGAACGGCTCAGGCCCTGGGCGTGGGCTCACCTCTCTGATGGTTCCTCCTTAGCCCCTTCTTCTCCCTCTTCCCTGCCCCTCTGTCCATCCTTAAATGCCAGAGACCCCTTCTCCTTGCCAGCTATACCTCTGCCCTAGTCAGCCCCCCTCACAGCCCTTCTAGGACCCTCCCCCTGCGTGGCACCCAGGAAGTGATGCCTTCAGAGGTGGCTGGTGGGCCCCCGTACAGCCAGTCTAGAAAACAATTAAGCAAAGTGTAACAAAAGGCCTCAAATATCCCTCTCCTTTCACCAGTAATTCCGGTTCCAGAAATTCAGTTTCTGGGGAAATAATTTGAAAGAAACAGAATATTCTCGGCATGGAGATGTTCATCAGAGGATTGCTTATAAGAGCAAAAATAACGTCGAGACAAGGGCAAAATACAACAATAGGGGAACATTTTAGTCCATCTCGAGGCTCCTCATGGAGGCCCCATGCCTGCCAGTGAACTGCTGTGGACGATACTGTTCTCGGGCCTGTATATCTATTCTCTCCTCGAACGCTTACAACGACCTTTTGAAGCGGGTACTAGCAACATCCCCATTTACAGATGAAGAAATGGAGGCACGGAGAGGTAACGTGCCCAGGGTCAATCAGCTCCCAGGCAGTCTGACTCTACCAGGCTCAGCCATTCCCAGGGCAGTGGTGGTTACTAGTCACCATCACCGGCTAGTTAGGTGTTGAACGTGGGCCAGTGTGTCAGGTGTGTGGTGCGCCGCTGGTGGGGTAGGACAGGATACTAATTTGAGATGTAGTGGGCTTGTCCCCATTGCCAGTGCCGCCCTCCCCCCCACTCCGCCATTCAGGCAGTGACTCAGAACAGAAACAGAAACAATGGTGAGAGAGTTCAAGGGCATTTGGCTTTCAGGAGGCTGTGAGAGCAGTTCCCCACCACCCAGAGAGGAAGCTGGGGCAGGAGGCTGAGTTAGCCGCTAGAGTGTGCCCTGCCCCCAGCCTCTCCTTTGGGGTCAGAATGCTCGTTGGAGGCAAGATGAGGGGGTCACTGGAGGATGAGTGTGAGCGTCTGAAAGTAGAGGGGCTTGTGTCCGACTTCCTAGGACAAGGGGGGTGCGCCTGCAGACATGGCCGTGAGGAGGCTTCACGGAGCTCTGTACCCCAGTTCCTCTGCTCTCACATGGGGTACAAGAGGCCCCTAAAATCTCCCAGACCTACAGTGAGCCCTAGCATGTGGCTGGGCCTTGGGGCCTGCCTGCTGGGGGATTCCTGGGGGCCTGGGGGCCTGTAGCAGAGGCCAAGGCCCTTGGGAGGGTGTGGCTCTTCCTCAGCAACCCAGGGGAGGCCTGGAGCAGGCCAGCTGTGTCCCCAGGGCTCAGGCATGGCATGGGCACCATGGAGGGAGAAGGAAGCCATGGGGGCCAGACAGCCTCCGGGAGCTTAGCTTGCCCTGGAGGGAAGGAGGGGGCAG
This sequence comes from Balaenoptera musculus, assembly GCF_009873245.2. Taxonomy (NCBI): domain Eukaryota; kingdom Metazoa; phylum Chordata; class Mammalia; order Artiodactyla; family Balaenopteridae; genus Balaenoptera; species Balaenoptera musculus. The sequence goes on along the minus strand of NC_045787.1, from coordinate 148,902,953 downwards.
TGGA